>NW_020450871.1:1773942-1790356 GCF_003343035.1 Apteryx rowi | reverse complement strand
TTGGAAAGATGTGCCTAGGTGATTCTGATCTTTGGGCAAGACCGTGCAGATATGCTAAACTCCTTTCCTACATTCAATTCAGTATTTGTGTTACCCAGAGTGATTGAAGATATTTTTGAAAATAAATGACTATTCCTAAGGTGATTGTGTTGTCCTGTCCATCCAAAATGCAAATTTCATTTTCATGTATTAAAGTGAAAAAGAAATGCAAAAGATAAGAATTATAGAAGTCTCAGCTTTTGAAGTCTGGATCTGTTGCTAGGGAATTGTTATGGCACCACAATTGGAAAATCATTAACTTGAAGTGTAAATAGAGCAGAATTTCTGAGAAATGGAGAGAGAAGCTGGCTTTAAATAGAAGCTCATTCATCTCTTTCTGTTATTTGTTCCTGCTTCTATTTAATGTTCAATTGGCAAGATGAGGAAAGTACGGTGGGTATTGCAGGTTCCTATAGGAGAAGGAGGGACAAGGCTTTTTATTATCATCTTCCATTTCTCCTTAATTTGAATTGGTATTCCTGTGCAGTCTTGATGCCTGTCATTTGAGATGATTGGATGGGTGGATTAAGTGTAGAAATCTCATGGCAAGATCTCACTGTCACCAATTTTGCATGCTTGTTGAGGCAGGGACCATACATTTGAATAGTATGTAGTAGAGATGAACACTGGTGTGGTTAAAGCCTGTGTGTGCTATCTCTGTTTAATGTGTTTCTTGTTGTCAGTTGGGAATAGGTTTGTGTGCATAGATACTAAGGTAAACATTTTAGTCAATACCTTATTTTTCTTCACAAAAGGTATCATCTTGGGTGGTTCAGTTTCCAAGTAGAAATGTTTTAGCATTTACTTGTGGGGCTCCCAATCCAACTAATTAGTAGAAAATCTGGTGGTATCCCTGGGTACTGATTGGTAATATGCCTTTACATCATTGTACCTTAGATTTATAAAAGTTTATAAGTATTTGTACCTAACATTTATAAAAGATGGAAAATTTAGCCTTTCTCTTAAAAAAAAAAAAAAAAATTCTTACGCTTTGTCTCCAGCGGTTTGAACACTCAGCCAAACTGAGGCGAAAGATCACTACGTATGTCTCGTTTCCACTGGAGCTGGACATGACACCATTCATGGCTTCCAGGTGTGTACCAAGTTCCCCCAAAGACCTGGACAGGACTGTCTAGCAGTTCCATACATGTGCATCGTGAAACATGGAACGTCCTTGAATCAAGGTTATAGAACAGCGTGTATAATGGTACTTCGCTTAAGTTTCTCCATGAAATCCGCATCTTTCCTAAGCCAATTTTTAGATGAGCTATTGAGTTTTGTGTGCCAGAAAAGACTTGGTTAGACCATTTAAGCATTTAAGGTTTTTTATTAATGGTGTTATGTTTCTAGTTGCGTGTTAAACTCGTAGACTTGGATCCATCATGCCTGCAGACTTTTAAAGATCTCTGCTTTGGTCCTGTCTCCTGAGTGCCCACCCGTCAGTCTTTTCCTCTATGATCAGGCAGACTAGACATAGCGTGCCTAATGTAATGTTTTTGAGGTTATAAAAATCCATTCCTGTGCATGAGCAAACTTTTTTTTTTTAAACCTTCAATCTCTCTTTAGTGAATGGTGCAAGAAAAGCATGTTGTTCAGATTAAAATAGGTATTCTAATTGGCATTTAATCAAATGCAGGAAGACTTTTCCCACCTCCCAAGTCTGTTACAAAGACATAACATTTAAGCAGAAATACATCTATAAAAGGAACTAAATGAGCTCAGGTAACAAGTATGTATCAGGCATTCCATTCAGACTATATGAAAGGATATTCAGGCTTAACTTATAACTGAAGCAATGCAGAAAGCCCCAAAACATGGCATCTCTTAACATAAGCTCTGTATTTGAAGATAAAATTTTAATAGTGCTTTCAAATTTTTTTTTTCCCCAAAGAAAAGTAGATACTTCTGCCAGGAGAGAAGGGAGAGCCCCAAAGCTCCATTAAATTGTGTTGTATTAGGGATACACAGTTTATTCCAGTACATTCCAGAGATTTTGAGACTTTCCTGTTCCTCTGTGGTGAATTCTCCCTGGATAGAATAGGCTCTGCTGATAAAAGGTATCAAGCCTAATGGAATACAGGCAGGATAATCGGGAGGCGTAGCTCGGTAATCTGAATTTCGTCAGCTGTGAAATCAACAGCGTAATCCTATTGCTGATATCAAAACACAAAATGAATTTACAAGTCAGAGCCAGGATGATTGACCCATCACAGGATAAGGGATTGCAATTAGATATTTTTCCAGGTTTAAAATACAAATCTTTTCATAACCTGTTTTCAAGCTTTTGGATAGGACGTTTGATGTAAACAGATCTGTATTTGCAGCACTGAATCCTTGACCAGGAGGAGAAATGGTGCTTCTTATGTAGCATTGCTGCAAGAACAAATAAAGCATCTTTAGCATCCTAATCAGCAGACCCTTTTCTGCTGCTAAGCAGCATTGTGCTTTTGAATTAGGACGTGGATTCTGCGAACAAGCTGTGTGTCATGTACAACCTATTTACTCTGTTTGGGAAGCCACTGCTTTAAGTGACTGGATTTTTGTGTGTGTGTGTGTTGCAGTAAAGAGAGCAGAATGAACGGGCAATACCAGCAGCCGACGGATAGTCTAAACAATGATAATAAGTAAGTGGTACATTCTGTGACTCCTATTGTGAAAGGTAGTTGGCTTCTAGAAGGAGTTATACAGTCTGCTGTATATCCTGCAGTGATAAGTGCATTACCATATTTGACAGCACAGTAAGTCTGAACTGTTGCAAAATAAAGCTTTACTACATTTGCAAACCTTATCGTGATTTTGTGGCAGCTAACTTGCTGACCTGATGCTGTTAACCCCAGTAATATGCCTTTGAACAGAATTAAGGGCTGTCATTACAGTATTGAAAGGGATGGGTTTTCCTTTAAATAATCCTATTTCTATTGGAACAGCAAAGGAAGTTCCAGAAGATTGAAAGAAAGCTTATTGAACACTGATACTTTAAGTCAGAACTGGATGACCTCAGTAATTCTGGGATGTGTTGGTCAGGCATTGATTCCAGTCAGAATAATGGAGTGGCTGACATAAGACTTGGCCAAGAATTTAAAGGAGAAATAGTTGAAGACAGTATTCATAGTTTCATGGGAATAGATATGGTCACACAAACTTTATCTTTTTTTTAATAAGGTTACAGTTTGGTAGTTGCAGTCATGTGCTGATGTTATGTATTTAAATTCCTCAAGGCATTTCATTTGACACTAAAAGTCTCATTAAGAAACTAGAATCCCACAATAGATGGATTTAAAAACTAGCTAACTAGGTCTCAGTGCATTTGTCATACGAGAAGACATCAAGCAGGTGTTTTGTGTGCTCCTACAGGGATTGATTCGTTAGATGTATGGTGTTTAATAGTGCTAGCAAAGATCTGAAAGAAAACAAAATGCATCACTGAGGCTTACGCACGACACAGGTTGGAGAAGTTGTTAATGATGAAGAGGATTAGGTAATGAGAGACTTCTGGGTTGCTTGCTTGCTAAGCTGGAAGCCAGTAAACAGCTGGGGCAATCCTAGAATCCTACATCTAGGAATAAAGAGCAGTGTCCATCCTGGCTGGATTAAAGACTCCATCTAGGAAAATGGGGACTCTTACAAATCTCTGGGAGACAGTCGACTGAACAGGAGCCCTTGTTGCAGCACTGGGTCTAGAGAACCTTGCAGTTTTTAAACATAAATAGGAGGATATCAGGTGAAATTAGAGAGATTATTTGATCATCGTGCAGCTGTGTTTATATTCAGGTTTGAAGACAGCATTTTAAGAAAGAGGTTGAGAGAATGGAGAACATTTGAAAAACAGCCACAAGTAAAATTAAGACTGGGAAAAAAATCTTACCAACCAACAAAAGAGTCAAGGACTTCAGCCTTAAAAAAAAAAAAAAAAAAATCTAAGAGCAACTTGATCAGTCTAGCAGTATCTTCGGAAGAGAGAGGTCTGATTTCCAGTCTAGCAGGCAAAGGCGCAACAAGGTCTGAAAGCTGGAAGTTGAGGCTGAATATATTCAGTTTTCAAAATAGCTACAAACTTTCTATATTAAGGACAATTAGTGCAACAGCGTATCACTGGAAGTATCTACGATTAGCTCCTTCCCCTCCCCACCCTCCTCCAAGTAGTTTTTTTCTGGTTCACTGGAGTACCTAATTCAGGGAAATAGAAGGTCGGACTGGATAATCAGTGGTCCTCTTCAGGAATACGTCAATATTGAAAAATCTTTGGTAGCTAATATTGGTAAAGCTGACAGCTGTCATCAGACTGGAATGTTGCAGTAATAGCAAGAAGAGGAATAGAAAATGTGGTTTATTTTCTCTGAACAAGCATGTCCTCTTCCCAGCTGATGTTAAGAGCTGGTGTTTTATTGATGGGTCAGATATCTTTACAATTTCTATCTGTGCCTAGGAGCACAAGCTTCTGCTTGTCTAAAATGTCAGGTTTTTTCCCCCTTTTGATCCACTAGTTCATTAACTCTTTTCTGTACCAGGTATTCCTTGTTTGCAGTAGTTAATCACCAAGGAACCTTGGAGAGTGGGCACTATACCAGCTTCATCCGGCAGCACAAGGACCAGTGGTTCAAGTGTGATGACGCCATTATCACCAAGGCTAGCATTAAGGATGTACTAGACAGTGAAGGGTAAGTTGTGAACTGAAAAGGGGAAGGGAAGGAAAGCTGACCTTCAGGCTTTTTTTTCTTTCTTTCAGATAAAAATACTGCTTCATCATAGAGAAGACTTAATTTCTCTGTTTCAGTATCTATTTTTTCTCTCTGCATTATCAGCGTTTCAGAATGTTGCTTTATGCTCCTGGATTTTTTGAAGGAAGAAGAGGGGAAAGACAAGGGAGCATCAGTTGCAATGTCTGTAACTAGTGCTCATGTCCAAACTCTTGCTTGCTAATGGAAGGGGCTCGGAAGATCAAAGTGATATGATTATCCAGTGTAGAAACAGGGGTCTTGCAAGTACTTACATCCATGACACAATCCTGTCTTTGTCTGCAGAACTTTTAGATTACTATGARTGTAAAAGATTTGAAGAAAAGCCATTAGGAAAATATATGAACCACAGAATGGCAAGGCTATATGGGAGGCAGGTGTAGAACATGAGCTCATAGCTCATGGCTTTAAATTGATTTCAGATTGATGTTATGATTTTGGATGCTTGCAGTAGAAAAGTATTGGGAGTGCAGAGCAATAATTTGCAATGGAAACATTTAGGTGCTTCTCATTTGAGAGAAGCATTGGAGATTGGTATCTATTTTAAGAATGCAGCAACTTAAAATCTGAAATCTTCATTTTGGCTTTTTTCAACTATGAACTCAGTACTGGAAAAATAAGCCTGTTTTTGTTCTTTTTTTAATTATACCTGACATTTTCATTAATTGCTGCAGGCACAGATGTTCAGTTTGAAATTTTTAATAGGTTTACACGTTTTTCCTTTTGTGCACTTCAACTTGACAGTAAAAACCTCTCCTATAATATCTGAATTGTAGTGTCAAATGATTTGACTAAAATTGCTTATGCTTTAAGGTCACCAGGAGAAGTAAGCTGGATATTTTTATTCAATAACCAATGGTTAGCTTTGGTCCTGGCATGGGATATGTCCGTGGAAGAGACTGCCACAGGCAAGGAGGAGAGGATATGCAACGCAACTGCTGCATAGCTATCTCATTAAAGAGTGGTTAGGTATCTGATCCATTTTCCTTGGTTCAGATAAATGCTGACACTGAGTCGATCTCATTGGATAAGGGAAACTCCATGGGGCTGGAAAGAGAATGATAGGAACTGGGAAGTCTCAAAAATGCTTTGAAGTTATTTTAACCGAGTGGTGCAGTAACTCTGTCGGTGTGTGGTGTGTAAATATGTAGAGCTCAGTCCACTTCCCTCTGACATGTAACTGCTTGAGCGCTGGGCTCTGTCATGTAGCAGCGTGCATACAGTAATTAAGAATAGGAAGAACTTCATTCTGTTAAAACAGCAGAGTAGAGAACAGATTGAGACATTAGATATTAGAATCGGGTTTGACTGGGACACACATTTTCCTCCACATTTTATTTTGATATGAGTAAACGGCATACAATTTGCAGCGATCATAAACGTCTTATGTTTTGGTTATGTGACTCTGAAGGAACGGCCGCCTCTTAATGCGTTTTGTATCATGGTAGTATTAAATGGACACTGCCCTGCCTGAGCATCAGCATAGTCCAATCTTCCAAAAAGTTCAGATTCCAAGTAGATTATACAACAAGATGGTTTGCCTGCATGACAGACAACTGTTCGGTTTCCTGAGCTGCTGGTATAACTATTTCAGCTGGCTTCCCTCCTCCTCTTCCATGGTTACTGCAGGAAGCTGACATTTCCCTGGAATCGCTTGAGATTGAAAAGAAAAACGAAATGGGTAGTCCTCCTCTCTGCGATTACATCAATAGAAATATTAATCTGCTACAATGGGCAGCAGAAAGCTGAAACTGTACCTCTACTTTCTTGCAGATATTTGCTGTTCTATCACAAGCAGTTCCTGGAGTATGAATAGCCTTATCCAGCAGCTTGTCAGATATAAACAAGGAAGAAAATAAGCAAGCCTTCTGAAACGACACACAAACCTACCTGAAATGAAAAGACCCATTAAAAAACAACTAGCACTGAGCTGTAACAGGACCTACTTGACACTGGCTCAAAGCCTGGCGGAGTAAGAAATGAACAATGTCCAACGTGTATGCAGTCCCGCAAGGACAGAAAGGGGGAAAAAAGAGGCTACAGTCAGTCACTTAACAGAGGAAATATAAAATGAAAGGAATGCTCTGGGTGGGGGAAATGGGAGCAGAGGAGTCCGGGCACTGGTACATCTCCTATGTTCCTCCAAAATGTGTGTGGGAAGGCAAGGGGGTGTACCCTCATCTCCATAAAGCATCTTCTCCATTGGTGCTTCAGCTCCGACGACCAATCATATAACAGTTAAAATTAAAAATCCAAGCCCATTTTTTATGCATATGGGTCTGAAAGCAGTAGAGTGGAGGAGGAGGGGATGACACAACTAAAGGACTTTGCAAGTATCTTTTTATTTGTGAATTTTAGTTATTAAATAAATACAGTATGAAACTATTAGGCTCTTTTTTTTTCGAAACATAAAAGAAATCCTGGATTGTGGAACTGAAGCTACAGTACTAAGACAGGTTTTCAAGCATGCCTGCTTGCACAGGTAATGTTTAATGCCATCGGACTGCTCATCAAAAGCATCAGCACAGATTATTTTCTGTTTGAGCCCTTTTTTGTTTTGTTTTCTATAAATAGCTATTTTCTTAATTTTTTTCCTTTTATTCCCTTTTTTCACGAGAATGAAATTCATAAATGCAACCATCAGTAAAATGAATGAATTGGCGTGTTTATACTGTAAGAGTGGTCTTGGTCCTTTTTTAAAACCTTGTGAATAAGTTTGAATTTCTCAGAATTGCTTCTTTTGTTGTTGCTGGCTTTGGTTTTTTTTTTTTTTTTTTTTTCCCCGCCCATCACGCCTTCCAAAAGCGTATATATACGAGACTTGAGACAACTTCAGTATCGAAAAATGTACCATCTGTTAGCTACGGTTGCTGCTGGGGGCAGCACTGAGCGATAGATCTGCTGCTATTGAGCACTTCTGCAGTGCACTAGGCTTTTTAAGTAAACAACACATTTTCCTGGTATGTGCTAGGCTCCGTATTGGTTCCCTGTAGCCTCCCACAGGGATTAACTCCTCACGCACCCTCACCCCTTTGCAGAGTCTCAGCCTCTTTATCTGGGTCCTTAGCTGGTAGCAGCGGGTGCACCGGCTTGCTTGCGCTTTGTCACCAGCGCGTTTGCCTTCCCCTTCTCCCCCTCCGTTGCCGCCTTTCCAAGCGGCTCCTTTGCCTGCGYGGGCACCAGCAGCACCTCCTCGTGTGCTGCGTTTTGCTCCCAGGAGGCTGGGCCATGGATTGAGTTCACCACGTAGAGCTTAAAAAGAGCAAAAATCAGTTCTGCTCCCTCTTCCTCGTGGGACCTTTGGAGAGCTGAGTCTGTCTGAGGTTTYGACGCTCTCTAGATTTGTGTAAAGGCCGCTCCAAAAAGGTGATTAAGCTCTGCGTGCGTATGCAAGCAGCCCCCCTTTGACTTCGGCAGCGTGGTTACAAGTATGGGTTGGTCTGGCCCTTCAGATTCTGTGCTCTAGAAATGGGTTGCAGGTGTCTAACCTCCCAAAGGTAGAGGCAGAAAGTGATCTGTTTAAYAGAAAAAAAACAAGGGGAAAATAAGTAAAGTCTGGGTTTGTTTGTTTTTTAAATGAGCGTCTTACAAGAGAAGCTGCACAAAAGGATGGCGAAATTGTATTTGATTTGTACACAAACTAGAAGAGCACAAGGCAGTGTTGTACATCGAGAGATTTCTGCGACACCTTGAAGCGGGGAAAGAAGAACCACTGACTAATTGGAACACCCTGAATACCGAATCAGACATTGAAAATGTACCGTACAGTATCGGAGGTATCTAGGCAGCCCGATTTCTGCAGAAGCGAATAGCACGCTCTGGTTTCGTAACCTGTCTTCCCCCATCGTCATGCTTGAAATAGTTTTCGGTTGTAATTGGGTACTGCAGGGTTTAACCTGAGTGTTCTTGTCGCAAATGAAAAACTGCTGGGGAAATGCAGATGAACGGTGCCCGCGCGGCCAGGGAGGCCCCCTCCCGCCTGGAATTGGGCACGGCGTCGTGCGGATGCTTGACGACGCTTCCTGCTACCTTTTAATAATGCAGCAAGCTTGCGGAGGAAGACGAGAAGCAGCCTCTGGTTATTCCCCAGGCTGCTGCAGTTCCAGTCCCCACCTCGCCCCGTTGCTGGAGGAGGAGTGCCACCGTGCGGCGAGCGGCCCGATGCCGAGCTCTGAGCCCCTGGCTGCTGCTCTGCTGCCAGAGCCTGAACAAACGAATTCTGTTCTCCGCTAGCACGCGCTTGGCTGCTGGAGCTAAGGCAGTCTATTTTGTTAATCCTTTAGAAACAAATTGTTTAGGGATGAGGCCAGCTACATAAGTCAGCCTTAATTTTTCTTTCCGCCCCTCTCAGGCTGGTGGCGAGCGCTGTGCTCTGCCTGACTGCGCCTGCACTGAGCGTTTGCAGTTGGAGACGGAGAGCGGAGCAGATTTCAGCGCTCTGTTTCTGGTTTTAAAAGCAGAATTCCCAGCGTATGTAAAAGCTCTTGTTTTTCTTTCTGTTTTTTTCTCTCTCTCTCTTCTCTCCCCCCTGTCGAATGTCTCACCTTGAATCATGCCAAGCATGTTTCTATTTCCAGCAACAGTAAATCGGCACAGGTTGTTAGAGCAGCAGAGAGCATTTTTCCCTCTGCCTTAAAAAAAAAACAACAACAAAAAAACCCTCATTATACTTTTTTCTAATATGGCCTTCTCTTGTCCTTCCTCTGTTCAGAAATAATCATTCAGCTCACACGCAAGGCTTATTCCTGATAGAGCTGGGGGATTTCTCTTTGCAGAACTCACCGTCACCTTTAGGAAAACGCCAACGACCAAACTCCTTCCTGTGCAGTAAGATGCTAACGAATGACTGATCCAGTTATGCCTTCCTGGGGGGCTGGCAGACGGAGCAGAAATCCTGCCTGCTTCGATGACTAATTATCCCGCTGCTTCAGCTGCTGACCTTGCTCAAGTCAGGGACTGGGGTTTGGAGTCGATTTAATTTTGAAGTATAGTTTTATATTGGCATGGCTTGCCCTGTTGCGAGGAAGCATCTGAAGAAGTTACTGAATACAAAGACTTGTAGGATGATCCACGCTCATATTGGAGTATACGTTGTGTTTAAAACCCACGAAGTCGCCTGCAGCGTAGCRTTTTCCTGTCCCCCTCTCAGGCACTGGACTAGAGATGCAGCTTCACTTGATGCTGGTGCCTGAGGAAAACTTGAGCAAAAGCCGGGATGTGAGAAGCTGTCTGGGGGGGGGGCAGCTGGCAAAACTGAATGTAGTGTGGATTCCTTAACCTGCATTAAMCCCCCCATGTGGATGCTCTTACTCAAAATTAGTGGCCTTAATCCCATGAAGTTTAATTCTTGCTTGCACCCCTATATGTCTGATAGCAGAACGACATTGTACGTGATGCCTTTGAGCATGCTCTGTCAGAGCTGTGGGACAGTAGCTGCAAACGTGATCCCAAATCTACTGATTTCTCTGGCTTCTGTTGCMTCTAACTGTTGTATTTGGGAATCTGTTCATAATCTGCTCTCGGTGCTGATTTGACCAGCTTGCTCCATGTTTTCTTTAAAGCACTGATATTAGCATTTGTATTCCCTGAAGGAGGGGACCGTGAGGAACGYTCCCCTCTCGCTCAGCAGGGTGGGGAGGACTTGGCTTCTGACACGTATCTTCCCCCCCAGTTTCTAGGACACAAACCACGCAGACCGCCGTCTACTGTAGGATATTGCTGCTTCCCCCCTTCTCTCTTGCAGCGAGCGCTCGAGGAAGAGTAGCACTTAGTAGCGGTAAGCGGCAGCACGGCTCATCGGGCTGCCTGGGAACGCGCGGGAGGTCCGCCAGAGTCCGGAGCGGGAATGAAGGTGAGCTGCGTCCCGGGCTTCCCGCGAGCAGCGGCGTTGGCTTCCCGGAGCCAAACAGGGTGTGCTGCCGCGCTGGTTCTTTACAACAGCTGTCCTAAAACTCTGCCTGCTGAATAATCGATACCGTTTGATCCTCGCGGGACACCCTGACTGCCCGGCCCACGACACGTGTTCAGTTTGGTATTTCCAGCCTGTTTTAAATCAGGTTCTGACTCTCCGTGCAGTGAGCAGCGAGTGCCGAGGCGTTTCCCGCGGTTGCTCGGGCTGCTTGCCTGGGACTAGCGAGAGGCTGAACCGGAGATGCCGGAGCATCCGAGCTAACCTGGGACTGCTTCGACTTAACCCGTCGTCCCCCAGCAGCCGCCTCCTACCCCGGGTGGCCTGCCAGGGTCTGAGCGGGGTCGTGGCTTTTTAAGCTTAAAACGAAGCGCGGTAGTGACACGGTTGTCAGTGGACGGGTACCGCAGTGAGCGTTTCCCGCTGCCTGGCCTCTGGCACGGTTCCCACGGCCCTGGCAGGAAAGCTTTGGGCCGCCCCGAGCGGGGCAGCGTTGCAGGCTGCACGGGAGGGCTTCGTGCTCCGGGCTGTTCCCGAGCGGCAGGGCATCTCTGCGCGAAGAAGAGCCAGCCGGGCCCTGGCGGTGCCACTTGGCGACCTCTGCAAGGCACCTAAATAGGGTGTTTAAAAGTCTGCTTTCCCAGCACCGTTAGCAAAAGCTTGGTACTATAAGCGGGCGGTATCAGAAAGCAGTTTTATCTTGCCTATGAATGTTTTATGGCTTAGAAATAGTAGAAATGACTCTGCGGTCACTCTCTTCCTGGCTCGTAATGACTGGTTGCTCTGAGCAAACCCCTCGGTCCTCCGCCGGCCATTAGCTGCCGGGAAGCCCTCCTCTTCAACCGGTCACTCGCTTTGAAACCCCTTGGAGCCCCGGAGGAGATGGCTCGGGGGCGGCCGAGATGCTTTCACCACCTCCATCTCCAGCACGTGCAGCTCTTCGGTGCTCCCCTGCGGCGAGGTGCAAAGCACCTTTCTACGTGTGCTAAGGGATCTGCGCGTGAAACCGTCCTCGTCCTGAATAAAACTCAGAGCGTGAAGAGCACGGAAAGGCTTAATACGGCAGTGAGGTGCTCTCGGCTTTGGCGTTTCTATACTGGTGTTTGGTGTTGCACCCAGCACGCGTCACTGTGCCCTGCCGGCTGCTCGCTGGTGGCCAGGGGCCAGGTGTGGTGTCGGCATGACACGGTAAGGAGCTTTTGGGCTGAGGATGGCAGCCTCTCCGGGCTCATCGCATTTGGGAGAATTATCTGAGCAAAGGGAGATTTCAGGTTTGCAAAGCCGTATCCCACCCCCGCGAAGGTAAACGCAGCGCGATGCAAAAGCGATCCCTGCGGCTGCCGCGTTATCAGGACTTTGCTAAGCAGTGCGAAGCAATGAAATACGATACGCGAGAATAGTGAGACAGAAAATCGCCGTGTTCGCTCATGAGGTGATTCAGGACAGTGAGGATTTGGACCACTTAACCACCGTCAGGCCAACGTGTATGTTGTTAGCCCGTGTCTTTAAACAGCTCTTGAACTTTCTAGTTCTAACTGGTCTCATTTGGTTCCAACTTTTTTCTGCTTTGTGATCAGGGATGGCTGTGAACATGGCGCTATCTTTTGTGATAAGAAAGCATTTAAGTGAGTTTGGAGAAATACATAGTACATAAAATGCAAAGTTTATTATAACTACTTGCTATTGCTTTCTCTAGCTGTCTGCTTTCCCCTGGAAAGTCAGATTTACCAGCCCTTCTAACTTATGCATATATTGACTTTCTTGTATTTTTTCTACCCAGTTTTAAACTCTGGTTTGAGAAAATTGATGATGGTCTACTATCATGAATGATTTCTCAACAAGCAAAAAATTCCTACAGCTTAACACTCTCCTTTAGTGAAAATGAGAACTTCAAGTTACATGTTGAAATGCCTGTTTTTCCATAGTAACTTTCAAATCTAGGTCAGAGAAAAATCTTTCCTCGAAGCAGCTGCATCTTTGGAAGGCTCATCATTTTTACCAGCTATTTCAGGTAACCAAAACCAGAAGTATGTAAAACCACTGAGTCAAGTTTTCGGCCGTAGATGTCTTTTCACATCTGAAACCAATTCCGTTTGGCCCACGCAAAAAAAACACAGGTTATTAGCAGGCATCTAACACTTCAGTTTTAGACAGCATTTGTGAAAGTTGCAGTTTTGTATTTAAGTTTTTCCAGGCTAGGGGTTCGGTGTGTACTTTGGGGTCTGTCCCAGCCGCTGCTGGCGCGGCGTCATGCGCTGTTGGCGTGCAGAGCCCTCGCCGGCTCGCGTGGCTTTTCCTCGCCTCAGAAACGCACTGAGCCCCGATAAATATTCTCTCCTGTAAAGAAACTTTTGCTAAAGTTGAAAAACGTGCCGGGCTTGTCAGCATGGCAGCGTGTCTTCTCCAAGGCCTGTTAGCTTTACCAAGCCCTCAAGGCCAACGGCATTTGATGCTCTTATATATAACTTCCAAGAATAACTTCTTGGGTCTGAGTCCGTGCCTCAGCCACGGGAGGCTGGAGAAGGCCAGATGTTCTCCCTTGTCTGAAAGGTCTGAGATGCTTTAAAATACATTTTAAAATAACTCTTTCGGAAACTCCTTGTGGTCCTTAGGAAATCAATTTGTTGGAAGAGGAAGACACCCAGACAACGTTCAAGGAATGATTGATTAAAATGTCAAGTTGTTCCGTTATATTTGGGCTTTGTGCATGAGGGATTTACTACTGCTCTAGACTTGGGCTGACACCACTGCTTAGCCCGTTTTCTCTTCATCCATCATGTTCGAGATGCATGCGGTGCTCTCACTGCTGCCTGTAAACTACTTGTGGTACAAGGTAGAGCTTTTTTCAAAAAGGGAGGCCGTGCTTTCCCACGGGGGACCGTTGTTCATCATCGTCTGTTCCTGGCTGAGCATCAAAACCGTTCACAGAGGCCAAGTGACACTGATGCTGGAGCCAGAATGAAAAGCCTCGATGAGACTCGGTTCCAATGACCAGGGAGCATGGAAAAATCTGCAGAGGTCAGGTTAGGGCATAAAGATGCTGCTAGAAGGAAAGGGACTTCTTTTATTGAGAGCGCATAAGAATAGCGAGAATTTCATTTCCTGCATGGAAGAAAATAGCATTGGTTGTAGTCTGGATCCACCATGCGAAGACGGCGTCTTGCCAGCCTGTCGTGGTAGAAACCGTTACATTTACTGGAAACGGAGGGCAAAGCAGCTGCGTTTGTGGGCAGAGGGAGCAGCTTTCCTTCTGTTCCCGTCACCTGCGGGAACCTTTGCTGCGCTCAGGCCAGCGGTGTCTTCTCTTGCGAAGGAGAGCAGATGATTTTGAAGTGGCCGTCATCAGGACCGGGAATGGCCCCCGCGCTTCCCGTGCTGCGTATCCCGCTGCGAGAGGCAGCGACTCTTTCTCCTACGTGGTAGGAGGTGCTGTGGCACGACTTGGTCTCCTGTACAGCAGAGCCGTGCTCGGGGAAGCAGAAGCCGCAGGTTTCCACCGGCTCCGGTACCCTGCTCCCGGTAGATCCATCACCAACGCTGCCTGCTTCCACTAGGCGATCTGCAAATAAATTACCTGTATTAGCTTAAGACCTTTCTAGGAGCAGACCATCTGAGCAGGAAGGTGTCTTCTGCCTTCCTCCCAAGTGCACGTGAACCGCGAGCCAGCACGGCCTGCTTTTGCTAAAGCCCAGCGTGTCTGGGTGCGTGTGCCCGTGCGGCTGTCGTGCAAGCGAAGCATCGCTCAGCCGCTCGCGCCTCGTCCCGCCGCCGTGGGAGGCGAGAGTCTAGGGGCGAATGACGCAAAAACCAAAGGCCGAGGGAAGGGACGGGGTCAACGAGTTGCAAAGCGCTGGAAACAGGAAGGCTGAGGTTTAGTGCTAAAGCAATTGTAATATTTATAACGCTGCGTCTGCATTGTCTTTTCGTTGAATGCTCCTTTCGTAGCCTATGCAAATGCACCGATGCAGCGGTGTGCAACGCGCAAGAGCTCCAGAAAGGCGAGCGGGCCGGGCCGGCCGTGACCAGCTGTCGGCTGGGAGCCGGCTATCGCAGGGCTCTGCTCTATCGCCTAAGATCTGATGAGTAAGGTGAGGTGAGGAATATTAAAAAGCATACAGTAAATCTCTTTGAACCTGTCAGCCTCCCTTAAAAATGAATGTTCAATGCCACAGTGTCCTCAGACAAGAGTCAATAAGAACAGCTTAAATTACAGTTCTGCTGAAGAATGACTCTAAGGATGACACATCGGGTCACAGGCTGTTCTCAGTGATTTTTTGCAACATCCAGCACGATCAGCTCTGAAATGAATGCACATATACGTGTGTGCCCGTGTATATACACAATATATCTAAAAATATCTACACACATATATAGATATCCACCGTATTAAAAAAGGGAAGTGGAGGAGGGAGTGTGAAAACATCTTTTATATGTTGGTTTACACCTTTTCTCTCTAAAGCAACGACCTGTAAAGCATCGCTGGCCCCAGGGCTGAAACTTGGGCCTTGATGCTGCACGATAGTTCGGCAGAGGGGCTGCACGGGGCAGACCTTGACGCAGGAGCAAGCGGCCCCTGGTACCACGGCTCCTCGCCATCGGTAGCGATTAGCCCGAGCTCCTTGCGGCCCCCGTCGAGCGTGCTTGGAGCTGCGATTGCTCCGCAAGCCCCGTTTCTTCCCTGCGTCCGTGTTGCGCTTAGGGAGACAGTTGCTTTTTGCAGCTTCTCCTCCCTGGGCCACGGAGGAGGGATCGCGCCCCTTCCCCTGCCCCCCAGCCGCCGCCGCTCACCTTTGGAGGAGTCGTCCCGGCGGTGGCAGGGGCCGGCGCTGGCCTGGCAGGAGACCACCTCTCCCTTCCTGCGCAGGTGGCTCCAGCCCAGGAACAGGGAGCAGACGAGGGCGCAGAGGCAGAGCCCCAGCAGCAGGTAGACGACCAGCCACGGGTCCTGCTCCGCGCACGGCTTCTGCTCCAGGCCGCCGGCCGGCGGCGAGGTGCTGCCCAGGGTGGATGGCGGCGGCGGCACGGCCACCAGGGCGGCTGCAGGGGACCGGGGTGGGGGGGACATGAGCGAGCTTAGACGCCGCTCGCGTGCGCCGTCCCCGCTAGCGCCCTCGATGCTCTGCTGGGAAAGGCGACGGAAGCGGCTACGTGGCCCCCCCGCGCTCGGCTTTCCCTCTCGTTCCTCCTCTCCGGCAACCGCTTCTCCGCCCCAGCGTGGCCCTGCTGCAGCTTGGGGGGAACCGCCGGCCCCTTCCCCTCCCCGCGGCAAGGGGCGAAGGCTGCTGGTGGCCACCGAGGACGGTCACCTCAACCAGGGGCACGTGGCGGGGACGGTGTTTCTGGGGAGGGGGGGAGAGGGGAGAGCAGGATGGGGCCCCCTGGCCCGACCTTTCCTTTCCCATAAAGTGCCTCCCCCCAAGGAGGAGCCGGGGGGGTGGGGGGGGGTTGCTGCCCCTCTCCTGGCTTCGGGGCCTCCTCCAGCCCAGCCGGGGGGTCCGGCCGGGCGGCCCTGAGCCCCCCGCGCCGCAGCCTTACCCTCGCAGGCCGGGGCGCACTGCTTCGGGTGCTGCCCGCAGACGGTGGTGCAGTTGATGCATTTCTTCAGCAGCTCGTCGTAGTAGAAGCCGGCTCTGCTGCCGCAGGCCATGGACTCTGCGGGAGGGAGGCAGAGCGACACGGCCCCTGAGCGCCGGGCGCCCGACCCGCCGGAGAGGCGACGCCGGGGCCGGCG
>NW_020450871.1:1766071-1773832 GCF_003343035.1 Apteryx rowi | reverse complement strand
CTCACCGCAGAGGGCGGCGCAGCGGCGCACCGCGGGGCGCCCGCACACCAGGCTGCAGGGGATGCACTGGCAGACGAGGGCGTCCCAGTACTGCTGGTCCGTGCAGTTGCTCATGGCATCGCACCCGCCGCGCGGCCGAGCCATGCCTGCGGGAGAGGAGGGCCGTGAGGCGCCGGGCCCCCGCCGCCGGCTCCCGCGAGCGAAAACGCAACTGGAGCGACGGCCGGTGAAACCGGCGGTTTCGAATTCTGGAAACGCCCCGATTCCCTGGTGGCTTCGGGGCGGCCCGTGCCATCCCGCGGGGGGCGTTTTCCGGCACCGCTCTTCGGTGCTCCGCTCTCATAACGAAAGCGGGCTTTGACGTGTCCGGCCTTCCCGGGAAGCCAGAGCGGGGATGGCTCGCCGGGGGGGTTTAAGAGCGGGCTCGGCGGATGCCAACGGGGACCCTGGTGGCGGAGGCGGTTTTGCACCGCGGGGGACGGCGAGTGGCCGCGGCAGGAGCCCTCTGCACCGCTCACAGCCAGCGGTGCAAAAATCCACGGAAAAAAAATCAGCGTGCTCACGCAGGCTCATGCAGCAGCCAAAACCTTTGCACGTTGTCCTCGCCGGGCGCCCCCAGCCCTTGTCCCGCCGGCGGGAGGGCAGTCGCGCTGCAAAGGCTCCGCTCGGCACTGCGGATGCGAGCGGTGCCCGGAGCCTCGCATGTGCCCCCGCAGATGTTTCCTGGCCCGGCGGCGCTGACGGGACCCGAAAGGTTTAAACCTGGCCTGCGCTGGGGCACTGGTTTCTGCTCGCCCGCAGGCTGCCGCCTCCCTCGGCTGAGCCCTCTGCGCCGCTGCCTCGGCAGGGCCCAGCCTGGTTTTTGTGGGTTTTTGCACAGAAATGCCCCTGCGCCCCCTTTTCTCGCCACACGCTCCGGTCGAACAAGTGCATCCCGCTGCTTCCCGGTGCAGAGTGGTCCCGGCAGAGGCGGCTGAGGCCCCGTTCCCACCTCTCCCCGCTGTGAACCAGCTCCATCCCGGGGCTCCGCGTGTGCAAACCCCTCCCGTTCCCGTGGGGTAAAGGCGAAATCTGCTCTGCCCGAGGACACGGGCCTGCGGTTGTTCAGTTAACGTTGCTTAAAAAATTAAACAGCGGCTCCCTTCAGAGCCAGCTGCGGACGATCCCCAGGGTGCAGCGAGGCGCCGGCCCGTGCTCTCCCGCCGTGCGCTTCGAAGGCTTCTCGTCCCCCGCGAGAAGCCGCTGAGGACCACGGCGCCGCGTCGCAGTGGGTTTGCACGCGGGGTGCGGCGGCCTGGGAAAGGGAGGCTTGCGGCAGCGGTTCAGCCGGGGGAGGCTGCAGGCCGGCAGCCGCGCCGGAGCGCCGGGTCCACGGCGGCATTTGGCCCCCCCGGTGCCCCCACCCCGCAACAGCAGGGCGAGCGCCCCAGCTCCGGCTCCGCTCCGCCAGCCTGGGAGTCCCTCCGTGCCCTGCCGGCTCACCTGGAAAAGCCGCCGGCGGCCCCCGGCCTCGGTCCCCTCGCCCGTGCAGCTGCCCCGCATCCCCAGCCCGGCGCGGGAAACTCACGCTCGACTCTCCCGCGGTGCCGCTAGGCTCCCCGGGCTGCTGCCATCTCGCCGCGCGCCGCGGCCCCGCGCCCGCTCATTACTCAGGAGGTTTATTATTAGAGATCGATTTGATTAATGCCTGGGCCATGTGTTTCCTGGGGCTTCCCCTCTGTCCCTCCCATGCAAATGGTCCGCGTGCGCGGCGCAGCGCCGCGGGGCGCCCTGCGCGGCCGAATGCTCGGGCACCGCGCCAGTCCGCGCTTCGGGAGCGGGGGCCGCCGGGGGCTCGGTGGTGCTGGCCGTGCACCGGCCGGAGAAGCCCTCACGCTGCTGCAGCTCCTGCTTTGCTCCCAGGGTGGAGCGGCAGAGGCTGCCCGCCGGGAACGCCGTCCATCCAGGAGCTGCCCGGGCCCCTGCCCGCATCCCACAGCAGCATCTCGCGGGTCCCAGCAACGTGCTTGAAACACGGCTCCTCTCCGGCAGCCCCGAGGCCTCGGAGCCGGCGGCAAACCTGGCCGGGCTCCGGCCCCAGGCGGCTCTTGCAGATAGCGGCTGGAGGTGAAGGAAGCAGTAATAACGCGGCTTGGTTTTTGGATAGCAAAAGAGTTACCTTTGCTCCGCCGGCAGCCTCCAAGTACGGCTACGCGCTTACTTTTAGATCTCACCTTGCCAATGAGGAGGGGGGATCAGTAAATGACCGAAGCAGCAGCGTAACCGTGCCCCCGCAAAGGCCGTTTTCAGGCTGTAATGCGGTGCATGCGGCTCTTCCCTTGCCAAGCCAGTGCCGGAGCTGGTGCCGGTGCTGGTGCCACAGGGAGCTGCCCGCGATTGCCCTCCCGGAGCGACCGGCTCCCTCTGGCCGGCAGGGCCTGACGTTCCCGGACAAACCCGACCCGCTTCGCGGCACACTGCGGGGTATCCCTAGGGAAAGCCACGTCAGGTCGCACAATTACTGTTTTTTCCGCTTTTCCGCTAGGGCTGCGTTAACTCCTGGCTGTTTCTCCCCCTTTCCTGCCGAAAGGAGCCGGGCGCGCAGCAGTGACTCAGCTCACAGCGGGGCGTTTGCGGGACGTTTTCTGCAGTGGCAGCTGAGGGGGGAGGAAGACGCGATACCTTTTACTTTCTCTAAACATCAGTGGGGCAGCAGCGGGGTTTTTTCCGTTCRGGTTAAAAGCTGCCACTGTGCCGCTCACCCGGCCCGTTTCCCAGCCCGTGCTCCCCGCCGGGCTTCCCGGGATCCGTGCGCGGGGCTGCAGCCTCGCTGCACCCGCTGCATCACGCTGGGCCAGCCTGGCAGGTGCCGGCGTGCAGCAGGCATTCGCGGGGCGGGAAGAGGCGCAGGAGGCTTGGCGGAGGCTGGCTCCAGGGGATCCGGCCGGCACTGGAGGGGGAAGAGCCGCGGGAAGGGTCGGGCTGGGCAGGCGAGGAGGGTGCGTCGGCTGCCGGGGCCGGCAACGTGCTGCCCGTTACGTTTCTGACTCAACCCAAAAGAGAAAACGCGCGCGGACGGGCGGCGTTCTGCCCCCGCGCCGGGGCCGCTGCAGGCGCCCCGGAGGCTGAACCCACTCGCGGGGAACGAAGCCCCGGAGCGGAGAAACCTGGTGCCACGGAGAAACCCGGCGCCGGCTGCTGCTCGGCCCCGTGGCGAACGAGGGACACCGGCCTCGGCACCGTCTGCGGGGCCCCGGGGCGAGGGGCAGGCTCACGGCACGGGGCTCACGTCCGTGCCCAGGGAGCAGCAGCAGGGCCCGGGAAGGACCCGGAGCTTGGGAAGGGGCTTGGGGGGCGGTTGAAACCCCGCTGCAGGGTTCCGGGGCTTCCTGGGGAGATGCGCCTTTGGCTGCGCGGGGCCGGCGGCGCTGCCCGGACGGCGGCAGAGCCCGCGGCTCAGCGACCCGGCGAGCACGCAGGCAGCGGACGCGGGAGCCGAGACCTCGGCGCCTGCCGGCGGCACCGGAGCCCGGCGCGGCCCGCGGGGTTTTGCAGGGGAAACCTGCCGCCGTAAATAGCAGCTGGCGCCTTGCCGTTGCCACCCTCGCCTGCCCTCGAGGGGGAAGTGAGAAGCACTCGGGGGAGGTTTGGCCGGGCCGCGCGAGCGCAGCTACAGCCGCGGGGGGGGAGAGCGCCGGCGGGCTGCTCCCCCGCAGCCTCCCCCCTCCTCATCCTCCCGCAGCCCTCCGCATCCCCGTTGCATCCTTCGGCATCCGCCGCGCACGGCTCCGGCGGCACCGCGCTCCRGCTGGGGTGACGGAGCCCGGTTTGTCCCGACGGGACGGTTTGACACCCCGGGGTGCGGGCGGATGGGGGGGGACGGTTCGGCTCCCAAACGTTTCGGGCCGGGGCGGCCTTCGGCCTCGCGCGGCGGCCTGCGGGCTCTGCCCAGGAGATGGCAGCCTCGGCCAGCCCAGCCGGCAGAGCCCGGGAGGCAGGTGAGGAAGATGAGGCAAAGCACCATCTTTGGACAGGACGGCTAATAGGAGAAGGCAGCATTTCCCGGCTAAACCTCGGCACGGCCACAGCAGCCGGCCCCGCGCGGGGGAACGGGCTGTTTCCATGCTGGATTTTGGCAGCGGGGCATCTCCGGCCAGTCGCCTTCCCGCGGGTGCAGGCCGCCCGGCCACTCCGCTGTTAATCTTTAGCACGGAAAAGCCATGGGGAAATTCCAGAGGGCTGGAGGGCAGCCGGGGGGAATCCAGTATCCCAAAGGGATAAGGGGGCTGATCCCAGGAACCGCCGCCCAGGTAGGCTGCTCGCGGTCCCCGGCCAAGCTGCAGGCAGGGCTGTTTGGGATACCGTCAGCCAAAAATGAGAAGCTAAAAATATAATTAAGGTCGTTAGCTCGGTTTCATGGATGGCAGCTCCCGTCAAGTGAGCCGGCTTTGCTCTCTGGCACGGCTCTGGGCTGGCTGATAAAGCTAATTGTGCTGCTGCATTGTAATGGCTTTCTCCAAAGTATTTAATTTGCAGCCATGTGACATTTCCATTTGGGAAGCCGGCTTTATACGGAGTCACTGGAGCGCACATCCGACGGGCTGCGGCCGGCTGCGTTTTGCACGAGCCGGTGTTTTTATCGGCGACGCCGAGCTGCCGTGCGGGGCCACCGGCTTCGCCTGGCTCGACGGGCACCATCCGGCCGAGCGGGCTGCACGGACCCGGCACGCGGGGACAGCGGAGCCGGGTTTTCCCCACCGAGGCTACGGCGAGGTCTAAGGGCAGGAAGCAGCCGCTGGACCCCAGCGCCGACAACCCGGCCGAGAGGACGATTGCCCGTTGACCCTGTTTTAGGAGAAGGGCATGAACTCGGAGTCACGCAGCGTCTCTGGACGAGAGGAAATCTCCACTTGGCGGGACGCGACTGAATCCAGCTTCTGGGAGAAGCTTTCCAGCCTGCGTGGGAGCGCGTGCGCCTGCGCGGGCAGCAGGGCAGGCGAGGGCTGCGCCGCACCATCTCGCGGTCCTGCCCGGCCCCTGCAAACCACTGCATCCGCCGCTCCGGGCTGCAATCGAGAGCTGTGGTTTTTCTCCAGCGGATAATGCGGGGTTCTTTCATTTTTCTTAGCTTCCCCCAGGATGGGAAGGTTGGGCGCAGGCAGGGCAAGGAGAGGGTATCCAGGCGGCCCCGGGCCCTCCCCTCCCTGGGGCTTTTGGCTGCTCTCGGCCCCAGCCCGGCTCCGGAGCTCCACGGGGCTCCCAGGGCGTCCCGGCTATTAAAGGATGAATCCTCGCCTCCCCTCCGGGCACCCGCCTGTCTCCACCGCGACGACGGCGAGGCGGCGGCACGGAGGGATGAAACTCCTCGCCCGGGGTGGCGCGAGCACCCAGGCGTCCTGGCTTCGGCGCCCCGGTGCGGCTCCCGCAGCCCCAGTGGCACCCATCCTGGCAGATCCTGGTGGTTTTGGTCCCGGCGGCCCCTTTCCCAGGGCAGGGGGGATTTGCCAGGGCGCTCTTCCCCCATCAGGGCTGGGAGCCAGTGCTGGTGCCGGTGCCTAACACCTCCTGGTTTTCAGCCTGTTTCCCTGGAGTTTGGGCTCCGGTCTGCACTGCTGAGTCACCGCAGCTCGTTGCACCGCTGCCGTCACGGCTCCCGGACGAATACTTTCCATTTTCCCATTGCTTTAATTGTCCTAGTTGGAGAAAACTGCTCCGGAGTAGCTCTGGGCTGCAGAGACCTGCTACGCTCCAGCTCCCCCAAGCCAAGGCCACCGTCACCTCCCTGTTCCCGCGCCGGGGCTCTCCGCGCCGGCCGGGGACACAGGGCACGACGGGGGACGCGCGATCAGGAGCGGGGGGTTTTGCCGGCCCCCTCCCTGCGTGCTCCAAATCCAGCCGATTGGCGACGAAATCCTTCTTTATTCCGTGCTCGCCCTGCGCGGCCTCCCGCGTGCCGTGGCGACGGGGCGGCCGGTGCGAGGGTGCCGGCGGGGCCGGACTCTCCCTCCCCATCGCGGGGCGGGCGCCCGCGGCCCCCCGGCTCCCGCGAGTCCCCCCACCGCCGACGCTGCCGGCGGCGCGGCTGAATGCCGCCCGACGGGTTTGCGGAGAGGCTCGTCCCGTCCGGCTGGATTTTTTTGGCGAGGCTGGAGTCGGCCCCGGCACCAGCCGCTTCCCGCCAGGCGCTGCCGGCTCTGCCGGGGCACCGAGCGGTGCCAGGTCTCAGCCCCACGGTGCGGGAGATGCCCGGCTCGGCCTGGCTTGGGATGGAGCAGCTGCTTCCCGCCTGGCTCTGCCAGGCTTGCGCGGTGCCAGCACAGGGAGCGTGCCTGCTCCCGAGGGAACGGGGATGAGCTCTGGCTGCCGGGATGGTGCCCTGGGCACCGGGGACCTCCCGTAGCAACACGGAAGGTCTTTTTCCCGCAGAACAGCAGGGTGCAGGGATGCAGGAGAGGGCGATTCGGAGAAGAATCCAAGCAGGCCAAGCAGCCATGCTCCTAAAAGCAGGGATTTGCAGGCAGGCGGCTGCCGAGCCCGGCCATGCACGTCGCAAGCGGCGACAGCAGGAGGGAGGGAGACGATTAAAGCGGCCTTTGATGAAGCCAAAATTAATAAAGAAGCAGCGATCGCGCCCGGCTTGCTCTGCGCGCAGGACRGCAGCGCAGAGACGGCGCGTCAAGGCCGGGGCCCACATCAAACGAGCCGGGCGGCACGCGGGTTGTTCCCAGTCTGGACCAGGCGAGGAAGGTCCATGTGGATTTTCCTAATTGCAGGTCCCATCCCGAGGTCGGCGGGAGCAATTTGGGCACCTGGGCAGGACGCGCGAGGCCCCGGTGCAAAGGGGGTTGTGGAGGGGCCACGCTCACCCCCTTCCCGCCCCTGCCGGCTGCTCCAGGCTGCAATTCCCCGTCCCTCGCCCTCCCAGGGCCTGATGCCTTCCTGCTCCAAGGTGCCTCCATCCCTATCCTCTCCCAGCCCGAGCAATGGCCAGGATTAGGCGAAACCAGCTCTGCCAGGAGAAGGAAGCGGCTCCCTGCACCGAACACGCTGCAGTCCCAGCTGCTCCGTCCCGGTGCCCAGCCCTGCTCCCCCCGTCGCTGCGTCCCACTCTCGCCCCCCCCCCCAGTTTGCAAGACTATTCCCGCTGCTTGCTGGATTCTCCCAGATCGCGTTGTGCTGGATCAGTGAGTTAAACCGGCGCCAATGCACGCAGCCAGAGGGGTCCCGGGACCCCCGAAGCTGAGCTGCCCCCCGGACCCCGGCTGCATTTTTGCAGCTGTAAGTGGGGTTTTTGCACTCAGGGTGTCCGTTGGTTTGCAGCTCTCCACGCTGGCACGGCCCAAGGGAGCCGCCTCCGCCGCCGGCCCCGCGGTAGTTTCCACCGGATAAAAATGTGCAGAGCAAACAGGAGCTGCCCGCGCCGTGCCACGGCACCCGGGTGGGGGGGGTAACACGGTCCCGCGGGGCGAGGGGCGCCCCGTCCCGCCGCAACCCCCCCCCGGTGCTCGGGGCTTTAGCCCGCGGGGGTTAAACCCAGCGTTGCAGCTCGCGGGGGCCCTGCCCGAGGTGCCGGGGTGGACGGCGGGGGGGTGCTTTCTCTCTGGCTGCCCTAGGGAGGTGGGGGGGCCCCTCTGCTTGGGGGGCGGCTGAGGGGGTGCAACCCCTGCACATTGCACCGTGCACCCGCCCTGCCGTGTGGAAAGGAGGGTCCGGAGCTGTGCACAGCGCTGCGCGGTGCGGAGGTGTCAATGCACGATGTGTGTGGGGGGGCGCATGTGGTGC
>NW_020450871.1:1752529-1763972 GCF_003343035.1 Apteryx rowi | reverse complement strand
CCATGGATAGCGTGGGGTCCATGGGGTGTCCAGCGGTCCCATGGGTGCCTGCTGATCCCATGCATAGTGCAGGCTCCCATGGGTGCCTGCTGACCTCGTGGATTCCATGGAGTCCCACGGGGTGTCCAGCGGTCCCATGGGTGCCCACTGATCCCATGGATAGCATGGGGTCCATAGGGTATCCAGCAGTCCCATGGGTGCCCACTGATCCCATGGATAGCGTGGGGTCTCACGGAGTGTCCAGTGGCCCCGTGGATGCCTGCTGGCCCCGTGGATAGCATGAGGTCCCATGGGGTCTCCAGGGGTCCCATGGGTGCCCACTGATCCCATGGATAGTGGGGGGTTCATTGCATAGCCTGAGGTCTGGTGCATAATCTGGGATCCCATGGGTGCCTGCTGACCCCATGGATAGTGCAGGACCCTCTGGGTGCCCTCAGGTCCCATGAAGAGTGCAGGGGTCACCACGGGGTGCCCAGTGTCCCCGTGGATGGCATGGGGCCCCATGGGGTGCCCTCAGGTCCCATGGGGTGCCCACTGGCCCCAGGGATACCTGCAGGTCCCATGGGACAACCAGTGTCCCCATGGATAACCAGTGTCCCCATGGGGCGTGCAGTGGCAATTTGAGTGCCCGCTGTCCCCATGGGGCACCTGGCATCCCCATGGGTGCCCACCCACCAGTCCCAAAGGCCCCATCCCAGTGGCTTGTTCCACTGGGAGAACCTGGAGCTTCAGCCCTTTCCCGACGCGGTTTGGGGTCTGGCACCTGCCTCTGGGGTGGATCCTGTGTGTTTCGGGGTGCAGCGTGGGGCTGGGGCAGGTGCCGGTCCCACAGGGGAAGGGGGCTCCCACGGCCCCGGTGGGAGGGAGATGCTGAAAGTCCCAGGAAGAACTTGGCTTCCAAGAAACCAAACCCTCCTGGAAGGGCCCCAGCCCTTCTGCTCTCCCTGCATCTCCCCGGATTTCCCACGGCAGCGGGGAGGGGACGCGGGAAGGTGACTGCCGCCCTTCCTGGGGTGCCGGCCCCAAAGCTGGGGGTCCCCGTCCCTGCTGGGGCCAGGCCTTCCTCTTCCTCCTCTTCCTCCCAGGCCTCTCCCAGCCCTCCCCCAGGCCAGGGAGGCCCAGTGCGGACACGGCTGGGGAACGCACCCAGCGCCGTTGAATTTTTTTTCTTTTTTCTTTTCTTTTTCTTTTTTTCTTTTTTTTTTTTTTTTGAGGGGGGGTCTGCCAGCGCCGGCGGGCTGATGGGAGCAGCGCCGCGCTCCCTCCTCCCACACCTTTCGGCGCTGGATCTGACATCTCTGCTCACGATCCTATTATGGAAATGAGATCAGACATATTGCTGCGCGCATTGGGGGGGCCCATAATGAAATCTGAAGGCTAATATGGAAAAAATGTAACTGGAAAAAATGCCTTGGTGTGTGCGGGAAGGGGAGGGGAGGGCAGGGGGAGTGTCAGCGCGCAGCGCCCAGACAAAGGAGCCATCCCAAAGGATGTTTGGGAAGAACCCCCCCTCCCCTCCATCCCGGCCTTTCCCAGAGCCCCGGCGATGCCCTGCGTGGGGTTTCGCCGCTCCGCCAACGCCTCCCGGCCGCGCTCCTCGGCGAGGGGGAGAGTTGAGCCGTCGGCGCGCCATCCCTCCGTGGTGCCTGTCCCTGCATCCGTCCCCACTGCCGGGACCTCGGGGGGGKGTGTGTGTGTCCCCCACCAGGAGCCGGGTTTTGTCCGGCCGGAGAAAAACCCTCGCCGGCTTTGTCTTCTCCCCTTCGTTCCCCTCCGCTCCTCCTTCTCCGTGGGTTTCCGCACGGCGGCCAGCGGAGGTGGCCCAGGACGGGCTCGGCCCCAGGGGGCCGGATCCGGGCACCGCGCAGGGTTCGTTAGCCGACGAACCGGGCCGTTCCGGTGGGGAAAACGGCACGCTCATCCTTAGCTCCGCGTTTCCAGCCGGGGTGAAGT
Organism: Apteryx rowi; assembly: GCF_003343035.1. Taxonomy (NCBI): domain Eukaryota; kingdom Metazoa; phylum Chordata; class Aves; order Apterygiformes; family Apterygidae; genus Apteryx; species Apteryx rowi. The sequence continues at coordinate 1,762,019 of NW_020450871.1, read as the reverse complement.
AATCGCACCTTAAAGATAAGATGGTGGCTTTATGGTAGTGTGTTATCTATCTATCTATTATATGTATATATTTTTTATATATATGTGTATGTATATATATATGCACCCTCCCATGCTGGGCTTCCTCACGGAGCCCCCCGACCTCGTACCGAAGGAGCCCATTAAATGGATGCGACCGGCCCGGCCCGGTGCAGCAAACTTTGTTTTCCCACATTCCAGCCTTACGTTGCCTCCTAATTAATATTACTCGTTGGAGGAGGCGGCTTTGCTCCGGAAAGCGGAGCTGGGCCGTATGTGGGGGTGTGCGCTCAGCGCCAAAGCGCTCCCCGGCATAACGGTTCGGTCGACATCTGTTCTCTTAATTGTACTTTTTTTTTTTAAGACTGGGTGGGTTGCGGGGGGTCGCAGGCAGCGGCGTGGTCCGGCACGGTGTGTCCCCGCGGCAAGGGGCCACGCTCGGAGCGCGTTGTGGCGGGATGGTTATTACCTGGAGTCAGGCTCGAAAAGTCCTTTTGAGTCATCTGACCTTTCTACTTGGCTTGCAGGGAAGGTGAAGATACTTCACGCTTATGCGTTGGCTTTTTTCTTTTTTGGATTTTTATTATGTAAAAATACCTGTGTGGGTGTAGTAGCCGCCTCTGCTGCTCCTCGGTGTCCTGTGCCCGTGGGGGCTGCGAGCTCCCGGGAGCAGAGGCCGCGGCACGTGTTTGCGCAGCRTCCCAAGGACTTAGCGGTAGTGGCGGATTCCCTTCTTGCTCGGGAACCTAATTAAGAGCAGGGGCGAGGGGGGGGCTCCAGCCCCAAACATCGAGATTAATGACCTGGAGCTCTCTAATAATAATCGGACTTAGTGCTTCCAACTTCAAAGAGCTGCATGGATGCTAAATCCCTAATCCTGGGAGCGCTCCGTTCACGAGTTGTTTTTGTGCGGGGCAGGCGTCTGGGTGCTTTGGGGCGGCGCGTGGGAGCGGATGTGCCCCGGACCCCGAAGGCACGCCGGGGACCGCTGTGTCCACTCCCTCCTTTGGGATAACCTGCAGCCAGGGATCCGGAGCCCCTGGAAGCGTCGGCRCAGGCTGGCAGCGCCCTGCTAACACGTGCAATGCCGGTAGCAGGATCCCGTGTTTCCATCGTACGGGCAGGTTGGCGGTCCCGGACGGACAAACTGCCATCAATAACTGCTGCCAGGACAGAGCCAGCGATGCCGCTCTGGGACCAGCAACCAGGCACGTGAGGCCGCTTAGCCCGGCGGCTGCCAGCTCCCCYTCACGCTGCCCCTTTCCCGGCAGGGCTGGGAATTCCCGTATTCCTGGCAAGACGGCTCTGGACCAGCACCACCCTGCTGGAGAGCACCTGGGCCCACGGAGCCTTCCTCAGAGCTCGTGCAGGAATCGGCTTTCCAGAGCCTGCCTCCGGGGAAGGCTCCCAGGGACCCTGTTTTCTTCTCCAGGGAAAACCCGGCAGCAAACGCAGCTCAGCCTTTCCAGAGAGCCTCTTCCGGAGGAAGCCGTCCTGGGGGTTTTGCAGGGATGTCTCCGTGGGTCCCCTGTGAGCCGTGCTGGCCTGGCGGGGTGCGGATTCCCCTGGCTGGCTGGGGCTGAACCATGCTTGAATGCACATGCAAGGAAAATGAAGCCTCCCCACGACAGAAACAGACTGAGAATTAACCTCAAAATTACGCTTGGCCTGAACTGGAAGAAATGCAGGGTGTAAAGCAGTCACTTTAATTTTCTCCATGCACGTGCTCTCTCAGGGCCTGGGGACTGGCACAGACAGAGGAATTTGAGGATGATTTTCCAGCTACCAGTGTCTTTTTCTTTTCTCTTTTTTAAAATGTTGTGACATGGATGCCCAAAGGACCACCCAGTTAGAAAATGCTGCTTGCAAACTTTTCCCACCCCTTTCTCCTACCCTGGCCCATGTCACCCCTGCTCAGCGGTGGAGAGTTTCTTCCTTCGGACACTATCACTTTTCTGCTGTTGTGGATTCCTGCACGAACCGCCCCACGGCTGCGGAGTGCCGGTGTCGGGTAAAGCGGGCAAATCCCTGCTGCCTTCTGTCTCTTCCCAGAAGCATTATCCCGATTCCTAAGCCCTCGACGTTGCCCAGGGCTGCTTCTCCTGCCGCCTTCACCCCGCTGCCCCGGCACGAGGGCCGCAGGGGCTCCGCGCTGGCTTGGCTCGGCTCCGCGGCTTGGAAATGCAGGATCGTTCTGGCTGTAGCTGCGATTGCGTCTCTGGGACCAGCTGGCTCGGGGTCAGGGTTTCATAGGAAATAGGGCTCGGGAGGGACCTCCAGGCCAACTTGTTCCCTTCCTGCAAGGCTCTGCACACGTACGGTTTGCAAGGATACAGTCCCCGGGGCTGCTCGCATCTGCACGCGCTGCCCGGGGCCTTGCCTGGCCGCCGCTGCACGTGCGGCCGAGGGGGAGAAGTGCCACGTGCAGGACGCGGCTGGCCGAAAAGCAAATGCGTTTTGTGCAGCACTGCCGGGCGCGAAGAGAGCGAGAGAGGCTTCAGGGCAGCTCGTGCCGCCTGGGCTGCGTGGCCCTGGGTCGCGGCCATTTCCTTGCTCCGCGGGCCCCGGGATAAGCGTCCTGCACTGCGTTACCCCCCCAGGGTGGCAGGAGCGAGCGCTGGGCAGGCTTTCGCCTCCACCCCCTGCTTCTCCGGGGAGGAAAAACCCCCTCTTTCCTGGAAAGCAGCCCCTGCGCACTTGCCTTCTCCGCTCGCCGGCTGGTTGTATCATGCTGCAAAAATCCGGCTGTAATTGACTAATTATTAGGACCAAACAGGGGAAGATTCTCTGCAAATGTCAAGCCCGCCTCCGTCAGCCGCGGCAGCGGGGAGGAATTTGGGAGCTGTGGGACTCCAGGAGCATGCCCAGGGGAGCCGGCCCTCCCTGGGGGTGGGCAGGAGGCGGCGGAGGGCCAGGATGCCCCTTCCTTCCTTCCTTCCGCAGACCTCCGCGAGCAGAGGTCCTGCCCTGGGGAAGCAGCGAGGGGGCTGCGCTGGGTCTCGCTGCGGCCGGGGTGGCAGAGCGGTCCCATCTGGAGCTCAAGACGTGGCGGCTTTCGCGCAGAACCAGCATTTGCAAGCAGCAAATGTCTTCTGCTGGTCAACTCGCCGGCGGCCGTTTGCTCTTCCCGGAGGTCCTGCCTCCCCATGTGACTTTGCTGGAGGCCGATGACCTCCGTGGATCCTTGGCCCCTGCGGTGGCCGGGGTCAGCTTTGGGTGCGCCCAAGGGAGAGGGCAGGGCTGTCCTTGCACGTGCAAACCTTGGCTGCGCTTGCAAACCGCTGTGCGGTTGAAGGTGGCGTTGAATGCTTGCTCGGCGTCTGGAGAACTGGCCCCTTTACACACTTATTTTCTGCTTTTTTTTTTTTTTTTTTTGCGTGGCGCCATACCTTATCTCCTCTGGCACTCGGAGAAGTGATAAATCCCCTCTCCAGCGCTCCGGAGAGATGTTGTGGCTTTCCGCAGGCGTTGAGGAAGCTCCATCGTGGGAGGTGGTTAGATACCCCTGCTCGCTTCAAGGCGTAGCCTGTGCTTTGGGGTTGCTGGGCCTGATCTAGGATCTGACCTTGCAAGGCCCTTTCCTTCCCTCGCCCGGTTCGGTTTTGCTGCTGTCCGTGCAAACTGCAGCCGGCGTCTTCCAGCTCTTGCTGTGGCTGCCCAGGCCGATGGCAGCGCGTGGACCCTAGCACAGACCTGCAAAGCGCTGGCTGGGGCTGGGGACAGGGCTTGGGTATTTGTAGAAAGAGGCATGATGTTTGCACGAAGGGTGAATTCAGCCTTTCCCCTTCCTGTTCCTCCGGTCCGTCAGTCGCTCCTGCTGCCCACGCAGCAGTCTGTCTGGGCAGCTGCTTTGTTTGGGGTTTGCCGGCGGCTGGGTCAGGGCTGCCGGCGCTCCGGGAAGGCCGGGGCGTGCGAGGTGCCCGGCAGGCAGCCGCGGCGCCGCGTGCTCCTCTGTGCCTGAGGCCCCGGGTCTGGTCTGTCCAGTCTGGTTTGGGCTCTTCTTGCGTGATGAAACRCGGCGGTGGTTTAAAGCATGGCCTGGTGCTGGGCGATGTGCAGCAGCCCGCTCGTGCCTGGACCCTGCTGTGCAAACGCACCTTTGCAGGAGAGCCGGAGGTGGCCGGAGAGGGTGCCGACCCAGGGCAGGTGGCTGTCCCCAAGCTGTCCCCAGAGCTGCCCAGGGACCTGGCCTCCAGCTGGGCTGGAGAAAAGCCAGCTTGGAATGAAAATCAAGGCTTGCTAGACCGCAAAAGCCAGGCAGGGTGAGGCTCTGCCAATGGCTTCCGTGAGCCGTGGAGGCAGCGGCGCTTCCGGTGCCGTTTCCAACGCCTCGTCTCTGCTTCTCCCGGTGTCGCAGCCTCTGGGGTCTCTGCAGCCATCGCTTCCTTCCTCTGGGTTTAGCGGGTGTTTAAGTTGCCCTCCCGGCCACACGATGTGGTGAGTGTGTGCGGAGCTTGGTTAGGGAGGCGGCTTTGCTCCGGGAGCGGTTGTCCGCGTACGCTGGCGGCGCAGCAGCATGCCGCGGTCGGGTTTGGCCCCGCTCCTCCGCGTCTCGCCAAATGACATGCAGCGCAGGGGAAATGCTGTACAGCCAGGGAAACCGAGATGTAAGCAGCTTAACCGCCGAAGCCGGGCTAGATCCCTGGCTTTCAGGATTGTTACGGGAGCGTGAATTTGCGCAGAGCCTCCCGCATGCTGGGGCCGCTGGCCGGATGCCGCAGGTCTCCAGTGGTCCGTGCAGCATCCTTCTTGGAGTGCGCAAAATATTAAACTATGCCTGGTGTGTGTGTGTCTCGGTTCCTAGAAACAGTGCTCTGGGCTGAAAAGCCTGCTTGTTTGGGGTGGGAAAGGGGTGTGATCCCCCACTGTGTCACCTTCCCCATTCCTGCTGTGTGACTGCTGCTCCCGACGCACCCATCAGCAGTGCTCTCTTGGGCTTGACGGCGTGCAAAACCTGGGAGCTGAGTAGAGCTGAAACCACCCAAATTTCCTCTTTTGAGGTTGCAATCACAGCGTTCGTGGTGACTTTCCTCTTGAGCTGTGCCAGAAGCAGGTCTCTGCCTCCAGGAAGCCCTGAGCGCTTTGGGAACCGGCACGCGGGAGGCGGCGACCGTGCCGTCCCTGGCTCTGGGGCTGTGCTCTTGCCTGTCCCCTCTGCAGTGAGCTGAGAGCTGTAACCCCGTTACTGCRCGCCTGGGGACGCGTGGGGGGGCAGCAGATGCTGTTGCTGCTGCTTTCAGAAAGTCCCCTTTGGTGCATAGTGGGATTAAATCCATAAAGGTGGCAGGACGTGAATTACTGTGGGGCTCACGCGCGGGCAGAGCGGGGCCCTCGTTTTGTAGCAGGGCTCCTGGAGGCCTCGGTTTTGCAGCAGGGGCTGCCTGTGTGCAGAGGGCTCTCGCATTCGGCATGGGAGGCAGAGGCTAAAGCTCAGCTGCACCAGTCTTTTTTTTTTTCCTCTCTCTCTCCTTCCCGCTCACTTGCCAAGACTGAACAAAACAAGCCCTGCCTCCACCCGAGACAGGCTGATTACGTCTGCCAGCAGCCTAAACAGATTATCCCCTCCCGCCACGCGCTCGGAGCCAGGAGTCTCTCCCAGCAATTGATTCGAACTTTCCCTTGGAGCATGTCGCTGTGGGTCGGGACCGGCTGCTGGAGCATCCCTCGCCCGTCTGATCCTCCCCACCCCAACCCACCCGGACCTGCCGGCGCTGCAGTGGGGACGCGGGTGCTGAGCCACAGGCCTTGCCGGGCAGGGGATGGGTCTGGACTGTTGCGGGAGACCCGGACCCCAGCTTGCAGGGATGCAGGAACCGATCGTGCTGCCGTGTGGGCCTTGCTCGGGGCGGGCTGTGTCCTAGCAGGCAGTTTTCCAAGCCCCATTATAAGCCTGCCTGCAATGGCAGAGGCCAGCTGGCTCTGCCATTTGGAGAAGGGACAGGGCTGGAGCCGCAGGCTACGCACTTGTAGCGCGTCTCGGACGGGGAGGAGCTGCAGTAAGGAACGCCGGCTGTGCCAGGGCTGGGAGYGCTCTGCTGATAACCTTATCTGGGTGCAGCGGGACAAGCAAAGCTCTCCTGTTCCACCTTGCGCAATTAGTTCCTGCGGGGGCCCCCCCGTCTCATGCGTAGCAGCTGCTCCGTGACGCCGAGTGCCCTGCACGGCTGGTTAGCTTGCAAGGGGGAGGGATGAGCGGATGGTACCACCTACAAACACTCCAGGCGTGAAAGCCTGCCAAGTGGCATGCTGGCTGGTGTCACAGCCCCCAGCTGGTCCCATGACCCAGCGCTCCATATGCTGTCACGCTCCTATGACCTGGCTGGTCCTGCCCACTGGAGATGGGTGATGTTGCCTTCTGTCTGTCCTGCAGTGCTGGAGGTGTGTTGCCAGGCCTGCGCAGATCTTCTTGGGCCAGATTGTACTGTTCTGGTCTTTAAGAAGCGCTGAGCAGCTCTGCATATCCTTCAAGCCCAGGTCCCCCTGGCTGCTGTGAGCTGTGTTCCCATGCTGGAAGAGCTGATTGCAGTGGGGTGGTTTGTGTCTGGGGTGAAAGAAATGCCTGGGCAGCATCAGTGTGGCAGCTTGACAGCTTTGTGTAAACCGAGCTGGGGCCACTTCCTTCTCTGCTTCCTCCCACCCGTCTCGCTCCAAGCGCTGGCCTGGGGCTCTGGGCTGGAGGCAGCGCCTTCCCTCTTGATGCAACCCAGGCTCGTGGAGCCAAGGAAACAAAACTGCGTAGTTGGGGCAGAGCAGCGTTGTGGGAGTTGTAGGTCCGAAAGCCACAGGAGGGGGAGAGCAGGGCTCGTGCTACCAACTCCTGCCGTGGGACGAGTCGCTGCGGGAGACCGAATGGAGCATCCTAGCAGCCCCTGTGCACCGGGCCCGTCTGGGCAGCGGGGCGGTCCCTGAAGCTAAGCAGGGTCAGGCTGGGTCAGTGGCTGGATGGGATACCTGGGTGTTGCCTCAGGTGTGACAGGAAGCAGAGCTGGTGACTCAGGAGCGTTTCTGCCTGAGTCAGCCTCCGCTAATCCCCCCCAGGATGCCTGTGGGCGCTGCGGTGCAGTGACCCAGCCTCCCAACACTGTGAACCCGGCGTGCCGCAGTGACTGCGGAAGGCGCAGGGGAGATTTCTCTTTCAGGGCGGCGAGGTTGCTGCAGGTTTCTCCTTCCAGGCGGCGAAGCTGTTGCGCCTGTCGGCCGAGGTGGTGACATGCCTTTGGCTTTGTAAACAGGAGCCCTGCAGGAGGAACCAGCTCTCTCTCCCCTTCCTGCCCGTGCTGGGAGGGTCGCCCCACCCCAGAGGTGGCTGCGTTGCGCTGGCCGCCGCCTCCCTGGTGCGCTCGGCGTGTTGGTGGTGGCTTACCCTTTGGTCAGGTGCTGTTTGGATGAAAGCAAAGCTGCCCGGCACCTGGGTATCGCACGTGGCTACTCCCTATGGCGAAACAGCCAAGAGCCGCCCTTCTGGCGACACGTGAGCTCGCCGGAGACAGAGGGGCCCATAAATGGTCAAAGTCACCCTGGGAATCCCAGGGTTGCTTTAAAGTCCTCTCTTAATGCAACTGTTGGACAGATCTGGTTGGACGGGGGAAGTTTGCTCTTTGAGCTTGAGTTTGGTGCCGGGGGGTTGTGCTTCTCCTCCTCCTTCTGGGCTTTAYGGAGGAAGCCGGCTTGGTGCAGAACAACGTGCTGCGCTCCAGCTTCCTTCTGGTGCTGTAACGCTTCCAGGGACCTGCCTCCTACGGCGGGATCAAGCCGCGTTTATTTTAAACCCTGCTTCAGCAGGGCTATTTAAATGCAGGTGTGAGGGGGTTTTTTGAGACACTTTGCGTACGCCTGGATTCGTATCCTTTTATTCAGGCTTGTGCATCTCCGGGCATTTGCTTGGTTTGAAGAGCAGCTTGTTTTGGTTTGGCTTTTAAAAGCGCTGCCGAGCGTTCTTCTGCTCGGCGGACGGAACCGGGCTGCCCACGCCGGCTGCCTCTAATTCATACCTCTCAGCTATTTTGGTTTAAACATGCGAAATTGGATGCTTCTGCTGAAATAAGTAGAGTCCGCCAGTGCTTTTTTGTCCTACCGGCAGAGGAACGGTTGTGCCCTCTATTCAGAGCACGTATTTCAGGCACACCGGCGCTTTATATACAGTTGGCTGAGCCAAAATTGGAGCGGTTTAAGGTGAAAATAGCACCCGCTGAAGGGTGCGAGCTGGGGCGGCGCAGGCCAGGGCTTCGTGTCCGGTGCTAATGTTGGGTGCCGCCATCGCGGTTTCCCCTCTCGTGCCGAGGGACGCGAGGCGGAGCGTCGGCGGGGCTCCCTCGAGGCGGGACGACTGTGGGGCCGCTCCGGTGTCGGCGGCGTTTGCCGGTGTCGGAGGGAAGATGGGCAACGCCAGCCGCGCAGAGGGGCGGCAGCCTGACTGGCAGGCAGGGAGCTCAGCTGGATGGGATGGAGGAGCCCCACACACACCAGCCCCGCTGTGCGGAGCGCCGGGTTTTATCCAGTGGCTCCCAGTCCAGGGCATCTTACCAGAGAAACTTCTTTTTTTTTTTTTTTAATTATTTTTGGCCTGCAATGAAGCCGTTCTCGCAGGGGTAGTTGCCGCGCTGTCCCGGAGCCGTGCGTAAGCGTGTGGTCCTGGGAAGACCTTCCCAGGGCTGTGGCAGGAAGCTGGGGGAGAGTGAGTGGGTGCCAATGGCTTTATGGGAAGGAAAACCCTCCAAATCCCTGAAAATTCCTTTTTATTGAAGAGGGGAAGACCAGCATCAGCTGGAGGACGGAAAACCAGGATGCGGCTGGGTCAGTGATCATCCCCAGAGGACAGGAGAAGGGCCGAGTCCTGCTACRGAGGGATGTTGGATACAGGGACCCCCAGGATACAGGGTCTTTTATGGGGGAGGAGCGGTTTTGCACATGTGTGGTGCGGATTCTGGCCTGATTCTGATAGTGCGAGCGGGGGAAAATCTCCAAATTGTGCCCGTCTTGGTCCCCACAGATACCGGAGCTGTTCCCCGCGGAGCAGGGAGCCAAATTTAATAGGCGACGCCTGCCAGGACAGGGGGATGCGGCTCCCACCGCCGCTGCCCTTCCCCGGCTCCGGGAGGCTGCTTCAGTGGACTGATCCAGCACGGATTTCCCTGGCTCCTTTTTCCGGGAGAAACGCCCAGACGTGTGCACAGGTTGTGCTGGAAAATGGAGGGGAGAAGGGGCCCCGCGGGGAAGAGGACCCTCCGCCCATGGTGGCAGGAGCCCTCCGTCCGCACCGCATCCCACTGGGGCCCGGCGTGTCCAGGGAGGCCGGGTCATCCCAGCGCCACCCCGGAATTTCTTCCCTTTATTATTTTTCGACGTTTTGTGGCTTCCCTCCGGAGCCGAGGGGAAGCTCGGGCCGGGCGGCCGCCGCCATGTTGCGAGCGGCTCTCCTCAGCGGCAGCGGCGGTGGCGGGGGCCCGGCGTCGCGGGCGGCCTTCGCCCATCC
>NW_020450871.1:1651506-1751674 GCF_003343035.1 Apteryx rowi | reverse complement strand
AAAAAGCAACAGGATTAACCAAATAATTTCAAGAGGAACTTGAAATGCGTGTCCTCCTCCTCGCTGCGGGATGGGCTCGCATGGGCCCGTCCCAGCAGCCGAGGTGGAAACCAGCATCCTTGGTCCCGGGGGGCTCCTGACGGGAGCTCTGCCCGGCATCCGCTCTCCTCCCGGCCTGGCCGCGTCCCGCCGCGGTGTTGAGGGCTGCTGAATTGCGTGTTGGAGGTGTTTCGTGCTGCAGGTCGGGCGTGGGGACTCGCAGGACGTGCAGACTGGGCTCTGGATGCCTCCTGCGGCCGCAGGTTGATGCAAACCGACCCGAAAGCAGCCGTGCCGGGACGCATCCCCAGAGAGGAGGTCCAGCCGGCCATGTCTTTTTCCACGGAGGAGTCTCCTCGCCGTGCCTGGGCTGGGGATCGGCTCCAGCCCTTCCCGGGAACGGGGCTTAGCTAATGTTTTGCAGCTCGGCAGGCAGCGGAGCCGTGCCCTCGGGACGGCGCGGGGGCAGGCGTGCCTGGTGCCGGTTGTGCTGGCCGCGCAGCCAGCGCGGGCCACGGGGGTGTGGGAACGGCGGGCGCACGACTCCCCCGCTTCGCCCCGGAAGCGGCAGAACTGGCTCTTCTGCTTAGCGCCGGTGACTCCTGCACCGAAACCAGCCGTGGAAAGAGCCTGGTTTTTTTTTTATTTTTTTATTTTTTTTTCCGCTGATAAATGGCAGTGCTGCAAGGCATTTCTTTCCGGGTATTCTTTCCCTTTCTTTTTGCAGTTGGCTGAATGAACTATTTTCCCTCTGCCTAGATTTGACCTTCCTGTACGCTAAGTTGTTGACTGTTTCAAAGCGATGGTAGGGAAGGGGGAGCTGGCAGGGGACGCTTGTGCGGGAAAGCAGGTACTTGGATGTGCACGGTGCAGGAAACAGGTCACGGGCCTGGGTGAATTGAAAAACTGCCAGCGCTCGATCGTTTTTCCTCTGTAAATTAATAAAAGAAAAAAACCAAGCTCTCCTTTGGGGTTTGCCCTCTCTTTGCAGTAGAGGCACGTTGTTGAGGGCAATGAAACTGTGTTGGTGGGGGCAGGGAYGCTGCAGGTCATGGGGACCTGCGAGGTTGGTGCTCGGCGCGAGGCCTCGCGGGAGCGGCTGGGTTAGGCGGGCTTGTGGTTCTGGTTTCTGCCTTCTTTCCACATCCTCATCTCGCTCTGTTTACGTGCGGTGTGCAACACCATGATTGCAGTCAAGCACCGTGTTCCCAGCTGAGGGCAGGGGTGAATTTGCCCGTGCTTGGGAGCTTGAACTTGTAAAGCTGCCTTCRCCTTGGCTGTTCGGGGGCCAGCGCAGGGCTTCCTGTGGTTCCCATCTGACTGTCTCCATCAGTTGCCACCACGGCGCTAATTTGACATGAGCTGTTTTCCTCTGCCGCTCTAGCTGACCTTTCTCTGCTGTTTCATTGCAGGCCAAACCCATTTATGGTGGCTGGTTGCTGCTGGCCCCAGAAGGAACGGACTTTGACAACCCCGTCCATCGCTCCCGGGTAAGCGAAGCAGCCTCTTCCCTGGTGCCACGGGGGCTGGAGCGTGGGCAGGGGCTGGGAGACGAGCAGGAAGGGAAGGGCTGGCGGGAGGAGCGACGAAGGCCCGGCGGCCCGGCCTTGCCCTCCCTGCGGAGGCGGCTGTGGCCCACGGGCTGTGACGCAGGCTGCCCCACGCCTCTGCCCCGCACCCATCCCCTTGTGCGAACCTGGCCGCGGGGAGACGTTTCCGGCAGCAGGGCCGGGTGCACGTCGGCAGGGCTCGACCTCCTTTCTCCTGACCTCCTCTCCCGGCGCCTTGCTTGAGCTGTGCTGGGCAATGGGCTGGGAAAAGCTGGTCAGACTCAGACCATGCAGTTTTATTTCTTACTGCTGTTGCTTTTTGGTGCCCCCACACCATTTCCACTGGAAGACCAAAAGYGTGCTGTGCTGATGGGAAGGGTCTTAAGCTGGTGGGATGTGGGCTATGCTGCTCTGATCTTTACTGGGAACCTCAGCAAGGCACAAGATTTCTGTTTCGTGGTGCTCAGACGTGTCTGCTTTATGCTCTGCCGCTCAGCATCGATGTGTGCAGAGCCATGTAGGGAGGCCACAAGCTGGCCGGCACAATAGTGTCACCCAGTGCAGGTGCCCCTGTTGCAGGCAGGTCCTGCAGCAAGGAAGGGGCTGAGAAATGATTTCCCATTTGCTTATAACCTTGCAGAGGCTCTAAAGCTGAATGCTCTGGTGGCAGAGACCTGCAGATGGGGAAGGGCAAACTCTCAGCTTCTGCCTGAAGGGTTTAACTAGCAGGATTCACGCCCTGTAGAAAGAGGAGCGCCTGGGCAGGGTCAGAGCATGCCCCACTTCCCTGCCCTGGGAGGGATGTGCTGCGGGCTGTGGTGCCCAGAAGGGCTGGACAGGCTCCCTTCCTTTCACTGCTGGCTTGTGATGAGGACTCCCAGCTGTGGCCACCAGGACATGGCTGTCTGATGCATGGGAGGGACACCAGTGGTCACACACACACACCTGTAGCAGAGGGGTCCTCAGAGCTGCTAGTAATGAAAATTTTCTCCCAGTGGACAGCAACTGGGCTTTGGGTTCAACCCGGGCAATCTGGGTCATTATTTGGAGTTGCAGCCTAGGTGCTGAGAAGAGGCAGTGGCAAAGGGAAGAGGGCAAGGAGCCCAAAGCTAGGGCCCACGCTGCCCATTGGGTCCTCTTAGTCTGCAGAGGTGTCCCACGGCAGGAGGAAGTGTCTGCTTGTGCTTGTGTCTGTGTCTGCTTGTGGCCGTGCCTCTGTCCCCAGCCTCGAACACCTTCCCAGGGTAGGGACACGAGGGCCAGGATGTCAGGCTGGCTGGTCCAATGCCCCAGGGACCTGGGACTCTGGTTCTCCCCTGGAGCGGAGGCTGCCTGCTAAGCTGGGACACGCAGAGATCCTCGGGGTCCTCTGCAGTTTGCTTGTCCCTGGGCACCTTGGACTTTGCCTGAAGGGCTGAGAAAAGCGAGATAAGAATTGCTGCACTGGGGCTATGAATCTAGGACCTTTTTATTTCAGCCTGCTCAACCAGTTTTTGCTCTTGGCTGAAAAACAACCTGGCACACAAAAAAAAGGCAGTTTTCCAGCCAGATCAGTTCTCCGATCTGGTTTGCTGTGCAGCTGCACAAACAGTAGTGCCAGCACAGCGCCGGGGGCTGGGGGAGGCTGGCATCAGGACCGGGAGGCAGGATGGCTTGGGCAGTGCTGCCTCCGGAGGCGCAACCACCATCCGAATYGAGCCAAGGTACCGCTAGGGCAGGCCTAGCGTTGTACCCCATCTCCAGCACTGGGGYAAGCAGCACGGAAAGTCCCAATTCCAGCCTAAGAGCTAGAGTCTGCCTTAGTCTTGCTTTTTGGCTCTAGTCGTTTTTGCCCCTCTGCTTGGCTAAACCAGGCCAGCTTGGGGTCTGTCCGAATGCAGAGAGGGGCGAGGTGGGGAAGCAACCCCAAAACAGCCTCTTTTTGGGTGCCCACGTTAAGGGAACCAGGCAGCAAATCAGCAGTGAGAGATTAGGACCGGTGCGAGCAAACCTCGGGCAGAGCCCCAGCTGGATCGCCTGGCAGGGCCTTGCTTTGCAAAGCCCAGCTCCTCCTTCCCGCGGTGCCCCGAGCGGGTGGGTTTGGGGCACAGGGGRCTGAGCAGCGCCTGGCGCGCCTGATACCCGGTGCCCGTGCCCTGCGATGGTGGGTGTCAGGCAGTGAGTGCCACTTTCAGGKTCCCCCGAGTGGTTGTTGGCAGTGCCAGGATTGCCAAAGCTTTTTGCTGGAAACGGGCATGGCCTGGCAGAAATACTTTTGCAATATTCATCATCCTTTAGGAATGGTCCCTGCAGCGTTTGGGAGGTCCCCTCTGCTTTTTGACAGCTTCACAGCCTCTGTCCTTTGCAACTGCCATTTTGGTGGGACCTGGGTCCGTGTCACGTTGTCACCTGAAGTCCCCAAGCACAAAGGGGTTTCCCTGCCTTTTCTCCCGGTGTCTCCTCTTAGCCTTGCCCTAGCTTAGCCCATAGCAGCTCTGTTCCCCTCTGGCTAGGGCCGGAGGAGGGTAGGCGCTGCGATAACCAACATCGCTGTCTTCTCTTCCAGAAATGGCAGCGCCGGTTCTTCATTCTCTACGAGCACGGCCTGCTGCGCTATGCCCTCGACGAGATGGTAAGTGGAGCTTGGCGGAGGCACGGGGCTGCGGTCAGTGCGTGGGGTTCGCTGGCGCAGCGAGGGGACAGTCTGCCCGTGCCGCAGACCGGGGGTGACCTCTCCCGTCGTGCCGGGCAGATCCTCGGAGGAGCCCATTGCTGCAGCAGTCCCGCAACGCGGCACAGGGAAATCTCTGCCAGACTGGTGCAGGGTTTTACTCTCTGGGTATGATTTAAACCAGGCCAGGCTTGTGTAAGAGCTTGGTGGGCGTGCGGAGGACCGTGGGCACCCCAGGGGGAAACGCTGGTTTGGTTTTGGAGTTAAACAGGAGCGGGAGCGCATTGCCTATAGACCCAGCACTGGTGGGAGAGCGTCGGAGGGGTTGTGTGGTTTGGCATCCTGTCCCTGAAGTCCCCGACCCTCCTTTCCCTGCCGTTCCTCGGTGCCAGTTGGGATTCGGTAGCAGTGAATTGTCTCGGCTGTTTGTGAGAACTAGGCGCTTCTGTAGCAGTGCCTGCGAAAAGTAGGTCAGCTGGAACGCCTTCCCGCTGCTCGCCCTTCCCCGGGATCTGGATTCCCGTTATCTGTGCTGCTCCGGGAAGCTCTCCTCTTTTATAAAAGAGGGAGGGGGGGAGCAGGAAGGAGGGGAAACCCTCCCGTCTGCCGCGAGGTGCAGAGTGGGGGCACGATCAGCCCCGCGGCCACGGCCTGGGGCTGCGGGTTTGTCCTCCCGAGCAGAGCAGGCCCCYGGGAGGGTCTACGCTCAAAGCCCCGGGTTGGGTTTAGCGTCTTGCCGCGGCGAGGTGGGTGCGCGGGTGCGCCCACGTGCCGGGCTACGCCTGGGCGGGGAGGCTTGCGAGGACGGGCACGCCGGGGTGCGGGGCAGCGCGTGCCCGCGTGGCGTAGGGACATGCAGGGACACGCGTGTTGCAGAGGGGAGGCTCCCCAGGAAAGGCGGCGTGCGCTCTGCTCCGTGTTTGCCCGTGGGGAGGCCGGGAGGGGATCCGCTCAGGGTCTCCCCTGCCCAGGAGGAGAACAGGCTCCTTGCGGAGAGGGACAGCTCCGGGTTGGACTTTAACCCCGGCTGAGCCCTGCATGCAGCCCGGGAACTGGTGTCAGAGGGGATGCGGAGCTCTGCGTCGGCGCCACGGTCCAATTCGTCTGCGCTTCAGCTCTGCCAACGGCATCTCCGCTCCCTGCGGCGAGTCCAGCACCCCTTTGCCTCCTGCAAGGACATCCAGAAGCAGGGAGGGGAGGACGGCGTCGATGAATTTGCGCTTGTGCATGGAAGCAGAATGAAAGTCTCTCAAGTTTCCTGCCTTGTTTGTTTGTTTGTTTGTATTTTTTCTTGGGGTTGGTCCAAGTCCCCTAAATAATTTAAACATCTCGGATCGGAGCCGGGGAGACTTTCAATATGTTTTTAGTATCTCTGTAACCTGCCTTCTCGCTGGGGTGATGTTTCATGTGCTGCGATGGCAGGAAAACAGTGTGCCGCTGGCTAGCTTAGGGAGATACCCCAACACAAGGAAGGTGGCAGAGGAGAGGCTGAAGGATGCTGGTAAACCTGTTTTGCCATTTGCACCCCGTTCTGGATGACCTGTGCCAGCTGCTGCGTGTCCAGGCAGGAGCAGGTCGCGAGTGCCCCGGCGCTGCGCCCTGGTCTCCAGACCTCCCAGCCCCTCCGTGCCGCCGGGGAATGTCACCGGAGAGTGTGCAGAGTGATCAAACCACGGTTCTCCAGGCACCTCCTGGGCTGGCAGCGCTTTAAAGGGAAAAGGTGGAAAAACAAACAAAAAGAGAGTAAGAGAAGAGCATGTGAACGTGCGGGCCGTAGGTTGGCGTCCAGAGGAGCGCGAGATACCATGGTGCTGGCAGCTTTCCATGCCGGAGTCCCTCCGTAGCTCGCTGGCTGCTTTTGGCACGCTCGCAGCTTCCCCGTGCGCCTGCAAGGGCGAGCTTTGACCTAGCAGAGGAGGGYGGAGAGGAGGCCCAGGACTGGCCCTATGCCTTCAGTTTTGGCGAGCTTGTTTGGGTGAGCTCCCCAAAACGAGCTGTTGTCAGCAGGCCGAAGCCAGTAGGCAGGACGACTGTCTTCACCTGGCAGAGAGACATAGTGTCTCGGGGAAACCCCCAGGTGCGGGGAGACTCTTTAGCCATTTTAGTGGTTTTGGCGCTGGAGCGAGAGCCAAGCGCGGGTTGAGCTGGGCTTGCTGCTCAACCGGCCCCTTTCCAGCCCTGCTCAGATGCTGCAGCGTCCCTTCAGGTCCCGCTCTGCCTCCAGATTTCGGCCTTTAAGGATTGCAACCGGCAACGTGCCTTGCCGGCACAGAAAGCTTATCCGGGAGCGTCTGGGGGAGAGATGCGCACCGTTGGCCAGAGAGGGTTTGGCGCGGCCGGTGACTGCTGGACTTGCCCCGCTGGCTGTTGGGGTGGCCCTCGGCACCCGGCACGGGGGGCTCGGCGGGTGGCGAGGCAGCAGAGAGCGAAGCATCCCATGGAAGAGCGGACCGTGGGAGAAGGGCAGGGAGTCTCTCGCTCCGGCCTCGCCAAGGCCATAGATGGAGGAGACGGTTGCTGCTCTCCCCTCCCCACCGGGGCCTGACACACCATGTAAAAATACCCTCGTGACCTTTCCCGAAAGCACACCCCTGCACTCCGAGCTGCTATTCGCACCGGCTCTTTTAAAGGTGTCGCTGTGCTCGGCCCCCGCCGTCGCCTGCTCCCTGCAGCCCCCGTCCGCGGGCACGGCGCGGCGCGGCGGGCAGGGGCGAAGGCAGCAGCAAAGGCCCCCGAGCAAGCGGAAACGGGGCATTTTTTTGTTGCTCAGCCCACGCAGGAGTGAGGGCAGGGTGGATGAGGAAGGACAGACAGGGATGATCCTTTCCACATGTGGGAAAGTGTCCTGCGGAGTGTCCGCTGTTTGACCTTGGGGGAAGTGGTTTTTCTGCCAAACCGCCGGTCCCCGACCCCTCTGCGTCGGGCGCCGTTGCTGCCCGGCCTCCGCGGGACGGGGCACCCCCTGGGCGCCGGGCGGCCGTTCCCCGCGCCCCTCGTTGCCGCACCGGGTCTGCGCCCGGCGGGACTGGCCCGCGCTGCCGGTGAGGCCGTGCGTGCCGAGCTCTTGCTCCGTTTCTTGCGCGCTGGGAGGCTTGTTTACAGCAGGTCGGATAACTCGCGCACGGCTTTTCTGCCGCTCCCCGGGGGTGAAGTGCGTGCGTCGCAATGGAAGTTTCCACTCGAGCCCCCCGTCGTTGCTAAACCCACCGCTGCCAGGATCTTTTCCAGGGAGAGACCTTGACTCGCCGGCCAGGGCTGTAGCTATCTGGGGAGGTGCTGAGCTTCTCTGGATGAGACCCAGAACCAAGAGAGGAGTATTATCTCCTGCTGTCCCCGCTGTGAATCAGAGCTTGTGCTTTCAGATCCCGGCGGGCCCCGGGAGGGACAGATCTCTCCCGGGTTTTGTTTGCTTTGGCGTATCCCGCGGTTCTCGCGCGCTGGGCAGGTTCCCTTTCTGCTGCTCCTGACTAGCAATAAAAACTGTGGGAGGAGAAATAAATATCCTGCCCTGAGATGGGGAATGGTTTGCAATGGGGCTTTGCAGCCGGGCCAAATGATGGCTGTACCCTGCCGGCACAGCGGGCTTTGGCCCTTCGGAAAGGCAACTGCTGTCTGGGTTGCAGGGAAAATTGTTGGATGGAGCCGGAAAGGACTTTGCAGGCTAAGGACGCCGGTCTGCCTGGGGAGCTGATCAGGCCGCAGAGTCCCTCGGGTGGATGGTCGTACCCTGCAGCAGCAGGGGCCCAGCTCCCGGCAAATTCGGCCTGCTCCCAAACTCGGGATGAGCCCTGCTATGCCAGAATAAAGCATGCGCAGCAGGGATTAGCCGAGGGCCCTTGGGCTTGTCCGCGCAAGGAAATGAATGCTACGGGAAGAGAAACCATCGGAAATAGCAAAGCGCTTCGTTCAGCTCGTGCTCTGCGAGGCTGGGGTCTCGCCGGGCGCGCGCGGAGCACAGCTGGGTTTATCCACAGCTCCAATTTCCTGCCCGGGAAGCGTGAGAGCGCGCGGGAGCAGGCGCGGACGGGGCGGAGAGCGCCTGACCGCCACAGAGGGAGTTGCCAGATCTCACAGCCAGCGTTGCGGGTGGCTGGTGAATACTTCGGAGATGCCTGGAGACCTGGCGGGCACCTAGCAGCCCGTTAGCGGCCCTGGGTCCTGCGCGGGGTGTGAACTCCCGTCTCCCTGAGATCCCACCCCGAGCCTGCACTCAGCAGGGAACGAGGCAGGAATGGGGGGATTTTCCTTCCGCCTCGGTCCCTTCCAGTTTCTCCAGGCTCTGCAGCAGAGCCTCGTCCCCTCCGCGGCTGCAGGAGGGGAGGCGAAACACCGTTGCAGTGGGGTTGGCAGCCGCGGTGGCTTGCAGCCCCGGGCTGGGAAGGAGAGGAAGGGGTTTGGGAGAGCGGAGGAGGCTCCGTGCTCAGCCGCTGGCCCTGCTCCCCCCGGGGCGATGCTTCGGCATCTGCAACTCTCCATCACCTGGGCATCAGCCTGGCCCAGCTCCTTGCTTTGGGGTTTTGGGGTGTTTTTTTGTTTTTTTTTTTTTGTTTTTTTGGCATGTGAGATCCACTTTGCAGCCCCTCCTGTTGCCCCCAAACCCCGATTGCTGGCCTTCTCCCTGCCTGCGAAGGGACAGCCCGAGCCCGCAGTGCCGCTTCCTCGCCTGCCCCCAGGGCAGCGCGCGGGGCCGAGGGGCGGCCGAGGGCCTCCGAGGAGGGGAGGCCTCCGCGGCGTGCCGGGAGCCGGTCGGCAGCTGGCCTGAGACCTCCCAAGCAGTTGCAAGAGTGGATTGAATTGCTCTGACTTGAACCTGTTAGACATTAATTTTGTGGGTTTGGCAATTTCTGCTCTTATTAAAAGCGGGGGGGGGCAGGGGGAGGAGGAAGGCGTGGGACTGGGAGAGGAGCCGATGTGCTGAAGGTGGTGGCGGAGACGCTCCCACGCCTGGCGGAGGGAGACCCCGCACCTCGTTTCGAGCAAGCTGGATTTATTTACCCATCGACAGTCGCTGTCTCCTTTTCCTCCCGCCTGTCCCCCGCCGCACGTCCTAGCAAGCGCGGCGTGAGCAGAGGGCACATCTGTTTTCGAGCTGGGGTCAGCAGCTAATGAGACGCTGGCCCGAAAGTGGGCTGGGGTGGAGGGGGGAGAAGGGCTGTGGTTAATGTCGGGGCTGGGCAACCGGATCCAGCCATGCCAGGCCTTCGGCACGGCGCTCTGGCGCTTCTCACGGTCCGTTCCCCGGGCCGGGCCGCTCGTGCAAGTTGCTGGGGTTGGTCCAACTGGCGACTACGCTGGAATCTCCTTCGACGGAGAGCCCGAAATATCATCTGACTCCTGTCTGCTGGACGGGGTGTGTGCGTGCACGCGCGTGGGGAAGGCACCGATTTTGGAAGCAGAGAGGTCTCCGGAGGAGTATGAGATTTGGCAGCGCCGCTCTGACAACTGGGCTAGCTGGGAGGCGAAGCAAGTGCACGTTCCCTGCCTCGAGCAGCTGGGTTTGGACATGCTGAGAGCGCGGTTGATTGAACGAGGAATGCTGGGTCTTCCCCGGCGTTTTCACAGTCCCTTTCCCCACCTGTTGGCTTTGCAGGGAGCCCTCTGGGGATGGCATTGCCACCGGCCCCGGGTGAGGCCGGGGAAGGAGCATCTGTGGTGCATAGATCAGTAAGGCCATAACATGTTCCTCAGCTGAACCGCTGGCCGTATTGTGCTTGCTTTTTTTAATAGTCTGAAGTCATGCTCTGCTGTGTGCTGGTTTTGTGAGTAACCCTAAAAGTGGTGAGGCCACCTGGAAAACCAGCCTGCCTGAGAGTGCCCCGTTCCTTGGGCCTTTAATTGGACCGAGACGTTTTACCTCCTGTCGTACAGGTGAGGAGTTAATGCTCCCAGTGGGGTTGGACACCAGGGTGATGTGGAGCGGGGGAATATTTAGGTCTGGCTGCAGACTTGGCTTTCCTGGGAGGGACTTGGTGTATCTCCAGAAAGGTCCGTGCTGTGGTAGGCAGAGGCCATGGTACTGGCCAACCTCAGGCACTCGAGCCTTTAGTCAGGAGGTGGATTGAGCCGTAGTGTCGGATCGGAGTGTTTTGGGCATGGAAAGGAATTGCAGGAGATGGGATGAGCAGGCGGCATCTTGCCAGCTAGTACACGAGCCCCCTCCTGAAACCTGCCCACGGGAGTCTCCTCGCTGGTCCCTGAGCCCTGCGCTCCTTGTCCGCTTTCCTTCCTTTCTCTTCCATATTTTCACTCTGAAAAGCAAACCGGCTCTGAACGGCAAGGCGTTTCTGGTTGGAAACGGCAGGCTAGGAAGGGCGAGGAAGCAGCCTCCTGCTGCGAGCCCGGAGGGGCTGGCTTGCCGGCAACCCCGGCGCTGCCTCTGGGTGTTGACATCTCTTGCCCTGGTTCGAGGGAGTTCAGGCTCTGCCCTCGAGGGCCAGGGATCACGGACCTGGGTTATCACTGCTGCAGGGACCACGACATGTTTCCCGAGCATCACTGCCCAGCCCTGTGACTGCCGGTTCCTCCGGCCGAGACGCAGGGTTGCAGCGAGCACAAACGTGCATATCTGGGTGAAGAGATCCCAAACCCCAGCATCGGTGCCCGCCCGGCCGCTGCTGACTTCTTCCAGATGCGCTGCCGAGTTTCTCTCCAAGAGCCTGCTGCCATGCAACAGCAGCACCCGCGCGCCGCGGTGGCCCCGGGCCGGGCTGCTCACTGCGCTGGGCCTGGGGGACGCGGGCTGTGGCGCTGCCCTCCCCGAGCAGATGGTCTTTGGGACGTCACGTTCCTCTTCCCACTCTGATGTCTGTTCCCGTTGGCGTCTTCCTTGGAGAAGCGGCTGCTGCAGGTCGGCTCCTCTACCCTGGCAGGACCCTGTGCTGCCGCTGCAGGCGGTGCACGCTGAGCACCGAGCGGATTTATTTTTACCGGTGCAAAGCAGCGTTGCTGGGTTGGGGGGCGCCGAGGCCGCCTCTCCTGGAAGGAGGCTCGCGGAGGCCCGCATGTGGCTGTGAGCGAGCAGGAGGTGCTCACGCGCTGGAGGCTCCTGCTTGCACGGGAGAGGCTGCGGTGCTGGGAGCGCATCTGCTCCCAGCAGAGCCCCTCCTGCTCCCAGCAGGATGCAGAAGGGATGGCCGGCACGGCAGCGACACCCGGACCACACCATCCCTGCTGCGCACCTATCCCCCAAGGTACGACTGCCAGACTGGCTCTGCTCTCTGGCAGCCGATTCAGGTGATGCTGCAGAGCCCGGGAGCAACTCAGCGCAGCGGTGTCAGGGTGCTAATTTTCGGTGCGCTAATTACCGGTGGGGTCTCGCTCGTGCCAGGCGGGTGGCTGTGCATCTGAGCGGCGAGGGGCTGCCGCGTGCCTCTGCCTCGCTCCCGCCGAGGCTCAGCCGGCCGGGCAGAGCGCTGCCAGGCTGCGTCCCCGCGCTGGCCACGGGGCGCCGGCGCCGAGGGTCCTTGTCCCTTCCAGCTCGCAGGAAAGAGCAAGGCTTAGCTTTTCCCACATCATCTTGAGCTTAATGAGCGAGCTTGCCTCTTAGTCCCCGTGCCCTGTCTGCTCCTTGGGCTCTGTGGGAAGCTTGCTTTTTATGACACTGATTTTTCTATTTAGCTTTTGGCGCTATGGACGTCCGTCTCCTCGGACCTGGGCTGAGCCCTGCCAAACTCGCTGCGCCGGGGTCTCTTGTGGCTCCCTTCTTTCAAGCCGGATATTGTTCTTGCAAACAGCCCTAGCCTTATGCAGGGATCAACACAAACAGAGGTTGCCTGGACTCTGGGAAACCGAAGCAAAATGCACTGCCCCCCCCCCTTCCCCCTCTACCTAAAACTAAAGCTATTTGGGGAACTTGCCAGCAGGCTGTTCCCAGCTCCGCAGCAGCCCTGGGTAAGCTGAGCCTGCTCAGACGTGCAGAAATTCCTCCGTCCCGAACTTCGGTGGATGCAGAGGTTGCGCGGCTCGAAGCGCCCGCCCCCCCGTCGCCCGCCCCCCGCGCAGCCCTGCCGCTGCAGGGGGTGGGGGCGCTCACGGATGCGATCGCGCCGCGTTCCCGCGCCGCAGCAGCCGCCGCGATTACCCCTCGGTGGCAGCTCGTTCGTGTCGTTTTATAAACCTCCGAGCTGGGCCGGGGGATGAGAAGGGGCTGACGCTTCCGCGCAGCAGCTGGAGGGTGGCGAAACCGCTTTTGTGCGTAGTGGAGGGAAGGCAGAAGAGCGGGCGCGTTGCTGCCTGCGAGCTGGGGGAGGCGCGGGGGAAGAGCCGCTGCCTTCGCGTGCGCCCCAGTCCCACGGCAGAACGGTGCCGCGAGTGCTGGCGCTCCCTTGGTTTTCCCGGCGTTCAGTAAATGTGTGCAGAGACTTGTTTTGGTGGTGGAAGAATCACCCAAGAGTAGTTTAGACCTTTGGTACCTTAGGAGAAGTGAAGCTAGAGAGGCCAAAGTCCCAGGGCTCCAGGGAGGCAGCTCTGCTCTGCCTCGGAGCGAATATGCGCAGTAACTTGAGGTCAGGAAAAAGGAGCCGTGCCAGGATGGTGTGCAAAATCATCCCAGCTGCTGCCCCATCTGTGGGCTGCATCCGCGCATGTTTTGTCCAGGGAGAAATGCCCAAAGAGGCGTTGAAGGTCGGCACCCTCCAACTTTGTCCTACGCTGTGTAAGGTCTAAAGCCTCCTGGTAAAACCCTCTGGGGGGTCCCGGTGAAACCGCCGCTGTCTGCAGCGGGGAGAGCAACCCGGCACCGCCATGCCGAGGCAGTCCGGGAGGTTTCGGCAGAGGTATATGGGAGCTGCCGCAAAAATAGCGACGGGGAAGATGATGGAGCCGGAAAGGTGGACTGTGTCCAGGCCGTGTGAGCAGCAAGTGCAATTAGATTGCAAAGCATTTGCCTCCTTTTGTTTTGATTGCTGCTATCTATAATTAGCTGCCTCAATCTCTATAAATAGCTCCCTGCTGCATGGGAACGTAGCTGAAAGCCAGTGGGTGTTGCAGGAGGGGTTTTGCAGGGATGGAGCTCGCCTCGCTCCTTTCCCTCCTCGGACCTGCAGGTGGGTCACGGCCTCGATGCAGCCTGGGGACGGATCTGGCCTCGTGGCTAGAGCAGGGTCGGAGAAGAGGCTCCAGGTCTCCAGCCCGGTTTCTGAATGACTTGTTACATGTCCGTGGGGCCTAATCCCTGTGCCTGTGTTTATCCCTCTGCCACTTCCCATGGGCTGAGGTTTGTGCAAGTTTGGTATTTATGGCAGTGCTGTGCCTCCAGCAAGAGTAGAGGCAGGCAGCATCCTTCCTCGGGGTGGTCTTGCATCATGTAAGAGCTCCTTTCTGTGCCTGCCTAAGACGACTGGTTGGGTTTTTTTCTTTGTTTCCGCTGGTGGATGTGCTGGTATGCAAACAGAACAAAATTCAGGCTCACCTGGGAGCATCTTAAACTTGCTAGTGGGCCTGGTGTTGCAAATAGCTCAGTGCGCGTTTAATTCCCTAACGTCGATGTGAAAGCATCTTCCACGTGGGCTTTCCCAGCTCCTTCTCCGAGGATCAGGAGGAGCGTGATGTGGCCTGTTTCTCCCAGATAAACCGGCCTTGCTGTGGCTAGCATCTCTGCAGCGTGGTGGTGATGCCACGGGTTAAGCGTGGGAAGGTGTGACGGGGCATGAGCCCTGCTTCCCAGCCGGAGCCTTTATTCGCTAGAGTTGAGCGAGTTCTTCTCCCGCGTCCTCAAAACGTGTGGGTGCATTAGCACCGCCGCTCAGGGATGTCTAAGAGGATGCTTAAACCAACAGCCGGCCGCCTCCGCAGACTGGATTTGCTCATGCGCGTGGAGGACCCTGCAGGGATAACTAGACTGGGCTATTTTTGCCTAGGTTCCCACTTGCAGGTTTTCATGCTATTCTCGCTTGCACGCTCCTTGTGCAGAAGCGGACTCAGCTGCCTGCCCTTTTCCCGGCTTTCCATCCCTGACTCACATGATTGTTACTCCCATCAGTTTGGCGGGCGCTTCCTTGCCGCCGGCTTTGCAGATGGCTCGTGGGGTGCAGGATGCCTTTCGCTCCGACGCAGGCTGGCAGGAGCCTTTCCTACACGAGGAGCTCTGGCGTGGGCCGTCGGGCCCCACCAGGTTCGCGTCCCCCCTCGCAGCACGGTAGTTCGGCTCATAAATCAGGCCGTTTGCAAGAGCGTTAACCTAAATACAATCAAGCTGACATCTCTGCTCAAGCCTGCCGATGACTGGGAGGTCAGGAGGGAGACAGGATCTGAAGGGACCAGAGGGGGAATAAAAAACCGAGGCCAGCTCAGCGTCTGGCAATGGTTAGGAAAGCAAACGGACCACTGGGATGGATATATAAATAGAAGAGCAGAGGCCAGCTCGGAAGTGGGAGGTCTGGCACACAGCAAAGGGCTGGTGGGGTCACATCTGGAGCCCCGCGCGCCGCCCCAGGCATCATTCCCCTTCCCCTGCCCCAGGAGAAATTAGTAGGGAATTGATAAATGTGCAGAAAACACTATAAATGGTGGTGGCTGCTGGTGGGAGATCTTAAACAAGGGAGGAATACATGCCCGCAAATGCTGCAATGGGTAGATGTACATAATTATTATTTCCCAATCGTCCCCCTCCAAATTCCTTTTTATTCAAAAGAAAGGGGCAGATTTTAAAATGTCGCTGTCAGCAGAGCTGCTTTGTGTTAATTTTCTTCGTAGTTCCCTCCTTTGTCATCTATATTGTTTTAAGAAGCCAAGAATCTACGTGTTTTTTTTCTTTTTTTCTTTTTAGATCAAAGCAGTTCACTTCAGTCTTGGCACAGAATGGAAATTCATTGGCAGGGATTAAAAACAAACCTTAAACATCCTGGCCTCCCTGTCCTTACTTTTTCCACCCGTTTCGCCATTTAAGCATTTCCAAGCTTCCCCTGCCCCCGCTCCTCCGGGGGAGCACGAGGCTTGAAAAACCCAGCACCGAAGCAGCCGCGGCCGAGTTTCCCCTTATACGCTGCTTTTCCCCCTGCAGACACAATTTTGCTGTCGTCTCTGTTTGCCAGATCCTCGAGACTTTCAGTTTCTGTTTAGCATAAAAAGCTTTTGGCTTGAATCAAAGCATGTTTCAAATTTAAAAGGAGCTGAAACAAAAAGGGCTCAACTGGAGTGGCTGCGAGGAAGGATCAGACCGTGGCAGAGCAATTCCCGGGGCCCGCCAGGATCCCGACCGCAGGGAGCTTTTATGCGTGGCCTAGTTCTCGTTTTACGGCTTGCAGCGAGGCGACTTTCTTCCTGGCTTCCCCAATTCAGTTCAGCCCCGAACGAGGGGAAAACCGATCCCTCGCGTTGTGCCCAGCACGGTCCGATGGTGCTTCGCGCCTCCGGCGAATGCTGCCACTAGCTCGCCGCCCCTGCAAGTGCAAGCGACTTCTGCAACGCGGAGGGAATTGGCTCGATCTAGTCGTGCCCATGCGGCCGGGTCCCGAATTCGCAGCAGCATGGGGCCACGTGAAGGTCTGGGCACGGTCGCGGTTCCTGAAGCTCTGGCGCATTGGTTTAATTTGGCGTAACACAACACAGCTCCATGGCGAACTGGTTGGGGGAACGGATCTGCCGCAGAGCTTGCGGCGGGGCCCATCGCAGCTGGGTTTGGGTCCTCGCTCTGCTCTCCCGCGCGGGCCGGAGTTACGGAGCAGGACGGTGCCGAGGGAAGGGCAAGAGCTCTCCTTCTGGCGTGAACGGCAGCTTACCCTGGATTTAAGCCAGCTGTGGATGTGTGGTGTTGGTTTGATGGGCAGCAGCGGTCAGAAGAGCAGGGAAAATAACCAGTTTAGCGGGGAAGAGGATGGAAAATGATCTGTAGTGAGGTTCTGCCTGGGATATTTAGTACATATCTCAAAAACAACGTAGTAGAAATAGGCAAGTATTGGGAATAATCAGGGAAGCAGCAATCCTTTCTCCTCCAAGAAAGCCTGGAAGGATAGGGCTTCCTGGAGGCAGAGTGCAAAGGAGATGAGACGCAGTGCGCCTGACAATGGTGCTATGGAAGACGTAGAGACAGCAAGCATTGGCTGTCCCAGACAGAGCTTGGAGCACTTTGAATTTGTCATATTTCATTTTCAGTAGTGCTTTGGGGGGAAAAACATCCCATGAACCTTCTGGGAGCCCTGGGCACTCGTTCCCCCAAGTATGGTCCCCCTGGGAACTAACAGGCTTTGAAAGGGTTGGAAGCATATCCAGAACTTTGTTGATGTTGGAAAGACTGCTAATATCTTGCTTAATGGAGATCTAGCCTCTTTTTGGTTACTAGGATTAGGTGCGGATATCCCACAACTGTGTCTCCGAGGGGTTTTAAGTATTTCCTTTTCTTCTCTGCTTGAAGCATCTGGCCCAGGTCACTACTGGAGGTAGGGTCCTGGTGCCGAGACATCGGTGGGCACCTTTGTTTTGGTGAATGGTTCCCTACCTTTTATTTTGTTGGGTTTAGTTGAGTTTAGTGTGTTTTGGGAAGTAAATCCCTACCCTCGAGGTGCAAAAGGGCGGATCCTTGCTGGCTGAGGGTGTTCAGAGCAGTAGTAGCACTTTACCTAAGGATTGCTCTGATACTAGTCCCCACACCCTGGGTCCCTATCCTGAGATTTCCTGGCCTGGGATTCCATCACTGGGACTGCTAAACTGCCTGGGCTTCGTGTGAGCTTGGATTAACCTGGCTGTTTCTGTCCCACTTCTTCACCTTCCCTAACTGCGAGTGTGGGTGGAAGAAGCCAACATTTGCTTTCCTGCCCACCGAGAGGGACATTTAGCACTTGCACAAGTAGCTTGGGAAATGCCCTGATCTGAAGCAATCCATCGTGGGAGGTTTCAAGGAGTTAACAAAAGGCGAGAGGACAAAATCTGGAGTGGGGAGAGCATGATTTATCCAACAACCTCCTAATTAACAGGAAGCTTTGATGACCTGGCCCAGGTGCTTCCTTCCCGAAAACAATGCAGCCTTTATTGCTGTCAGTAGGGCAAGTTTCAAAGCTGGAATTACTCCTATGGTGTCAAGAGAAACAACAGCAGATCCAAGTGGCCCTGTCCTCCTCACTTTTTTTTGTCTACTCCTCCATCTCTTGAGAACTAACAAAGCAGTTTAGTTAGAAGAGGTGAGCAAGAGCAGCAAGAGAAATGAGCTAGATTTGAAAATCTGGTTTATAAAAGATAGTGATAGAGGTACTGGCAGTAGCTGGAGTCTCTTCTTCGTGACTCCTGGAAACTTGGGCTTTATACCCGTGGCCGTCAGCAGAATTGCAAGCACTCTGTAAAACAAAAATCGTGATATGCTTTAAAATGTTAATGCAAAACTCAATCCCGCCTCTAATGGCATTTAGCTCTGAGTGAAGATGTCAGAGCTGATAGCGAAATGACACAAATAATTGCTGTGTGCACAATTACCGTCACGTGAGCTCCTCGGGCCCGCGCTGGCGTTTCCACCCTCCGCACGGCTCAGCGGTTCAGACCTGGTTTTCGTCTAGGTCCTACGGCGCTATAAATGTCTAACAAAATACAGTGCTCTTGAGTAACGGCCCCAAACTCGAGTGCGGCGTAGCAGCGAGTGACAGATGGTAGCAGTGATATTTACTACATGGTGGGCAGTTGCTCCAGTTGCTTTTTTTTTCTTTTTTTTCCCCCCCTGTTTTTCTTTCTAGCAGAGAGGTTGAAATAAATTGGAAATAGGAGCTCTGCCGCAGTCCCCCGGCTGCAATTCCCGCAGGCAGCTGACAAGGGGTCCCGGGCGCCGTGGCCCCCTCGGCAGTGCCCTGTGCAGGTCGGGGCAGCGCCGGGGAGGCGATGGTGCCTTCCCGAGCGCAGCCTCCATCTCCAGCCGCTTTCTAAAGCGAGCTCAAGCGGCCTTTGCCCATCTTTGGATGATCGTATGGCCTCCTCCGCTTGTTGTGGGGGGCGAACACCCAAGCAACCGGCAAAATCCCGTTTTATATCCCACTATCGTCTGGCGCTGGGGAAAGGGGAGGGTGTTAAAATAGCTGGCAGGCACCGAGAGGCGCCGACACCGGCTCCCGGCCGCGCACGGGCACCTACCTGCCAGCCGCGCGGGTTACGGGTGCGGATGTGGTTGTTCTTAATCCTTTCCAGCCCTGTCGCGGCCGCCGTCTGAGGCCGGCCGGGACCACCAGTAGGCTGTGGGCTACGGATTGAGTAACTCCGGGCAATAGTGCCCATTTTCCCGTTGTTAGTAGGAATCCCGGGAAGAAATGGCATCGCTTTCGGCTGGCGCGGCCCCGAGGGCGCTGTCACCGCCGGGCGGGTGATAGCCCAGCCGGGCACGGTGGGTTTGGTGCTGCAGAATGCAGCTTGCCTCAGTAAGGGCTCAAAGAGGAGGAGGAGGAGGAGGAGGAAGAAGAGGATGTGAATTGAGCAAGGCAAAGCTGCTCTGAAAATCAAAGAGAATCCTGCTTTTTTCCCCCCCTCCCAAAAGAGATCCTGTATTCCTTGATTGTTGACATGACAGATGTGAATTAGAGAAACGCTGTGGCGGCGGCGTCTTCTGGCAGGGGAGGAAGGGGAAGCGTGTGCGCGTTGGGGGCGCGGGGGGGGATCCGCGCGCCGAGGCGCTCGTCACCGGGGGCAGCAAATGGGTTGCAGCTGCCTCCTCTCGACACGCTCTCCGAGGCGCTCGCGGCCGCTCGTTGGGCCCAGCTATTTTTAATTTCCCCCAGCGCGCGCACGGCAGCCAAGGGGGTGGGCGCCGCCGCGCAAGCTCCCCTCGCGTCGCCCTCTCCTGCCTCCGCTCCCCCTGCCTCCTTCCCGTTGCCGCCGGCAGCGCCGTTTCCAGCTTCCGGCCCGTTTCTCCGGGGAGCTGAGGGTGCAGCCCTGCTCCAAGCTTTTTCAGGTCCGCCTTGGGAGCCGGCGTGGGCTTCGCTGCCCCCCTGCTCCCCGTGTGAGTGTGTGTGAAGAGCTGGGAAAATGCAGAAATAAATAAATACTCAATTAGGCAGGCATCCAGCCTTGGGGAAAGGATGGGGAGCTGCAAAAAGAGGCTCCGGCCAAATTTTGGCATGCTTGAGAAGGTGGCCGGAGCCAAAGGCGAGCGCTGGGGTTGCGGGCTTCCCGCAGGCGGCCGGGCCCTGGGAGCGCTCCTGCATTCCCATGGCTGCCGCAGCGCTGGCCATGGGGACGGGTGGCCGCGGCAGAGCAGCTCCGCTGGCCTCCGTCCCCTCCTGCCGAGGAGCAGGAGGGGAGCACGGCTTCGTGGCCCGGCAGTCGCCCTCCAGCCTCACCGGCAGATGGCTTTTACCCCCCCTCCGGCGTCTTGCTGCTGCCCGGGAGCCTGGGAGAAGCCGGTTTTCTGCTGGTGGCGGGGTTTTGGAGGTGTGATGAGAGCGGGGGGGCTCAGCCACGAGGATGCAGGGGCAGCCCTGGCTGCGCCGCCTGCTCAGCTCAGCTCGGCTCTTGCCACCTCGACGTGCCCTCGCTTCAGTTCTAGAGCAAACTTTTCACCCATGCTTTGGGAGCCCAGAGCCGAGGTGCGTACTCTGTTCAAGCAGCAACATGGTTCGGGGTTAATAAATTACTTATTCACAGTCTGTGTTTCTCTGTTATGGTAACCATTAGTGAATATTATATTTCTGGTTTACCCTAAACATGCATTATTCATCAGTTTTAGAGTCTGTGTAACAGGGACACTGTCAGGTTAAAACTTGCGTGGAGACAGACCAATGTCTTCAGTGGGGTTTTATAAACAGCTTTGCTCTGGGTTACAAAAGCAAGATTTTCATTAAAGTCTTCCAGCTTTTATTACTCTTGTTTGAAAAATTTCTGATGAAAGATAAAAATTTCCAAGCAGGTTTCATTATTGCTCTCACTAATAGTTTCTGTGGGCTGCAAGATCAATAAGGCAGAAGAACAAAAAATGCCAGCAGACACTGCTTGTCCCTTGTGCCAGGCTAGGTAACAGTGGGCGAGTGTATTTTTTCTAATAGGTATTTTGCAAGATTTCTTCATTTTTACCATTGTTTACTTGTTATGTTCCACTTTTGTCCTGTCTGTTGGAAACCTGAACTGCAGTTTATGATTTTTTCCCTGTGATCACTAAAGCCGGATTGCAAATAGGCAAGAAAATAAAAGCAGCCAGCCAGTTTTGCTGAAAGGTGAAGTTACTGTACCTGCACGATAACTTAACGTTTACCTGTCACCTCTTCCAGCACGATCCAAAAGCTCGTTTGTCTGATGCTGTATGATAATATTGCTTGTATCGATGCCGTGTGTGGGGCTTTGGGCTCTGCCCCAGGGGCTGGCGACGGCGTCCTGCAGGTGAGCTGCAGAAAGACTCGGGGGACCTCACCGGAGAGAGGAGGCGCAGAGGGGCACGGGCACATGTTGGTTTTAGATGCATCCCCGCAGCATCCTGAGCGAACAGAGGATTTCCGCCAGTTGCAGCTGGGGAGAAAGGGCGGGTATTTGGAGCAAGCAGAGCCTTGGCAGTTGCATCCTTATTTCATCAGCCCTGTTGCAACTCCATCGATAAAGTCATAACAGATCACCAGGGTGCTGTGGAGCTACTGGGATATAATTAGGGTTTTGGTTCCCTTTTCTGGCTGCTTTCCCATTAGGGGAGGGACAGCAGGGATTATGGACTGAGCAGATGTGTGGAGGAAGGGGAAGTTTTGCTTGCACGGCCTGTTAATGTAATGTGCAGAGCAGTGTTTGACCGTGCGGGATGCGCTGGTGCAGGGCATGAAGCCATGGGAGGCGGGTGCAGGCGATGGAGAAGCCTCCTGAAGCTCAGCCAGCACCAGGCTCTTCCTCTCTGCTGCAGGTTGAAATGCTTCTCCCAGAGGAGATGCTGCAAGGAACGGGCTGCGAGTTAGCTAGACATGGATCGCAGGGACCCACGGGGCCCCGACCTCCTCTCCTCTCCCTTGGCTTCTCTGTAAATCACCTGGGAGTGCAGGAGGCAGATGGGAGCTGGTTGCATAGGGGTTAGCAAGAAAGCGCTTCGCCGCTCTGCCCCAGGGTGGGGGGGACGACTTCTGCAGCCTCGCACGTGTTCTTCCCAGCCTTTGTCTTCTGGCGATGGCTGGTATTCAAAGCACCGTTCCCCCTGGGGCCGCTTCTCTGGTTGCTCTGACTCCCCATCAGCCGGTACTTGTTCAGTCTCTTGATGCGTGTCTTTTTCCCTCCTGTCTCCCCAGCCATCTGTTCGCGGCTCTCCCAGTTGTTTCCCTGTGGGCTGTGCAGCTGGGAAGTGGTGGTGGGAAAAAGCACAGCGTGCCTTTGAACTGGGCCCAGCCCAAACCTCCCCAGCCACGATGCCCAGGCGGTGAGGCTGGCTCCTTGCATCGCCCTTGAAGGTGTTTCACGCCGACTGGTGGAGCTTGAACGGCAGCCGGCTGCTTGGCCGCTCCTGGCGAGTGGCAGCGAAACAGAGCTCTAATTGTTTTCATATTGTCTCCTTGCCCAACAACAGCCGTGTGCGCCTGTTGGGAGTTGGCCTGTTAATTTGCTCCTTGGAGCTGTCTTTTTTGGCCAAAAAGCCTTCCATTTTGTACAGTTTGCTGAGCTGGCCAGTGGTCAAAGGTTGGAAAATGCCCTCCAGCCCCCTCCGTAATGTTTGGAAAGGTCTGCAGAGCGAGAGCTCATCTGGAAGCTGCTCAGGGGGATATAAAGCGGAACAGGTATGGAGGCTTGGTTATAGGGATAAGGTGCAGACAGGGTATATATAGGACAGGGCTGCAGCTTGGTAGATCAACCCAACCTCTTCTGCCCTTCTGGGTATGAGACCACCACAGCCGGGAGCAGGTAGCTGCACTGGTGTGGTGCTCACTGAGCTTGGGCACCTGGCGGAGGCAAGGTGCATGGGTTCAGGCATGCTGCAGAGCTGACAGGGTTTGCAAACAAGCCTCGTCTGTGTCTGGCCAGCCTGGAAAGATGGGCAGGGAGGCTTGGGTCAGCCTGCGCCTGTCCGTGTCGATGTGCCTGTTCAGAGGAGTCTTCCAGCATCTCTGTGGAGCTCAAGGGAGTATTTCTGCAGGCAGCCAGAAGCGCTGGGTTTCTTCCTTGCCTCGTGACCTCTATTGTTTTACAGTTCTTCTACTTAAACATTTGTGAACCTTGCATGAAAGCCCAGAAATGAGCTTTCACTGTAGACTTTAGCCCTATTAAAAGCAGTCACCGGAGATGGGTGTCCCACAGCTGAGCTCCTAAAAGGAGGAGCTGCCATTTCCCTTGTGGTTGTCTAGCACTGAACTTGGGGAGCAGGTATCACCATGGGCCTCCAGATATATCCCACTGCCCCGAGTCATGTGTTCCTTCCAGATCTGGTCACCAAGGAGAGCAATGGGCTTGACAGAAACAAAACCCAAAGCTTGAATCCCAAGGCAAGCCGAGCCTGGGAAGGAGAGCGTCTGTGCCAGCAGTCTCTGTTTTTACCTCTGCAAATGCCACTTCCCTTTCAAGCTCCAGCTGGAGACCCTGGAGCAAGCAGAGAGACCATCCGCATGGTATTCCCAGCCCGGCAGGAAGCTCTGGAAAGCTCGTAAGAAGAGCGTTGGGGAGTAATGAGATTTCCAGCCTAATTTGGCAGTATTCAAGAACTTCCACTTAGGCATCTGTGCTTGTGGGAGTTGCCCGAGTCTCCAGTGGATCTATTGCTAACACACATGGCTGCAGATCTCCAGAGGGTTGTCCGTCTCCTTCTGTTTTGATTTGGTGAGTGCTCATGCAAGATGCTGTATTGACAGTCCTCCGGCGTGAAGATGGGGGCTTGGCGGAAACCCTGCTACATGTAGATGATGATGTGTGAGAAACTCTTGGGACGCTGATGAGCTGTTATTGACAGCCGTGTGAAACAGTTGCTTTAGGGCAGCTCTTCAAACAAAGCTCAAAAACCAGCAGCCCTTGCCTTGGAAGTATTTGGCTGCAGGGGAGCTGGTAACTATTCACTGCATTTCGCTTTGATTGCCTTTCTGTTGGCCATCAGTGGTGGCTCCGTCTCTGCCTGTGTCACTGCTCGATGTCTTTGCACCAAGGAGCTCTGCTGTGCCTGGTGCCATCCCCAGGCCTCTGAGGTTGAGTGGCGGGGATTGGCTTTGGGTGACACGGCACGTCGAAGGCAAAGCTGGTGGTTCTGGGTTTGATCGATGCTGGGAAGTGTAGGTTGCTACTGAAAATGCAAATTCTGTTCATCTGAAATTCGGGCTCTGCTGTGGAGGTCTGCGTTTCATTTTCGCACCAGCTCCCAGAGGTAGAGCTGCATTGACACCCTGTCGTAACCACAGTACTGCAGCACACAGCTCTTGCAGCCCCTTTAGCAGCATGAAATCTGAAGCGTGGGACATAACCGGAGTGTGTTTTATTGCGGCAGTAATGGATCCGGCGAATTTACTGCAGAACGAAACGGAGGCAGGTGCTGGGTTTATCTGCATATGATCAGTGGGGTAGGAAGAGCGTTGAACAAGAATAAATTGGCTTTACCCACTCTATCTAAATCCTCTGAGATTACTAGGAAGGAAAATCACTTGTTTGTGAGAATCTCCACTTGGGAGGATTAACATCTGTGAGTTGAGTTTCAGCCATTCACTTGACTTGGATCTAATCTCCCTGGGAACATGCATGTAGGCATGGACTGAATTTTCAGTTCAGCTGAGCCCAGAGAAGACAAAACGAAAAGAAAACGCTGACTTGGCCTAGTGATCTCTGCTGCTGGAGATGGCGAGCGGCACGTGCTCTGAGCCGAGCAGCTAGCTCTGCCCAGACCCGACTTGCCTGCCCGGCTGCAGAGGGAGCCAAACCATGGCTTTGCCCACTAATAGACTGTTCCTGCGCTTTGGTTTTGACAGTGTTTGGCCTTGACCATGCTAACCAGTCTGATGTAGTTGGCTTAAGTTGGTTTAACCCCGTGTCTTGTTGAACTGTTTAGTAGAGGTTTGCTGAGAGCCTTCTGCTGACTTTGTCCACTGAAAAATAGTGCCTTCCTTACTCCCTTTTATTTCTATTTTAGTTTTTAGCGGAAAAATGAAAATTTCTAGCTGATACGGAACTGAAAGTGGGTTTTTTTTTTCTTCTTTTCCTCCTGAGACATCAGGAAATTTCTCGCAATTTTATTTGTTCTTTTACTGTGGAAAGCATTTACCATTTTTCACCTGGCTCTGTTGTGCAGTTCCCTGGGCCAACGTAATGCAAGGCCTTAAATTATGTGAAGCCCAGGTGAGGGCTAAGGTGGCTTCATGCAGCTGTGATGGTGCTAACAGCAGGTGAGCAACGTGAGGACCTCTGCTTGCTTTATTGTCATGTGCTCACCGATTCTTCTGCTCAGGTATATGTGTAGGAGGGATTGCAGGATTGCTGGATCCCAGGAGATCCACTCCCTCCTTCCCCTCTAGGTTTGAGGGCAGATTCAGTTATGGGGCTTTGGCTGATTAAACTTGCTTCTTCTCCTTGGATGGCTCTTACCTTGGCCATGCCCTATTCTTGATAGCTTAGAGAAGACAGAAAGAGGCCAATGCTGCCTGTCTCCGTGCTGTCAGATGCTCTGCTGACCCTTCCTCTAGCTCCCCATTGCATGAGCTCCATTTTAGCTGTGGCTATAACAGGGATCTTTCCTGGTGAACAGCTCTGCAGGGGAGCAGGATTTAAAGGTAAATACTGAATACTGGTTTTGTACTAAGCCTAAGGGAAGGTGTGTCCTGCTGCTGGCAGCCTCTTGCCTCTGTTGTCCTGAGGAACAGTGCTGCCTGGACGCAGGAGCAGAAAAGGGCTTCCTCCACAGCCCCTTCTCCCCTCCTGAATTCCTAATTTTCATCTTCCCAAGTCTCTCAGTGTGGTCCTGTTCTGGGTATCATATGCAGTGAGTGGCCTCATATGACTCAACTAGTGCCCAGTTTGTGTGGATCTGACCTTGTTATGAGACATCTGCAGATGAGACATCTGTATGTCCAAACCTCCAAAGTCTCACTGCTTCTCCTGCCCTAGCTTTTTCTTGGTCCATCTCATCCTGTTGCTAGCTGTCTTAGTCCTGTCTGTGTGCTCTACAGCATGTCTCTGTGCTGCAAGGATGGCAGCATCTCAGATGCCTCTTGGCCATGGTGGGAATTGCCCTGAAGTCAGAGTAGGGCCGAACAAAAGACCTTGGGAGTCCTTCCAGTGGCATTTGTTGCTGTAAACAGTGTTGGAGCCTACATTAGCTGCAGCAGTTTTCCTGCTTTGCAAGAAGACTGGCTCCAAAATCAAGCAGTGAGTGTGGGCTTTGCCCTTGGTTCATTTTTTAAGCTTTTTTCCAAGGAATGAAACCTTTTCACTGAAATGTCTTTTGCACCGTTTCTTAGCTGTCTTAAGAATTCTGAACCTCGGAATTTTCCCCCTTGCCAGTTTTTCTACCCAAATCTAGTCTCAAAAGCCAAAGTTTTAAGAGAGTCTGTGCTGCAGTCGCACCCATGGTTGTGACCTGTTAGCTGTGCCAGTCACTTGGTCATTAAGTGGAGCCTTCCCCCATTTCGGCCTTGGCTCTTCTGGGCAAAGCATGGCCAATGTGGTGCATGTCTAGCATGGAGCTCTGGCTGCAGAGACATTCCCATGCTGGGGGCTCATGGAGCCAGAGTTTCTCTGCAAAGTTTGGGCAGCAGCTGTGGAACAGAGAGAAAAGACCTGTGTTCTCCTGAATGCTACTAGCTCTTGCAGAAGTTAAGTTTATGATGGAGCTGGAACATAGCAAGGCAGCCAGGTGGCTGGCTTTCCCCAGCCCGTACACAAAGAACCACCGATGGAGGTGGGCCAGGAACTGGCTAGCCTCTCTGGTTCCCAGGACTGTTTCTCTCACCGTGAAGCAGGTCAAGCTTGTCTTCAGGAGGAAGGCAGAAAACGGTCATGCTGCCCTCCTGGATCACAGGAGGGTTGATGTTGGATGCTGCAGTGGCTTTTCCTCCCAACTCGTGGCTTTCTCCATTCTCAGAGAGGGGTGCAGTGCTCATGTCCTAGGAATGCTGTGCTTTCCACGACAGCATGCTCGAATCCCGATCTTGGCTCGTGTGCAGTTGTCCCAAGACGTCTCTGCTGAACATCCCACCCTGTCAACCCCCGTTCTGTTTCTCAGTTCAGTTTGTGTTGGGAATAGGGGTGATGTCTCCTTCTGTGTCTAGATTTGCACTCAGCAGCTTACAGAAGAGAGGGTTAAGGCTGTTTCCTTTATCGGATCCTGGAGACTCATTCCATGGCTGAGAGCCTGGGTACTTTTCCTCTCAGTGTCTGCCACTGTTGACTTTGGAAGGCCCTGAAGTGACAGGTCCCATTCTGGGCAGTTGTAAGGGCTCCTACTTTTCGATTACTCTGAAGAAGTGGGAGAATGGGGTGGGAAGGAAACGTCCACTTAATGGCCTTCTGGCGGCTCCCAGCAAAGCAGTTTTGGTCCAGGTTGGCGATGCACAGCTCATGAACTAGCACAACAGCAGCTCTGTTTCGGATGTGCTTCGCGCTTGTCTTGCACTTCAGAAGTTTTAAGCCCTTTACACAGAGTGACAGAGGAGGGACCTCAGAAGGAGGGGTTGTTCTGCGCGTGCAGAAGTGTGATCAGGGTGAGACTGGTCTTGTTATCCCAAACCCTCATGCCACTTCGACTGTCAGGATCTGGGTTTCTTCACTAATTCCCCTGTATCGGTGGGGTTTTCTGGGAGGGCACACCAAAAATACCAGAAAACCACTCAGGTAGCTTCTTGCCTCTGCTAGTGAGCAGCACTGTTCTGGCCAGTGATAGCAGTGAGGATGAATGGTCCTTTTTCCCATTGCTCTCCTTGTATTCCCATGCCCAGGTTTACACATCTTCACTCCCGTGAAACAGAAA
The DNA here is from genome assembly GCF_003343035.1 of Apteryx rowi. NCBI lineage: Eukaryota > Metazoa > Chordata > Aves > Apterygiformes > Apterygidae > Apteryx > Apteryx rowi. The sequence continues at coordinate 1,724,637 of NW_020450871.1, read as the reverse complement.
TGCCAGGCCTAGCTGAGGTTGAGCTGTGCTTTGGTTGCTGGCCAACATGAGTGGGAAGTCATCCCGTGTCAGTCCAAGCCTCCCACCTCCCTTGCTGTTTCACACGCACTTTGGATTATGTCCAAAACTGGTGTCTCTCAGTGTCCATAGTTGCTTTCTGGGTCTCTCAGGTGGATTCTGAGGGTTTGGTGAGTCCTTCTCCCCCTGGGAGATGCGGTGGGAGCTGCCTTGGAGGGGTTGGTGCAAGCCAGGCGTGCAGTGGAGGTGGTGGGTGGCAGGAGGGGAGCGCACGTACGTGCATGTGCTTGTGGCAGGGAACGATGCAGAGACCCCCTGGGACTATTCAGCTCGTCTCCTACACCGAGGGGGTGGAGAATAAAGTTGACAAGGCCAATTTTGAACCATGCAATTTAAAATTTAAATATCAAAATGCAAATGATACCCTCCTTGTCTTCCCACCCCCAAATGCCTGTGTTTTCTCCTCCAAACTACTTGCATGCCGAGGTCCTTGCACTAAACTCTGTCCCTCTCTGCAAGTACAGTACGGAGTGTGATCTCACTGGGCTTTTGATATCTGGCTCATTACCATGACAACCCACTCGCATGCCACAGATATTTTCTTCCCTTTTGACTCCGTGGCTGTTGTGCCTGTTCATTGGGAGCAGGGAAGATGCCATGTTGGCAGCTGTGAGCAGATGGGGTCGGATTATTATCATTTATTCCTCCCACCCGCCTTCTAGGAGGGGAGGATTTTTTGCATTTTAAACACTGCTTGCCGTTGTCATGTGTCCGCGCTGGAAGGAGAGCGCAGCCTCCAGGCGGGGGGGAAACGGGAGCTGCGTTTGCAAGGCTGTAAGCTGGTTTCTCCGGCACGGCCGGGCCAGCTGTTGGCTGCTTCGAGAGACGCTGTGCCTTTGTTTTGGTCCCCAAACGGAGCCGGGCTGCGCTGCGCTGCGACAGGTTGCCTGCGAGACGGCAGGGCGCCGAGCGGCACGCGGCACCTTGCCCTCGCCCCTCCGTCCACGGGAGGCCGTGTTGTCCTGCCAGCGAAGCGGGGATCCCCGCCGGGTCCTCGCCGTCCTGGGCGATGAGGGCGTCCTCGCGGTGGGACGCGGAGCGGCCGGCGGTGCCAGCTGTGGCAGGCCCGGCCTTGCCGCGGGACCTCGCAGAGCCCTTCAGCAGGAAAGAGGTTAACAGGAAAGAGGCAGGCGAGGAGCTGGCTGCCAACTCCAGACCCCGCTTTGAGGTGGATAGCAGCTGAAAGCCCTACGCGCAGCGCGAGAATCGCCATATAAGGCCAGGACGAGCTTCAGATCCAGCCTCTTGCGCACCCCTGGCTGGGCCCTCTCCGGAGAGCGCCTGCAAAGCCCCGCCGGGCTGCGCGCGGAGCCGCCGGCTGCAAACCCCCCGGTCCGGGCGGGTGTTTTGGGGGGCCGAGGCCCCTTCGCAGCACCCGGCGGGGTTGCGCGGGCTGAGCCCGGCTCCTCGGGTCCCCGCAGAGCTGGGTGCTGCCCAAGGCAGCGACGGCGGTGAGGAGAGGAGCAGCGCCGCGGGCTCGAGCCCCAGGGTGCTCGGCAGCCAGCAAGGCCTCGCTCTGTGTTTAGACTCGCTGTCTGGGGAAGTAAACACAGGTTCTTCTTAAAAGCGGCCCCTGGCTGAACTCTCGTCCCCAGCCCCGGCACTTCGCCCCCTCCCCAAACTGCTGCAGGGGAAGAAAATTCCTTCCCCCTGGCGAAAGCAAAGCTGAAATTGTTATCTCCTGGTAGAGGCTTGGGAGGGCTCTTGCGGGGCCCCAGTGTGCAGGGACGAGCGCGCACACGGCCTGCAGACCCATGCTCCAAGCCCACCTCCCCAGGCCGGTTCCTTCTGGCGGGTGACTTCAACCCGAGCCCTGCCTCGGAGGCACAGCCAGCAAAACAAATTATGGGAGCCAACCATCGGCATCCGTGATGAACAAGCAGGGGGCTGACGGTGAGGAAATCGGTGGCGGGGCTGTGGGAAACGGCCCGGTGCATTTCCCACCGGGGTTGAGTTTCCGCACACCCAGCCGTGCACCTGGGAACGTCTCCTCTCTCCTCCCGCACAGCTTTCCGGGCTGGCAGGGAACCGCTGCTGTCGTCTCCGGCGAGCAGGGAGTGAGATCTACTGCCGAGGCAGAGTCATACCGGCAGATGCCAAGGCCATGTTTGCAGGGCACCGTTTGTGCCTCCGTACCTCTCTCCATAAAAGCGGGCGATGCTTTTTGGATAGCAGGAGACTCCAGGGAGCGAGTGAGACTTTGGGGTATCTTCCCTCTATTACTTACAGGCTCCACATCCCCTGTAAGCAATAGAGGGAAGATGCCCCAAAGCGGCTGAAAACCCTGCCTCCCTGCTCGGACAGCGCAGCCGAGAACGAGGAAGGAGAGCACTGGAACCACAGCGCTCACTGATTTAGGGTGCGGCAGACTTGGCCGTCCTGGGCGGGTACATTGCTTAGCTGCCGTGCCACATCTGGAAAACGGGAGTAAGTGCCCTGTGCTGCCTTGCAGGAACACTTGGGGTCCAGGCACAGTGCCGACAGGTCCGTGGGCTCTGCAGCAGTGGGGAGCTGGGCACGGTCCTTGGGCAGCCCGCGGTCTGGTTGGGAACCGCAGGAGATGCCTCAGGGTGGAGCGGAGAGAGCCTAGGAGAGAGGGGTGATCTGCCGTGGGGGAAAGGCAGAGGATGGGGTGACAGCTTTTGCTTTTCCTGAGGTGTGGGGAAGCAGAAGCATGAGCTTCTGCTCTCCTTGCACGGGAGACTGCTCCACTCCATCCTTCTGCAGAGCTGGCTAAGGTCGTTTTCAAGAGCCTTTGTCTAATTTAATAAATCCAGGATGCTAAGCCTGTTAGATGATCTATACGTGTAATAAAATCTGCCCACTACACGGCTCCAGTCCCATTGCGGCCGTATCGATAGCTTTGTGTCTAATGGCAAGAAGCCTGAAGCGCTCATTAAAGCAGTGCCGTTGTCCCCGGCCCGGGCACGCGGCAGCCTGGAGGATGTTGGGGCGGGCTCGCCGCGGCATCGCCCTCCCTTCCCGCTCTGTGCAGCACCGAGACGTGCGCCCCGGCCGCTTCTGACCTTGGCCGACAAAGCCGGCCTGGTTTTCTCTGCATTATGTGCCGTTTTAGCTCGGTTGCTGTGACCGACCGGGAAGTGTAATGTCGCTCTCTCGCAATCCGTGGCCTGGTTACGATCCCACTCCTCCCGCCTCAAGCAGCACCAGCGGCTGTGCTGGCTCGTCAGAGGTGGCCACGTCCCAGATGCCGGGTGATGGATGAAGCTTTTAGCGAATGGAGCGGACGCCCTTGCAGAGCACTTAGGAGCGCTCCGAATAAGCAGCGCGCTCCCTCATCGGCAGCCATCCTCATGAATATTTTAGCTCTGAAAATTAACATTTGTCATGAAGCATTTACTGAAGCAGCATGGATTTTTCCTCTGCAGACCTGCCAGGCTCCCTCTGAAACTAGGGCAGCACTGGAAACCTGTGGCAAAGCAAACCTGTACCGGAGCCCTTCTCGGTGCAGTGTTTGTGCCGTCGCGGCGGGGTGAGACCGTGGTGGGGAGCCAGCCTTGATCTTTCCTTGCAGGATGGCTGAGCCCCAATACCAAGGCAACCGGCCTGCCGTTGGAGAGACAAATGATTTTTTTCCCCTGGTTCTTGGCAGAAAGTAAAATGTCCCTTTTGTTTGGTTTCCTCCTCCCCCTACCCCCTCGCTTTCCTTTAAATGTTGTGTTCCAGATTTCATCAACCCACATTATGTAATAGCTCTGGCAAAATTGCATGGGCACTGGCTGTGTCCTTCAGAGATGCTGGCGGAGCTGGGTGTAGATCGGTCCTCACGAGCTTGACCACAGAGTTACCTGCTGCTGTCTTGTGTACAGTGCGTGAGCGAACCTCCACTGTCTTTTGGATCAGGCATCGTTGGATGCATTCCCCAGCGATGGGGAAAATATTCGGAGAAAGCCAAGCTTGGACCAGAACCCAGACTCTGTGGCAGTCCTTACTCACTGCTGAACAAGAGTTTTCTAACCTTTGGAAATTCTTGAATCCAAAAAATCCTGTGTTCTTTCCTCAGCCTCTCAAAACCATATGGAAAGGAGGGTCTAGAGCAGATAAATCCCATTTTCTTGTTAGATCAGCCCTTTGCATCTGAAAGGTGTTCGTTGTTTGTGTAGCATCCAGGACTTTGTATTCTCTTGCAGCAACGTGTGGTTCTCCTCTTTAATACCTCGGTTGTGATTTCTTCCTGGGAGCTTGTAAGAGATTTTCTTTTTTTTTTCTCTCCTTTGTAACTGTTCCTTCCCCCTCCCATGTTATTTATTCACACACTATGGGGAAGCCAGGATTGGAAATGAGATATGGAGCATTTGGAACTGAGCCCGGTGGCCATAAGTAACTCAGGGCCTAATTGAAGCGATTTGGTGGGTCTCTGCCCATTTGCCATGGGAAAGGTGCCCAAAAAGAAAACGCAGCTCCCAAAATAGACTCCAGTTAACACCCAGAGAGCAGGGTGAGGGCAGGACAGAGCTACAGGAGATGGCTGCATCTTCAGAGGTGTTCACACCAGGCTAGGGAAAAGCGCGATGGAAGATCCTTGCTCTGAAGGCTGACAAGATTTGGAGATGCTCCAGCTTGCTGGTGTCAAGGCTTACGGGTGTCCTGGTTTGTGGTCTGGAGAAATCCTTGGGAACGAAGTGCAGATATGCAGCACCTTGCCATGAAGCCCATCCTCAGCACTGCCTCTGCAGAGGTCCTCCTGCTTGAGGAATGCCCGACCTGCCTTGCTGCGCTTGTGCCTGCTCATGCAGGACCGAACACTGCTGCAAGGCTTCCCGTGGAGGTCTGAGCCCTCGGCGAGGGGGCAAGTGTTCAGGCGCAGGAGCTGTGGGGCTGGGGGAGCAGGGCACACGCAGCCCCTGTCCTCTGCAGCGAGGCCTGCAGGGATCCAGCAGGAGAGGGATGGAGCCGCAGCCCTGCCCGCTAGTGCACATCCCATGCCCGGCTCTGCATGACGTCTGGGAGCCGGCCAGCAGCGAGCGGGGTGGACAGAAACGTGGGAGATGATAGAGCTTGGTGTGTTTAAGCCTGCTCTTCCCCAGCTGTTGGCTGTAGCCTCTCGCTGTGGATGTGAATTTGGCAGGGTAGAAAGGACCCATTGCCTTGAAATCCCAAAGGCATAAAAGCAGTAGTAGGAGTTTCTTTGCTATAAGGTGGGGTTGTTGGAGTCATCGGACTCTACCTATCGAGTGTCCTGGTGACATGTGTGGGCAGGGAGCAAAGCCGCTTTGTTTAATTCCCTGAGAAACAGAAATTGGGGCACTTTATTCCTTTCCTGTTGGCTGTGACGTTTCCCTTTCTCTGGTTTCAAAGAAGATGGAGCCCTATCAGGAAATGATTCATAGCTTGCACAAGGCAGAGAGGAGGTGGGGAAGAGACGCCGCCTTCTCTCCGACGCTGCCATGCGTCCTTCGCCGCGGAAAGGCTTTGTGTCTCGTCCAACAAGCTAGCCTGGGAGGCTGCTTGAGTTACACCAGGGGAAAGCACAGCGCAGCGTGACTTGCATCCCGGGTACCCGGGAAGGAAGGGGAGGAAGAGTGCGTACTATAGGTTTTGCGCTAGTATCGTGGGGGATGCTGCGAGCACGTGTGTGTGTAAATATGGATCTGTCATACCAGAGGGAAACAGTAATGCAATTGTTTCTTGGCTCCGGTTGCTCTGCTGATAGTGGCAGCGTGGAGAGCTGTAGCTGCTCATGTGGTGCGTGTGCTTGCTGCTCCGCTCCGGCGCGCTGCGAACAGCCGGGCGCCGCGGGTGCATCTGGGGCTCCCTGTTCTTGCTTGGTTGGAGAGGGCTCCCTCTTGGCACGCAGGGAGCCCTGCTTTTTGCCCTGCTCAAAAAAATGGGGTTAATTCTGTTTCTGTGCTGATGTATCCTGACGTGCTTCCGCTCCTCCGCCAAGTTTTCCCGACTGAAAGACATAGCCGGGCACCAAACCCAGTCACGGGGCGACTCTGTGCCCTGGGTCCCATTGAGAGCAGCAGGGGAAATGGCAAAGGCCGGGCCAGGCAGGCAGCAGGGCCGGGGTCCCCGCGGCGGGGATGGCCGAGGCAGGCGGATGGAGGCAGGGCTGAGCCCTGAAGGTCCACCCTGCCTTACCCGAGTGCAAAGCCTTCCTTTGGCCCTAGGGTCGGACCTAATACACATGCTTGTGTTCAACCTTGCATCAAGGCATCTGCTCTTCAAAGGCTTGGTTGGAATCCCTGCCCTGTTATTGCTTTGGCGTCTCTGCCCTTTAACACCTCCCCTTTTCTTTTGCATTTATTTATTCCCTTCCCTTTCTGGTTGCTGGAGCCACGCAGTCCTCACCTGGCCGAGGAGCAGCACAGGGACCAGCATTGCTTTTATTTTCCTTGCAGCCCCCAACCCACAGAAAACCCGCGTTCGAGGAGGGCACCGGGAAGGTGTCCACGTGCCTTACTGCGGAGCCCGTCCCGTCTCCTTTGCCCCCGCGCTGCTGCCCTGCGGTGTTGCCTCCTGCCTCGCATGGCAGCCGCTGGGCAGGCTGGCAACGGCCAGCAGCCCAGGCGCAGAGACCGTCTACCACCTCTTATTTCTTAATGCTGCGGCAGGCCAGGAGTCAGGGACCAGCAGTGGGCGATCGCCACCTCTCTGGAGGCCTCTGTTCGGGCTCCCCGGTTGTTTTTGAAGCGCTCCCGGGGCGCCACGTTGCTTTAGCCCAGGGGCGGGTAGGTCCTTGCCAAGGGTGCTGCGTCTCGGCCTCTCCTTGCACGGAGTTTGCATTTGTTTGTGTCTTTCCCCCTCATCGTATTTGCATTTCGCTTTGCTTCAAAGTACCTGTTTTGGCTCCGAGGAAGGGAATAAACAGATTTAAAAGAATTTAAATAATTCCCGAGCGAGGCTGTTTGCCTGTCAGGTTTCATCTCCTCCCAGGAGGTGTGGGGCAGCGTGCGGGGCACCTTCAGGTGTCTCCCCTCGGCTTTGGCCGCGGTGCGTTTTCTTCCCTCTTTCACTCCTGCTTTCAGCCGGAGAAGGCGAAGGGAGTTATCCATGTCCCCGAGCTGCACCCCGCAGATCAGGCCGGACCCACGGACAGCTTGGAGAGCTCGGTTCATGCTCAGCGTGGGCTTCAGGAACCATTCTGATGCCAGATCTTTTCAGAGTGCCGTTGTCCATGGCACGGGGGGTTGGAGAGGCAGCGGAGGTGGGGGCCGACGTGGCGGGCTGCTCTTGAGCGGCGCGAGATGCACGTTTTGGCCATTGCAAGGATGGGTGTGCAGCAAAACCACTTCAGAGAGCCGGCCCGGTGGTGGGAGCCGGCCTGAAACCGGCTGCTCCACTGCCGGCGTGTGTTGGTCGGTCTGGGTGTGAGCAACTGGGGAGGCTGCTCTGAACTCCGCCGTGGGGTTAAGGCAGGAGGAGAGGAGATAGATACCTTCTGCAAGGAGCTGTCTCCTCCTGTCCTGCTTGCTTTTGGCGTGACGTGCCAAATCCTCACTGTGCTTTGATACCCGCGATGCCTCCCAGGGGTTTTAAGGGTGCACGTGGTAAGAGGGAGGGAGTCAGTGGCCCAGGGTGCCCTTTGGTGAATCAGGTGAAGCCCTCATCCCTCTTTTTCCATGTCCTGGTTGCGTTCCCTCGTGTAAAAATGCTCCGGGTGGGGAACAGGGTTGAGCCCACGCAGTAATCCAGAGTTTTATGGTCCTGGAAGCCTTGGCTGTGCCAAAGCCAAGTGAGACAAAACGTTTCTAAGACTCCACTTGGAGCGGGAGAAAGTTTTTCCGTAGGATTTTTATAGCTACCGGAAAGCGGGATTTTATTTTTGTTGTCTAAAACAAAAAATCCTCTTAGGAATCGACTTCCTGTGGCACCGGGTGAAGAAGGCAGGCTGCGCTCGGGACGCGACGTGGGTTTGCGCTCGGCTTTTCTTGCCCTTCCCCCGGCAGGATCTGGGGACACCGCTGCCAGTTTTCGGAAAGAACAAAGAGGTTTTGGTGTCGCAGAGAGAAGGCTGGCCCCTCCGCCGGGCCCCGCGCCGGGCTGGGCGCTGCCACCTCCAGCCTCCCCCGCTCCGTAGGGCCCTCTCCGCGCCGTCTCGGGACACTCTCCTTCCTTCCTTGATCGGTCTTGAGGCACGGCCGCACTAAAAGCCTTGCTCACGGGGAAGGGGGGACCTTTCTCCTGCTCTGCAGTCGGGGGAACCAGGGGTCTCGGGGGGCTGAAGTGCATGTCCCGGGTCGCGGGCTGGGGCTGTTCCCAGCTCCCCCCAGGCACCGCCGGGCTCCCTTTTTTGCACCGCGCAGGCTGCTTTTGAAGGTGTTTTGCTGGCAGGGGAGCCGGTTTCCATGGTAAAACCCTCGGCAGCGTCTGCCAAAAATAATTCACCCCGTTGGCCTTGCCATCTGGAGGGCGCGAGGAGGCTTCGCCGGGGGCGAGGAGGCGCCAGCGGAGCTGGTTTGGATGCCTGCTCGGTGCAGGGCTCCTCCGCTCGCCTTTTCGCCTCCCTGGCGAGGGTTCACGCGCTGCCTGGGGAGCTGCGAGGGCGAGCGGCCCCGCTGCGGAGCCGGGATCGGTGCCTGCTCCCGCCGCAGGCAGGTGCCGAGGAGCGCTGTCCCCGTGCTGGGACATTTTGGGAACCGCTCCGGCACCGTGCTGGGGGGAGAGGCAGAGTAGGGGACAGGGACGGAGCCTGCGGCATCCCTGGTTTGGGGAGAGGAGGGAGGGCGGGCTGCAGGGCGCCGTGCCGCCGGCAGGCGAGAGGAGGCCGGGCTGTAATCGGATGAGCCCGAGCTGCTCCAGATGGACCCGTCGGCTCTCGTCAGCGCTAACACGTCTCGCAGCCCCCCCCACGCTCCCCTCCCCGCTCCCCGGGCAGGGAACGTCTGCCAGGGCCCGGCCACCTCCGGCACGGGGACTCAGGCCGGCGGGTTTGATCTGCCGGGAGCGAGGGGATCATTCGGTGGCCACGCGAAGGGACTTGGTGGCTCCTGTTGCTTCCTACTTGATCCTCGTTCGGGGCGGAGGGGCCGTGTGTCCAAACCCGAGTGTGCATGCAAGAAATCCTCCCCCCGAGGTCAGGATCCTGCCACCCCCGGGGCAGCGTGGCGTAAATCACAGGCCCTCGCGGCGGGGGGACTTTGCCCCGTGGCCGGCCGAGCAAAACCCTTGGCAGACACCTCCTGCTTTCTCCCCAGACCTGTTCTTTCTGCAGTAATGCTGCCAGGAGGCACCACCGTGTTTGCAGAGCCCGTCAGATAAATGAAACCCCTTTTGCACGCCACGGTCCTTCCCCGCGGCCCGGCCGAGCACTTCGGGCACCTGCTTAGGCAGCTGTTGATGTGTGGGCCGGAGGGCTGGCAAGGGGAGGCACCGGCAAACTCCACGTTTCGTTAACTTTAATGGGAAAAACCCGGCGTGTGTGTGTGTGTGTGTGTGCGCTCATGGCCTGGCTGGCTGCTGGCCCAGCCCGATGAAAAAGCAGATTCGCCCCCTCTTCCCTGCCACGCTCCCCCCTTCCCGGCCTCTTCCAGCAAAGGTCAGCCCCGGAGCAGTGCAATGCTCCCGCGTGTAGCTGTGCCGGGCAAACGCCATGACACAGGGCGAGACGGGGATGCGCAGGGCCTGCGCCCCCCGCGGAGGGGCCGAGCGGGGTCTCACTGCTTTTTCCACCCCTCCTGGGCTGCCATGGGGCAGCGATCCTTTCCCAGGCATTGGGAATAGGAAGGGTCTTGTCTCCCTGGCAAAAGCGGACCTGGATGGGCCGGCTGGGGTTGTACCCACTGGTTTGTATCCCCAGGGTTTTGCCGGCACGCATGTGGGGACCAGGCCTGCCAAAACAGCTCTGGGCACCTGGCCTGGCCTGCGGGCAGTGGGGGCAAAGTGCTTCTCTGCAGCGGGAAGGGCAGAATCAGTTCCTGACAGTGCCAGGATTGCAAAAGTCTTGGTCCGTTGGGTGCCACTGTCCCAAGGAGGGGTTTTAGGACTCAAGGTGAACTCTGTGCTCATCTGCTCTTCTCTGCTTAAATGCTCTTCCTTTCTCCTTCCCCTTCCAGCCAACAACCCTCCCGCAGGGCACCATCAACATGAACCAGTGCACGGATGTGGTGGACGGGGAGAGTCGGACGGGGCAGAAATTCTCCTTGTGCATCCTGACCCCGGAGAAGGAGCACTTCATCCGAGCTGAGAGCAAGGAGATCATCAGCGGGTGAGTGGAGATCCGGGGGCTGAGCCACGCTTGGGGCTTTTAGTTCAGCAGGGAGGAAGAGGAGGATGGGTAACACCATGTCCAAGCACAGCCCCACCATAGCTGTGGCACTACCTACTGAGATTGATCCATGTGTGATGGGTCACTGCGACCACACGGGGTTTTTTGCAGCTTCTCCCCAGGTTTGCCCTGGAGGCAGAGGGGCCCTGTGGCCCTGCTCAGTGGTACCAGGGCTGGCAGCCCTGCTCGGATGCTGCGCAGGACGCTGCATGGGGCTCTTGCAGGGCTTTGCACTAAGCTCACCTTTTATCTTCGTTGTGCACTTTGGCAATGGAAACCAAAACAGCCGCGCTGGCCAATTTCAACAGGGAGCGTGGAAGCTGCCTGGCAGAGTGTGCGCTGCACATCTGGACAGGTCGGGCACAGATGCGCTCCCCGAGGAAGGAACTGGAAGGCATAAAGAGATTACGCTGCACATGTGTTGGCAACTGCCTGCTACAAGGGCGATCCCAGGGGCTGTGTGTAATTGCTTCCTCGCGGTCAGCCTCGGTTTTCTCCTCCTTTTTGGCAAGGACAGGTTTTCTTTTCCCTTCTCCGCTCCCCTGCCTCTTGGACCCCTGCAGTCACCTGGTGCTCTGCAGTACAGCAGGAGCCTGTACAACCCCCTTGAGCTGCCAGATTTATGGTGTGAGCATGAGCACCGACTTCAGCGGAGACCTGTGCGGTGGTGGATGATTTAAGCCCTTCCTCGGTGCTTAGTGCGCGTGCTCAGCCTTGCCTGCTGGGCTGGAGCCTGAGGCTTCCCAACATGCCGGACACCTTATAGAGCCAGTGATTCAGAAAGCTCAGCCTCTTTTAGGAGCCTTGGCTGGGCCCCAAGGCTGAGATGTTCTTGAGTCACTAGTTACTTATGAAGGCCACCATTTTCAGGTCAGTTTTGTTGTCTGCCATTGGGCAATATCCTGCTTACTGCAGCAGAACAACAGAGGCGTTTACCCGCGGGAGAGAGCTGAATTACACTGGAGCGTTTGTTGAATGTTTGGAGAGCGCATCTGATGCCGAAATGCTTCTGGGCTGGCCTTGGCAGCTTTGGTCCTAGCAAGGAAAAAAGGAGCTATTTACTAGCCGAGGGAAGAGGCTCGGCTGCAGGGTGAACGCGGGGATGGGCTAGGAGATGATCTGTGCCGGGGTGACTCCTGCGGTAGCCGGTGCTTTTACCGCGGTGTCCGATCGTGCGTCCCACCTAGGGACGCTGCTGGGCACAGGTTTCTGGGGCAGCTTTGTGGTTTGGCAGGTTCAACGCATTTGGTGTCCTTGCAGTTTGGTGCCGGCCTCTCTGGAGCCCCTGAGCCACCCCAGGACCCCCTGTTCCCACACCAGAGGTGGTCTGGGCAGTCCAAGGGCTGGCTGTCCGACCCTGAGTGTCACACACCACCAGGTCCTCATCAGCGCCCCCGGGGCAGGCATGGCATCCTCGGGGCCATCTCTGCTCTGTATTTATTCATGTCCTTGTGGCAGCCTTGTCTTCGCAGTGTCTGTCTATTCTCTGCTTGTTCTCTGCGGAGAGGGAACATAGAGGGATTTGGTTACCAGCCCACCACCCCCCAGTCCCAACTGAGCATCTGACCTTAGAGGAAGATTAAAATATCATCACTCTTATGAGTGCCTGCCACTGGGATGCGGTTGCTCAGCAACGCCGAAGATTAAGTCACTCAAGAGAGCAAATCCCAGTAGATTTCCCAGCTCCAGGTGTTGGATGGTGACCTAGAAACATCCTTGTCCCTCGGTCTCAGGCTTACATGGGCTCGGATTGAACGCAGTGGTGGTGAGGGTGCTTCTCGGGCTCTGAGCCCATCAGCACAAACCAAAGGATGGTGATGCTGCTGCTGTTCAGCTGCGAGCATTTCCCGTACTGCTCCTCGTGGATCACATCCCTTCCTTGCTCCGGACAGGACCCGGCACCTTCGCTTGGTGTCTTCCTCCCAGGCTGCTCCACCGCTGAGCTCTGCTCTGATGCTGCCAGCAGAAAAACACCCGGCTACAAATGAACAGAGCAAAAGGAGAGGCTGGGGAGCAGAGATTTTATCCGAAGGGGAAGTTCAGTGATTCAAAATTAGTTGACATTTGGAACTAGAACAGAAAGCTAAAGGGATGAAACATTTTTCCTGTTCTTCCAGAAGCATGCCATCTTCTCCTCTCTTCCAAACCTTGGAACGAAAGAATTTGGTGCTTCCTGTTGAAATGATTTGTATTTCCAAGCATTCTGTTTGGTTGTGACTCTCATTTTAGTAAATATTAGCTGAAATAGGCATTTTCCTGCAGAGAGCTTGGGAATTGGCTCGGATGTTTACTTTTCATATATTAAAACTTCCCTGTGATGTCCAATGTTCTACTGAGAAACTTGAATGCAGGCGAACCCCCTTCTCCCCTCCACCCTTCTCAGCCATGACGTGTGCCACGTCGGGCAGGCAGACCTGTCTTTCTGGAGCCGGGATACCAAGTGCCTGTCTCGGTTGAGTGCAGGCATGAGGCAAGCATGCTGTGGAGGACCTGGCTCTGGACAGGTGGTGGGATGAGGTGGAGCAAATTGGCTAGTGAAGCGGTAGTGGCTGTAGTTGCGTGGTCCTGTTCTCCTCCAGTCCCCTGGTTTCATGGTGCACACGCTGCACTGGGGCATGCTGAGGAGAGGGTGCGAGTGCCTTGTCCGTTTGCTAGGGACTCTGGCACTTTATTGAGTCCTTTGCCCTCGTGGGCGATGGTTGCTGTTACATATTTAAAAGGCCTTCAGAGATTGCTTCTCCCTTTCTTGCCCTGCCAGTCAGAGGAAGGGGTGGGAGAGTGTGCTTCTGCCGTAGGCTGACCAGAGCCATCTACCAAGGCTCATCCCGCTCTGGGTCTCGGACTCGTATCTGCTCTGCGGGATGTTCCTGTTTTCCCTTCCCTTCCCAGAGAATCAGCAGCCTCCCACGGCCTCTTGCTGAGCTCTGCTCCCCTGACCTGGCCCTGCCGCGCTGCTGCTTCCCTTCGTCTCCATCCTCAGGCTCCTCTTTGTGCTCCATTACTCCCCAAAACATGACAAAACCGCCTCTCTGTGCCCTGCTTGGCTTTTCCTTCTCCCCCATGTTCCAGCACACAGCTCAGTCTTTTGTTCCTGGATCCTGCTAGCAGTGCTGAGAGGGAGAGACATTGCAGAGCAAGGTGGGGCTGATTTATTGTTCATTGGCCCAGCATCGTATTTTGAAGCAGTGCGTTTGCTTCTGACTGCAAGCATTAATCATCCTGAAAAAGTCCCGTTCTGGTTCCGAGCCAGACGAGTTTCATTTGCAGTTGCAGCACGACAGGAAGATTTCCCCGGCTCAGGGAGAATTTGTTTTACGCTCGTTGCATGCTTCTGGCATTTATTGCTTAACCAAAACCCACTTGATGTGGTCATCTCAAAACTCTTTACAACAGCGTCATGCAAAGTGGGGGGAATAGGAGAGCAAAACATGAAAATCTGAAGCATGAAAATTTTCCAGCAGTCCATGGATCCTGATTGAGTTAACAGAGATACCCAGGCAGCTTGTCAGGCCATAGTGACAAGGCATAGGAGAATCCACCAAACAAATGACTTGTACAGTGGCTGGACTTCTGAATGCCAAGTTTACCCTGCCTTTTCTTAGACAAAAAGGCATTGTGTGCAATGCATTGGTGTTAGCATCTCTGAAAAGAGAAGGTCCTGCCAGGGAGGATCTGCCTGCTCTGATAGGATGCTGTTGACGAGCTCTCTGCTGTCTTTCAAGATCCTTGAATTCCTGTCCCTTGTCATCCTTGTGCACTGCTTCTCTCTTGGAGCAAGCAGCGTGTGAGTCAAAGCAGTCCTGGGGTTGTCCTGGAGCTGTCCCCTGTCCCTCCTCCCTCCTGTCCTTCCTCAGAAGTTGTTTTTCCCCTGAGATGTGGTTGCTGAGTTTTGGGGCAACTTCTGGGTACTATTTGCCCTGTTGACCCTAACCAACTTGGAGAGGTTGAGTTCTTCTGCATGCCAAGTTCCAGCTCGGGGGACTTTTTATGGCCAAGTTAGAAATGCCTGAAAACTGTGGTTAGTAATGGAAATGTTGATGCCTCCCAAATCCCACACAACACAAGCTCCATCTCTGGAGGGCAGCTGAGAGGTTTGCTTGGAAGGGAGAGGTCTGAAGGAGGGATGGGGCTGTGTCTACCTGGGTGGCGTTGCCAGAGGAGTCCCCACATTACAGGGGAAGTAGCTTTGGGATCTGCACCCATGAGCGATGTCTACACCCCATGCTTGAGCATGAGCACCACTCTCATCCCCTCCCTGCCTTCCCTCTTCACTGTCCTTCGGCACAAACCTCACCTTTTGCTCTTCTTTGCTCACAGGTGGCTGGAGATGTTGATAGTCTATCCGAGGACGAACAAGCAGAATCAGAAGAAGAAGAGGAAGGTAGAGCCCCCAACTCCTCAGGTAACCCCAGGTGGTGATCCACCGCGACCTGGTCCCTCGTGACCCCAAAGGGGAACAGTTTGTCTCCTTCTGCTGCTTCCACCTCGGGCCGCAGCATTGCTCGCCTCCCAGGGAAGATCTCCCCCACCATGAGCCAGGCTGACACAAAACGTGGGCTGCTGGCTGCGTTTGCAGAGGGTGAAAGCAGGGGAGAGAGCCAGGGCAGCAAGGATGGTGTGAATTAATTTCTGGATGTCACTTCCCAGGGTCACATGCTGCTCCTTCCCTGACTTTGAGGATGCATGTGCTGTGTTGGCTGGTTAGCCTGGTCTGAAAAGTCCTGCAGCAGCAGTATTTAAACCCTCTACCCACCCTTTCCCATCTGGGCTCTGCTCTCTCTCGGAGTTGCTCGCAGTACGGATGGGTCTCTCCTGGTCACCCTTTCCATCTAATCCCGTTCTCTCCAGGCAGGCTGTATGGGACAGGGTTTGCGGGCAGCAGTGATGAGGCTGGTGAAGGTGTGCGGCCAGAGGAGTGCAAGTGCTTAGATTGAGCAGGGCACGTAAGGGAGCCGCGTGCCTGTGTGTTTTGTTCTCCAGCTGCCGTCCTCTGTCCCCGCTGCAAGATGGCATCAGCGCTGTAACACGGGCTCTCCCAGCCGCGGATCGAAGCGCCCCAAATGGTCTCCCTGGGGCGTAGGGGTGTGCGTGGCACGCGGTGGGGTCTGGGAAGATGGGCAAGGGATCCTGGCCGTCCTCGGGCCTTTTAGGCAGAAACATGCTGAAATTCCATAGGGCTCCGGTTACCCCGTTTGAGATGACCCCGGAGATAATGGGAACGAAAGGAAAATGCTAAAGGCCAGGGCTGGGCTGGGAGCTTCGGGACTGGAGCTGTGCTCTCCAGGGACCTGGCGATGGCTTCGCGCTCGCTTTGACTATAAATGGTAAAAGCCGGGGCCGGCCGTGACTCACTCATTCCTGCCAGGCTCCCACATGGCCGGAGTGGGGGAGAATCCCACAGATTTGGAATTTGACCCCGAGGCCACGCTCGTCTGGCTCCGGGGCTGAGAACGGCCGCGTCCCCGGAGCAGCCTGACCTCCGCGTGCGTGTCCTGCCGCTGCGGGCCGGCTGCTGAGAGGGGCCGGCTGGGAGAGCTCATCCGGCCGACCCGCGCTGCCCTGCCTGCCGCACCGGCGGTCGGAAAGCAGCTTCAGGCCTCCCCTGGCCCCTGGTTTCTGGTTGGGGGGAACTGTTGAGTTTCCCTAGGATTCCTCCGTGGCGAAGTCCTCAGGATTGTCCAGGTGCGCGGAGGGCCATGGCTGGGTTTTGCATGGTGTTCATCTGAATCAAGTTAGCTACGCCAAGACCTTCTGGACCATAGGGAAAAAATGGGGAAAGAGCATCATTTAGCAGGTATTATAAGTCTTCTGAGCCACCTCCTGCCAAAGGCTTGGGCTGGTGACAACCCCTCAAGCGCTGCGGCTCCAGTGATGCCCGGGGGAGGCACCTCCTCGCTCCGTGGCTGAGACCTGACATGGTACGAGTTGCTCGGCCTCTTCTCCAAGCCCGTGAGAGCTGCCTCGCCGGCGTGCCATGTCTGGGTGTGCGGGGAAGCTGGCGTGGCCAGGCAGGACGCGCAGCACCGTACCCGCGAGCGGGGAGGGACGGCGGCGAGCGAGGAGCCCTGCGCAGCAGCAAAGCCCAGCTGGGTTCAGGAGGGGGCCAGGGGGAGGAGAGGGGCACGGAGCCAGAAAAACATCATTCTGGGTTACATTTCATCGCCATGGCAACTTCTTGGAAACCATACAGGATCCGCGCTCCTGAGCACCAAATAAGGGAAGCGGCTGTGGGGAGGCCGCTCGCTCCCCGCAGCCCACGGCCGGGCTCCCCGGGTGCGGGGTCCAGGCGGCGAGAGCCCTCCGCACCCGGACACATCGCCTCGACCCGCGGTTCCCTGCCTCGGCCCCGCCGGCACCGGCAGAGCATCCCTGCGCAGTGGGTTTTCCCACCGGACCGGCTGCTTTTTTGGCTTCCAGCAGCTGGGCAGAGGCCGGCTGCAGGGCCGATTCGGTGCGGACGTGGGCTCCCTCCCGCCGGCACCACGGCCGGGCAGCGGCAGGGGATGGCCAGAGGGTGCCGGGGAAAAAACCAGCACCAAATCGCCCTCTGCGAAATGGCTTCTGTTGAACTTGGCTGCCTTTCAGGCCTCTCTCCTGGTGCCGGCGGAGAAAGCCTAATTTCTTTTTAAAGACGGCCACCCTCTAATCCAGCAGTGGATTGTGTCCGAGCGCCACTCAGGGAGGGATGGACGCCTTTGTGATTTGAAAAAAGAAAGAGAAAAAGAGGCTATTTCTCCTTTTTCTCACTCTTAGGTAGTTTTTTCTGTCCTTCCCTCCTCCCCACAGCAGCAGGGCCTGGCTGGAGCCAAGCAGTCCTGGGCCATCGGGGCCATTTTCAGCTCCCCTCGGCTTTTCCCATCTTCTTGCTGCCCAACACCAGGTTGGGAGCAATCAATGCAAGGGAAGCGGGGAATATTGTGCTAGCGGGCAGCACACAGAGGGCAGCATTAGAGCCGTCCGAGGAGGTTTTCACCTTGGCTTTGCAAGCACACTGCAGGCTGGGGAGGAGAAGGTTGGCTTCCTCCCACGGTTTTTGTCGTGCTCCAGGAGAGCCTGTGCGCTGCCGGCATCTGGCCGCTGGCTGTTCCTGGGAGATGGAGGCACGTTTTGGGGCTGAAGTCGCAGCTCGGAGTTGCTACCCTCTGCTTCAGGGCTGGTTTGCACGAGGGCGCATCAGCCTCATACGTGCCCAAACATCTCTTACTGCAACTCCGACTGGAGGTTGGCTTTCAAGACTTCGTGTACGCCCCTTTTCTGAGCCGTTCATGTCTCTGAATGATAAAGACTTAATTTCTCTGCTTGCCTATAGACTGCTTTTCGACCCTCATGTGTCTAATTAAATGCGTATCTAGAAATAATTATGTGGGGGTGTGCATATGAGATATATAAAAATACATATCCTAAGCTGACTACTAGCTTTGGGCTTTTGGATCAAGGAAATGTGGAGCATTTACCTTCAAAATCCTGCTCTGTTAGGATGGTATTTCCAAGGGGATTTTTAAAAAACAGAGGTCAGTTTGCTGCTTGTTGTGGAAAAGGGGGCTTGGCGGGTAGCAGCGCGTGCAGCGGGCACCTGTGGACTCCGTACGAAATCCCCGCAACAGCGCGCTCCTACAGCCAAAGCCTTCGAGGTATGGCAGGAAAAACCCATCAACCGCTCCGCTGCCATGGCAGAGGGCAGGAGCGGCGATGCCCCCACGCAGGGTCCGTGCTGCAGCCGGCAGGTTCTCTCTCGGGCGCTGCCCCGCGCCTGCATTTCCCCACCGGGCGTCGAAAGGGTGCCAGCAACTGGGAAGATTCCCACGGTATGGGGACTACGGGGGGAGTTAATTGTCTTTGATTTATTGGTGGCTTTAAGGAAAATTTTCCGCTAATGCAGAAATTTAATATGACAACAGCAAAACAGCTGCTAATAAGCAAAGCCAAACCCTAAGCAGTTGGGAAAGCTGCTGCCTCTTCCCAGGCGTGCGTTGAACCTGGGCTGCCTCTGCGGCAGCCGGAGCCGGCAGCCAGCCTGTGCTGGTGCAAATGTAGCTACGAAAATGGCATCATTATCTGATTTATTCCAGAGCCCGTCATAGCTGGTGATGCATTTAAAATGATGCGTATCATTTTAAAATAACATAAAGCTCAATGCAATATTGTATTTCCTTTCTAAAACAAACGTCCTGTTATGTAGCCAAAACACCCAGGAGTAATATAGCACTGCTTGGGGTTTTTTTTGTTGTTGTTTTTATCAATGGCCCGTAACAAACCAATTGTGACAAACAAACAACACAGCTGCTAGTGACAGGGAATGAATTTTCTTCTCCATCTGATGTCCTGTAGCTTGAACGTGGGAGAGAAGGGGGAGAGCTGCCCGTGGCTCTGCGCGAAGTCGCCGCACTGACGTGGTGCTTTGCCGAGGAGATAGCGGCCGGGCGGCGAGGGGCGCCGGGGGGCAGGCAAAATGGGAGAGACTTGCCGCGAGTCCTGCAGTGCTGGGGGAGGCTGTTGCGCTGCAGAGATAAGGTGGATTTGCAGCCGAGGTTGGTCTCCCCGGCCCTGGGAGGGTGTGAACATCAGGGGCAGAGGACGGGAGCGGCCAGGTCGCCTTTTTGGAACTGAAGATGTGGAAGAATAAACTGCGGGACGGAGATCGGAGCAGGTGGAGCCCCTGTGCTGGGAAGCGGGTGAAGGCAGATTTTGCAAAGGGGTTTCGCTGGTCATCCTTTGAGGGCGGCTGCGTCTTGTGGGCCGGGCTGTGTGCACAGTCACGGTCTTCGGGAGAGAGTGAGTCGCGATAAGTAGCTTATGTATCCAAGCCCACGTTGGTGCAAAGAGAAATGTGGAGGTCCCCGGGTTTCGGAGGAGGTGTGAGGACCGTCCCCAGGCTTCCTACAAGGCTGCCTGGAGGCAGGAACCAGCAGACCCGGACGTGCAGCGTTAGCGCGGGCGCAGGGCTGCAGGAGGGAGCCGTGCGGAGCTGGGAGAGCCGCTGCGTGGCACGCGAGGGGGAAGGCACCGGCCTGCGAGCGCAACCAAGGCTGTTTCCTCGCTCCCCGCGAGCGTGGCGGTTGTGCCTTTAGCTAAGGAAGCCCCGGATCGTCCCTCCGCCGCGCTGGCCTGGCGGCAGGTTTCCCCCTGCGAGCTTTTCCTTGGGGCGGCAGTGCCGGCGCTCTCCCGGCGCAGGGTGGTGGCACGGAGCCGCCCCGTCGGGACAGGCAGGATCGGAGGGGGCAGAGCCGCGCGCGGCCCTTGGCACCGGTGAGGACCCGTCCCTCCTGCGCGGGGGCTGCCGGGCACGGCGGCGGCGGCCTCCTCTAACCCCACTGTCCCCCCCRTTCTCTTTAGGAGCCTGGTCCCGCTAAGATGGCCGTGACCAGCAGCAACATCCCCAGCGCGGAGAAGGTCCCTGCCACCAAGTCCACGCTTTGGCAGGAGGAAATGAGGGGCAAAGACCAAGCAGACGGAGGCAGCGGCCTCAGCCCAGCTCAGAGCCCGGTGCAGAGCCCGGCAGCGGCTGCCAGCTCCCTGAAGGAACCCGCGCTGGATGGCAAAGAAGGTAAGAGTGAAGGGTGCTGCATCGCCACCGGGCAGGGAAACCAGCTCCTTCCCACGTCCTCGTGTTATAGCACCGGGAAGGGGGCCTGGGAGGACTCGGGGGGCCTGATGCTGCAGGGAGCTCAGCACCGCGACACAGCTCCCGCCGACCTGCTTTGCAGCTGCTCCCAGAGGCGGGATGCGCCAGGTTGCCTCCGTTTGCCCCGAGAAGATGGCTCGACCGCTCCGGTGCCGTGCGGGAAGGCGGTGGGGCGGCGGTTGCGTAGCACCCTGGGGCCTGGAAGTGGAAGGTGCTTCCCAAGCAGGGTTTTACCAGCAGCGTCGCCCAGAGGACGTGTTCTCGTGACGCGGGAGCTGATTTATTACCTGTCTGCGGGAAAAGGGCAGATACGGCTCCGTCATGCCTGTGTGAGCTTGCTCTGCGTGAAGCTAAACAAAGACGAAGCTTAAGAAAAACATTTAAATGCCGAAACAGGGCCATTCCTCTGAACAGGAACAAGCTCTGTGCCGCTCCCCTCGCGATCCCGTCCTTGCGCTGGGGATGGTGTGGGCAGGCAGGCGATGCTCCGGCTGGACCAGGCTGGTGCYTGTGGCAGCCCCACGCTGGCGTGACGCTGCGGTGACCCGGGCCGGGCAGCTGAGCCAGCACAAAACAACTGTACGGGGAAAAGCTCTCTGCTGGTTCAGCTCCCTGAACCGGCTCACCGCCGTCGGACGAGTGCCCAAGCGAAAAGTGGGTATGTGTGGCGGGGGAGCCAGGCCACCCCTCTGGAGAGCAGCCAGCCAGTAAATTAGTTATAATATTAAATTGCATGCTGAAGGAGGCACAGAAACCTGTCAAGAGCGATGAAGAGGAAGCACCTATGCTGGCATGCGTCCCTTCGTGCCTTCTGCTGCGCGACCCCACAGGCTGTGGCACCGCGTGACAGCGCTGGAAGGTGTGGTGTTGCCGTGGCCTTACGGGCCGAAATTCAAGAGAGACAATTCTGGGTGAAGTTCTGGAAAACATGTTGTGGAGAGCCCCCATGCCTTGGCAGGGAGACGGGGCTGCCTGGCCTCGCGCCGCTCGGGCTCCCCTCGCCGCAGCGGTGCTCGGGAGGGGGAAAGTGCTTTTTGCAACGTCCCCGAGCGGCGCCTGTCCCCCCGCAGCCAGCCCGCAGGGTGCTGCGCTCTGCTCGGCCCGGTTATCGGGACTGCCAAGGCCCGTGCGCCGCTTCCTCATCCTGTCCCTGGAGCAGGGTAACTGTTTATATTTGGTCTCCCTGATTAGCCCGTGGAAGGCGCCTGGGGCTGCCGCATTGTTCTCCGGGAAACAATAGGGGCCGGGGCTTTTTTCCTGCCCTGGGCCGTGTTCCCTCTGGCTAAGTCCCGGGGAGGGGAGACACGCTGAGCCTGCTTCCTTTATCTGCGCGAGCCRAGCGGTGAGCTACGGGGGCTGCTTTCCCCCTGCTCTCCTGCTGTTAGCCAGAGGGTTTGGATGCGTCCGTAGGGTTTTGCTCCTGATGCTGTGGGGCACAGCCGGGGCTCGGGAAGACAGTGTGGGCAGTTATATGAAATTTCCCCAAAGAGAATTGCGGGATTTCCCTGCTTACATACAGTCTGCTTGGTTTCTTTGAAACAAAAAATATATAAGTGCAAAGTGCTAGGATTCACACCTTGCATTGGCTTTTTAACGGGAGACAGTGTAACTGCGATGGCTATTACGGGCTGGCGAGGTCCCTCCTGGGAGGGACCGCACAGCTGCCCCGCACAGCACCTGCACCCTGACAAGTCCTCCGTCCCGTCCTCCTCCTCACGGATCAGCTCAGCTCCTTCCCCATGCCCAGACACAGCACAGGCGTTTGAGAGCAGCAGTGCCTGAGGGCAGCTCATTTCTTGGGGTCATTTGGAGGTTTCCATCCATGGGAAAGACTTGCACGGCGCTGCGTTGGTGTGAGCTGCGAATTGCTCCTTGCGGAGAGAGCTGTGGCGACCCCATCGCTCCTGTGGATCACCCTTTTCCCGGTGCTGGATGGCAGGAGTGTGCTCTGGCAACAGGAAGCACGACAGATCTTTTCCGTTCATCATAAAGCGCCTGTGTCCCAGTGAAGCCTCCACCTTCCCCCCGTGCTCCTGGCAGGAAGGGCCTGAGGAGCTTTTGATGGATCCAAGCTTCCTCCAGCTGTCAGCACACCTTCCGCCCTCCTCTTCCCCTCTCCCGCCCCGCACTTTACTGGAATCAGACAACCTGAAAGCTGGTTGCGCTTGTGATTAGGAAATGCATTGGTGTTTGCTGACTGAACCTCGGGTCTTGCTTCCAATATACACAGGTACAGTTGGTCTTGAGAAGTCTCCTCTTTTATGCCAGGACAAAACACCACTATCTGCTCATGCGGTGCGTCCCTCCTCGCAGACTCCCTGGAGGTTAGGTCACTGCCTTCTTCCTCCCTGAGGAAGAGGAGAAGGCTGACCTTGTCCTTCTTCCCGTGGGGCAGCTCTCGAGCAGATCTGGGAGCTATCTGGGCACCTCACGGCAGCTTGCTAGCGATACTCCCACCAGCCAAGAACGTTTCTGCTGCTGTCACCACCCTTTTCACTCTCCACTGCATCCAGCTGGTGGCTTGATCTCTGATGCTGTCCATGCCTGCGTGGCTCGCTGCGTGGGTATCGCCACCAAGGAGCTGGTCAGCAACCTCCGTGCCGACTGATAGGGTTGGACTGGGCTCCCCAGTTCCCTGCAAATCATCTCAGCTTTTGAATGAGCCTTAATGATGGTTGCATTTGAGAGGCCACAGCAGCACAAAGGCCATCTGTCTGCCAAATGAAGGTGGAAATTGGAGTTGGGGTCCAGGCCATGTCTCTGCTCTCATTTCTTATGCTGTTCCGTATTGGAATCGGGGCTTTTTTTTTTTTAATTTGTATCTTACCAAAAGGCAGAACTTGGACTTGAAACCAAACCTGCTGAATTCTCTTTCCCTTAGATGAGAGCTCCATGAACGGAGACCGGATAGACTGTGGGCGGAAGACACGTGTCGAGAGTGGTTACTTTTCCTTGGAGAAGACCAAGCAAGACTCGAAGCTGGAAGAACAGCAGTTGCCACCCCCACCGAGCCCTCCCAGCCCCAGCACCCCAAACAACAGGTACAGTTATCCCAAATCGCCCTCGCAGGAGCATGCCCAGCCCTTTCCTTCCCCAGGTACCCGATCAGGCGACCGAATGATTCACAGCTTCTCTCTGAACTCCTTGGACTCGAAGAACAGTTGCCCCATGCACAAGGACTCCAACAGCAGAGATATAGCAAGGGGAGCTGAAAAATCGGGGCGCCCCCTTTCTTTTAAAGCCAGCCGGCAGTACACCACCCTGGCCGACGTTCCCAAGGCCATTAGGATCAGTAATCGTGAGGCCTTCCAGGTGGAGAGGAAACGGCTAGAGCGGAGAACCCGGGCGCGTAGCCCTGGGAGAGAAGAAGTGGCCCGGCTCTTTGGCAATGAGAGAAGGTAAGGGATGAGTGGCTAATCTCTTTCTTGCATGCTCGCGACTTCAGTTAGGTTTGGTCCACTCCTCCCTGCTGCAGCTCCGGATGGAGGAGGCGATGTTTGCAGGGCACATGAGGTGTAGCCCTTGGCTCTCCTCCCTCGGCCTGCGCACGTCGCTGCCAATCGTGTTTGGGATTCCAACGCTGCCGGAGGCAAGTGGCGTTGCTCTCCGTGGCTCGGGTGGCACTGCCCTGTGCTGCAGCTCTCCGGGGATGCCCTGCTCCCCACACGGGTGGGTTTGAAGGCATCAGTTGCCCAAAGCAAGACTGAGCCTGAGGCCAGTCCGGTTTGTTCAGCCCTCCCTTGCATTCCAGTATGCCTGGATTTAAGGGTAACTGGGAGGCCTGTCCACACCAGCTATGCAGTGAGGCATCCTTGGTAACACCAGGAGGCAAATGTTACCCTGCCTGAGACTGTTTTGAGGGCAGCCAGCCGAGACACTTGGTGGGTGAAGTTTGGCTGCCATATTTGCAAGCAAGACCACCCTCCCCCTGCCCCTTCCAGCACAGGGAGGCAGCTGGCACCATTAATTAGGTTAGTTCTCTAAACGGTGTTAGAGCTGGGGGTGTTACGCAACTGCCTAATGAGCTGAGAGAGGTTTCCAAATGTCACGGCCTTAATCTGGGAGAGGAGAGCCGGGTGCAGTGCCGAGAGAGAGCGCAGCAGGCTGCAAAACAGCTTAGCGTGCAGGAGGCCGGGGGGCAGGAGGGTGGGGAGGGCATCTGCATGCGCGCCTGCACGAAACACGAGCATGCCTGGCTTTCCCTGGGCGAGGCGAAGGATGGGCTTGACTCGCCCGGGGGGGACGCATTTGTGCAACGAGGACAGTTGAGCAAACCAGGAGACAGGCCCCGGGTGAGAGGGCTATCTGCCAGTCTGATTTTCTTGCCCTGATCTTCCTCTGGGCATGTTCTTTCTAGCCTGATTGCAGCAAGCGCTTCTAGCTCATTTCTTCGCAGCCCCTAAAGGACTGTTTTCCAGCCTGGTTTTCTTGTGCTGAAAGCTCAGAGCTGTCCTGGGAAACGCGACGCAGCTTTGCGCCGACGCTGTAGATTGGCAGGTGGATCCTTAAGTCTGTCTACCCTGGCTCTGCCCTAGCGATGGGCAGATTAAGTGCCAGGCTGCTGTTTGGCAGGAGGGAAGGATAAAGGAGCGGAAGACGGGGTTGGCTTTCTCTTTGCCTCGGGAATTCGCTCCTCTCTGGGCCTCATGAGAAGGATGCCACGCTGGTCTCCTGGCAGCCCCGTCTGCAGACGCTGGCTGCAGAAAGGCTCATAAGTCATGATTTATGAGTTGAACGTGTAGCGTGTTGGCCCAAGCGTAGGTCAGATCATGCCACTGTTGGGCCATCCCTGCCAGCACGTGTCCCCAGTGCTAGAGGATGGCTCCTTCTCCCTGTGCTGGAAACCCTTCGTTCTGGCCTGGCRTGATGTGTGCTGCGGGTATGGGGCAGCTTTGGGATCCAGCACGCTGGAGGCGAGCGGTGATGTGCTGCCGGCTGGGCTGGCCTGGGCCAGCCAAGGACAGCGAGAGGGACAGAGAGGAGCAGAGATTTACTGCAGGTAACGGGCCTGGGAGAAGAAGCTGCTGCCACACACAGTCCTCTTAATTCCGTTTCCTGCTAGTAGGTGCCTTTTCCTGGGGGAAAGTCTGTTTTTTCCTGCCCATTTGCTAGCTGGGCTCCTGAGGCTATTTGACAGGGTTTTATTGCTATATTCATATTGGCAAATATTCTTCTATGGCAGCTCAGAGCCTTTATCTGAGCGATATTACTCAAGGAAGAGGAGCAGATATGAGCCTTTGTTCTGCTCCCCAGTTCCCCCGGTTCAGCGTGGGCGCTGAACGCAACGGGTCGATTCTGAGGTTGCTGGAAATGTCTTTTCCTATTTTTTATCCTAAATGGCCTCCTGCAGTGCCATCTCAGGGCCTGCTTTGGGGAGTATCTGGCCAAGCCAGGCTCTGGTTTGACAGCCAGAGAGCAGCACTTGTCTTCCCCAGACCCTGTTGCCTGCTCAGGTCTGCCAGGGGCTGGGAAGGGGTTGTCTGACCCAGTGGAAAAGGGATTCGGCTGCGGCTGCAGCGCCCCTTCTCCCCCGTGCGTAAAGAGGCACTTGCTCGGGCCAGCTGAGCCCTGGCGCTGTTGCATTCAGGATTTTTCCCATGCCCAGCGAAGCAGCTCTGGAAGGGGAGTTGGGGGCTGGCATTACACCGGGCACTGCAGGGTGAAGCAGCCCATAAATAGAGAGGAACCCGCACGCCTCTGGTTTCGTGCTTGAGGGGAATGCGGGATACCAATGCTGCCTGGGGGGCTCCSACCCACTGACGAGGGAGGTAGAGAAAGTGGCTACAAATACTGTATTTTACAGGATAGCTTCCTTCTGCTGCGCCGGCAGGCGTTCGAGCTGGAGGTGAACATTTTCCAAAGAACGGTTAGGGTTGATGGGAACCGCTGCTGCTTTGGGGCTGAGAAGAGAGGCTGGAGCACGGTCTCCTCTTGCCGACGGCATGGCTGAGCCTAGTGCAGCACGGGGAAGTGGTGCTTCGAAGCAAGGTTATGGCAGACAGCAGGGAAAGGGGGTCCCTGCTTGCCAAAGGGTTTGTTCAGGCTTGGCCCAGGATTGCAGCCRGTGGCTCTGGGGGAGCGAGCTCTCGGCAGGGACAGCTCGGGCTGCTCGATTTAGGGACTTGCTCGTTTGTTTTCTCCTGCAGCAATCTGCAAATTGGCCCGTGCTGAGATGAGCCAGGTTGCGTGGGCGGGAGAGGTTATGTTTCCTGGAGCCAAGGGACCTCTGTTCTCGGCGCTCAGGTGGACTTGGCCGGCGATGGGGAGACGGTTTAGCATCATACCAGAGAATTAACATTCACCGACATCCTGCTCAGCTTGGCTTGGCTGCTTTTTAAATTTGAGTTTACTTAGTCCACATAGTCTTTCCATTTTTTTTCTCCAAATTCAGGCTGTGCTCTTTGAGGTTGAGCAAATATAATAACTCACTTCCACRCTGCGGGGTCAACTTCTCCCCCTGGGTTTAACACTGTTTCTAATAATCCTTCTCGGTAACCTACTAACAAGTCCAGGAACGCTTGCCTGAAACCATTTGCGCACATGCAAACCCCAGAGACACCGRGCAGGCATCGTTCAGATTTGCCTTTCATCTATCAGCGCAACCAAACTAACTTGCTTTGATTCCTTTGGTATTTTCAACCTTTCCTCCCGTTTTCTGCTAATCAGAAATCAGTGCATGAATGTCAGGGTTGCAGATAGGAAAGAATTAKATTAAACATCCGGTGGTCCAACCTTGAGTAACACACCTATAATCTTAACTCCCGATAAAGCTGTTTTTCAGGCTTCTTGTCCTGTTTCCTTATGTTAAGAGATCCTCTGTGACTCATGTGCAGAGCTGCGCTTGCAAACGTGCTCGTTGACCATTTACACCCGACTTCTGCTCCACGCTGCGTTCAGACGCCCAAGTTCTCGGTCTCTTCTAAGACAGGAATCAGAAGCAGTCGGAAAGCAGAGCCRCTGTTTCTGCGGAGGAGAAGGTGCTCCCGTGTTTTGGCGTGCCCGGCAGACGGGCGGTGTGCGAGTTCCCTCTGCTGGCACGCGGCAGGACGGGGCTGCGCGCCAGCTCCGGGCACCGAGCGGCRGGGCCCTGCGAGCGCTGCCCTCGCGCCGGGCAGGACCGGGGGGTCTGGGTCCGAGAAGGGTCGAGCTGTGCCTTGCCCGCTCTTGGGATGCATCCCGGTGAATCCAAGGGGGCTACTAAAGACTGCCCTGCAGTAGCCACTGCGGAGCAAGAAGGCGCTGGARGGGACACGTGTGATTGCCCGTGTTAACGGCCTAGGTGTGTGCCCTCCTCGCTGCCTGCGGGTTGGACGCGCCACTGCATGGGCAGCCTGCAGCTCCCCGCGGAGGACTCRGCTTGCTGGTGGGCGAGCTGGGATTTTCTTCAAAACTGAGGGCAGCAGCCTCTAAAAACGCGGCTTTTCCCATTGCATCGGTGCTCTGGTCACGCTGGCAAGAACCTGCTGTTGAATGTGACAGATCTGTTGCAGGATCATGGTCGGGGGTTATGAAATATTTCTAGCCTCGGTASAGCGCAGAGCTACCTGAGATTGCTTCAAGAGTTTTCTTTCTCAAGTGCCTTCTCTGGGGTTTCGAGCCTGGGAGAGCCGTGTAAGGCTCCCTCCGAACGCTGCTCTTAGGGGGTAGAGAGGACTGACTGCTCTCCCACGAACAGGTTTTCCTTTTAAAACTATCCCCTCCATTTTTGTGTATCTTTTGGGGAAAGCCCTCTTCCTTTTCCCAAYGCTCGCTGTCTTTCTTGCTGCTAAAGAATGAACGAATCCAGTAAGAATAAGCCCTTTCTTCCAATCAAAGCAAGTTGCTTTAACGATAGCTCCTGTTGGTCTGTATAGCTCTGCTCCCCCCTGCGCACCCCCCTTCACCTAACAGCCGAAACCTGCAGCTTGGGGTTAGCGGCCTGGAACAGATTAACAGCCTGCACGGAGAGCAGCTCCTCGGGACCGGCTTTGTAGGCTAGAAAGCACTAAATGGCACCGCAGCTTTCAAAATGCTTCATACCTTCCCGTCTGGAGTGTTATTTTTGTCAACACGGACCTGATGTTCGAGGGGGCCGGTTCTGGCCTCCGCGTTGCGGGGAGCTGCCTCTGCGAGCATGGGACGAGAGGAGAAGCCTCCCCCTCCCCGTCCCCCCGATACCGCTAGCCGTAACTTCTCTGAAATGTTTAGCCACTGGGGAAAACGATTCTTTCCTGTAATCCGAATGATATTAACCCTTGGGGCTGTGATTTGGTTGCAATGATTTTTTTTCCCCCTTTTCAATGACGAATTACTGGAATGATTTTGATTTTATTTTGTATGTAGATGTAGATATATAATTTCCTCTTCTGTTCATTCATTTTCCAGCCTTGTTTTCTTCCAGGTCTTGTTGCTCTCCACCTTCTCCTGCTGTGTTGCTGTGTGACGTGTCCGCCTTTACTTCGCCTGCTTCGCTACCATCTCATCTCAATCTCAAGCCGTAGAACAACCTGGTGGTGCAGCCCCTTTCATGAGAAATCAACCTGCTTTTGATTTTGTTTTATGTTTATTTTTTTCCCTGATTTGTTTTTCTTCAGGCCTTCACCTGATAGGGCACAGACAATGTTAATTCATGGACCTCTTATTCCCTCCTAAACTGAGACTCAGAGAAGGCTGGGTCAGTGCAAAAAGGGGTTGGCTGGGTTAAAAAATCGGGACTCCAAACCAGTTCCCTCTGTGTCAGTAAACAAACGACTTGGATTTACCCTCTGCAAGCTGGTTTTCATGAACTGAGACCTCTCGTGTGAACAGAATGTCCCAGTGGGGTTTGGAGCTCTGCAGGAGCGCAGGGCTCTGTCTGCTCGTAGTCTGCAAACTGGGATACAGCGGAAGCTGAATGGATCTCCTATAAAAACATCAGATCGATTTAAATTTAAAAATCAAACTCTTCCCCACCAATTCTGTCCTTTCCTCTGCAGTAGCTGGTTTGAGTGTGGGGCTCTGCAGCCTGCCTCTGAGCAGCAGTGTTTGGGTCCCCGGCCTGGCAGGGGCATGTCGTGTGTTCAGGCTGTTTGTCTTATCTATGGAATTTGGTGCAAATGTTAGTTTAAAACTCAACACGTCATGTTTTTGAGTCCTAACCTGCTGCTGGTTTTTGTGGGAAGTGTTAAAAATGCTTTTGGATAACCTGTTTCCCCTCCTGTGGTTGCTGTTGTGATTTTCACGTACTTTAGAGGCTCACGTAAGGCAAGCAGCCCCGATTTTAGATGCCGCATGTAGGGGTCCAAATTCTGTGTCCAGAACCCATCTGGATTTAACTTTTTAGGGAGACTCGAAATTGGGATTTAAACTTCACAGCTTGATGCTCAGCTGGTGTCTGTGCTGTTGGGGGGTGTTATTGCGTGTTCCCAGGTTGCGATTAGAGACCAGAGGTTGATGCTTGTCCCACCCCCCTGGGCACACAAACCTCGGCACCACCAGGTGCTTTGAAAATGCCAACATTTCCTCCCCTGTGGGTCAGCGAACAGCTTTTCACGATGAAGTGGCGCTTTTTATTCCTCCTGCAAGGGCCTGTGGTTTGCTAATCCGTGAGAGCATCCCTTTGGGGTTTGGTCTGGGATCGGCTCCTGCTCCATCCACGTTTTCTTCGTGGTTTCCTCTGTCCACCGAGGCAGCAGTGGCAGCGTATGACGGGTGGCCGAGACTATGTCTGAGGGCCGTGCTGCCGTGAAGGGTCAGTCGTGCTCCCTGCTGTTGAAGGGGATGCTCTGCTGGGCCTGCCGGGTTGCTCCTAATGCCTGGATGCACTCCCGTGTGCTCCTAACTCCATGCAGTCCGACCAAAGTTCTCAGTGCGGGGCTGGGTTTTTGCGGGATGGGGGCTGCAGGGTGAGCCGGAGCCACCCGTTGTCTCTGCACCCCGGGTTGTTCTGTCGTTTCTGTTCTGTGCCGTGAGGCAGCTGTCGGTGAGCTGCAGCCTTAGAGAGTGAAGGCAAAGTTTAAGCCAAAGCTGTTTAAAAATCCCTGATTCTGAAATGACCGTAAAATTTACAAGTAAAATGATATCGCTGATTTTGCAAGGGCTTCCTAGATATTTAAGAAGATAGTGTGTATGGAGCTGAATAGTCTGGTTTTTTTCCCCTTTTTGGCCCCAGGTAAAATGCTGCACGTCAGATTGGGGTGTTTTGCCCCGGTTTTGTGCACCCTTGAGCTTGCAAGGAAACTGGGCCTAAAAGCCAGGTGTACGTGGGTGCTGGGTTGAGCAATGCTGCAGAGATCTCACTGCCCCAACCTCGGACAGCCTGAACTTTGTGGGATTGTGCAGTTCGGTGCAGTTGCTGTTCTTGTGTTTAAGCTGGCTCTGGTTTCCCCTTTCTCTGTGTTTTCCAGGCGATCCCAAGTAATTGAAAAATTCGAGGCATTAGATATTGAGAACGCAGAGCACATGGAAACGAGTGTGTCAGCAGGCACTGCCCTTTCGAGTGAGACGCGGCAGGGCAGGAGCGAGAAGAGGGTTTTCCCTAGGAAACGGGTAAGCTCCGCAGCTGCTTTCGGGTCCTGCAGAGGGTTGTTGGAGGATGCGGTGTGAGGGGGCACCCGGGATCTAGCCCGGCCATCCACCAGCCCAGGATTTAACTCTGATCGTCCCTGGGTGGAGCACGGGATCAGGAGTCGYAGGCAGGCGCGCGCACCAGCCAGATCGCTGTCTGTGCCCGTCCCGCGCAGGTTTGCAGCTTGCTGCTCAGCTTCCTTGACCCAGCTGTCTGTCAGAGTGGAAAACGTCTTTTTTCCCCTTCCTCCAGCATAGAAAGAGGGAAACTTTGGGTGGCATGGCAGGAAACATTAATATGACATAAAGTAACAGAAGAAACAGGGGTCTTGAGAGTCCCATTTGCTCTTGGATGTATCGGGAACCAGTTAAATTTTGAGAGGCCCTGAAAAATGTGTTTTAAATGAAATCACACTTGTTCCGAGCCTAAGCGATGCCCCTTACCTATGTGGATTTTTATGTTGTGAATCAAGAGAATGGGACTCGCTGTCCTAGTTGCTGAACTGATCGGGGCTAATGCTTTTTATACAGGACTTCACTTCCGAAGCTGCAGCTGTGGGCTCCATCCTGGATGCGTCCGCTTCTCCTCTATCTCCGCACCGTCGAGCAAAATCACTGGATAGAAGGTCCACAGAGTCCTCTATGACGGTGAGCYGCCAAGGTTGTTTATTCCGCCAGGGATAAAAGGAGGGAGCACTCCTTTCTCTCACTGTGCCCTCCCCACRCGCTGACCGGGGCTGCAGCAGAGCATTTGTAGCTGAACTGTAGGTCAGTGCAGTTTCCTGGATCCTCTCCACTCTCTGGACTGAGACCAAGTGCTGGTTCATGGCTGATGCATTTTTGGATAGCAGTTCACACTTGGCTTGTTAAGGAGAGCTAACATGTGGCCTAATTTTCTTATGACGATTCCCTAATGCTTATGTAGTTGCAAGTTGGTGTCAGTGGAAGGAGGTCTCAGAGGAAGGTTTGAACCCGACATCCTGAGTTTTCTTCCGTTTGCGTATTTCAAATGCTCACCAGACCTGGAGGCAAATAATGCAAAATAAACATGAATTGCTCTCCTCTCGCTTGCCGCCATTCTGTAGGAACAAAATAAATACGCTTGCTAATCTCTCAAAGCGATTACATAGCCATTGTAAATACAGGCTGCGTTTTTAGTCAATGGAGTGCTTCTATTGAAGGACTTCTCAGAAAAATGCACTGGCTTAGTATTTCTCTAGCAGCCATTAATGTAGATTTGTACATCTACAACAATGACTTTAAAATTCTTGGCRATAATACAAAGACACGAGAAGTGCATATTAAGTGACAATGCTCATCATCTAATGAAGGCAAAAAAAATCATGCAGTCAGTGGGAAATGTACTTTTTCCTTGCATTAAATACTGCTTTATTGTGCTACTCCTGCTGTAAAAGTTAAAACGTATGAAAAAATTGAATGCCTGCCGACTTGTGACTGTGATTGCAAGAGTCTCCCCTGCCCATAGGGTTACCTGGATCAGCTCAGMTCAGTTATCCTTCGGGATAAAGGCTGAGGCAGAGTTCATCCTGTGGCTCTGTGGCTTACTGCAGAGCTGTAGTTTGAGTTATGTGGATGAGAGCTTCGTCTGTTTTTGTTTTCTAACATCAACACCCTCCGGCAGTGCTGGTCACAGACCTTTCTGTCCTTCAGCCTCTCTCACTGCCCATTTGACTCTTTTCAGGCTCAGCTTCTTTGGKCAAAAGCCTGCACTCTCTGGGCCCTCCTGAATACTCAGAGTAAAGCAAATGGATTTCTGAGAAACGTGTATGAGAAACCTGCTCAGTCTGGGCGCTTCTGTAATGTCTTCCTGCAGCCCAGTTTGAAACCTATGCTCATACTACCATGTTAGCAGTAGCTTTCCTCTCTGGCTGCTTTTAAACCTTTACTTAAATTTTAAGGAAACTAAGAGTAGTTTGCGTGCTGCTAATCAGGGATTTACCTGCTTTTATAGAAGATTCTTACCCTCTGTTTTTTCTCYGTTGATAAATAGCAAGCCCTTGAGCAACTGTAATACTTTCACTCCTTCTGTTTTCCTTCTCTGCAAAATGCATGGTTGGGAGCCAGTTATTTTTGGACCCGARATGTAGATCCTTTGCTTGAAGCAAGAGAGGCTCTCCAGCTCTCTGCAGATAGGACTGCCTGTGAAGCTCYCCCTTAGAGGAAAGGGTTTACACAGGACCCGGATTCCTGGGAGCATGATCCCACCTGCACCTTGGCAGAGGAGAAGCAGAAAGATTGTGGTAGCACTCTCTCAGGGTAAATTAGGTCTGAAATGAAGATACGCAGCGCTCATAGCCTGCTTCGGAGATGGGCATAGCCCTTGCAAATGCAGTTTTCTCTACAGTTTGAACATCACTTATCACTGCCTCTTCAGCAGGTACCTGTTAGGCTTGGTGGTTTTGTTGCGTGCAGTCACATCAGGGCCAGCGCTGGCCATTGCTGCTCAGTCTGGAATCTGCCTGCTTTCTCCTCTGCTTCTCTAGTGATCCGGGAAGAGCAGGCTGGTATTTTCCCTGGGGTTTTTGTGGAGCTGGGCTGGGTTCCCACCAGCGTGGGAACACTCAAATGTAGGATGTGCTGGCCCATTGCATAGATTTGATTGAATAAGCTTCCAGTCCCCGATTTTTCATGGCTTCCTTAGTTCTAGCCAGTAGATTTGTGCTGCTTCATTGCAAACGCAGTCTTCTCTCCTTTTCCTCCTCCTTTCTCAGCTGCTCTCTTTGCTTCAGACCTACTGCTGTGAGGTTTCAAAGCCAGATGCTTGGCAGTATCAATTTCACAGCAGCAGGCTGTGATGTCCCAAACCCAGCGGATGGCTACAGCACATGTAGCAGCCGGAGGAGCTCGGCCTCAAGGGAGCTGACATCCTTCACTATGCACTATCCAGACTTGGGGGTGAAAGGATAGCCGGAGTTATCCCTACACTGTGTGGAYTGCTTTTCTCTTAGCTTCAGCCTCCTGATGCACCCACTCTGGAGGAAGTCTCACCAGGTGTCATTGGGGCGGGGAGATGCTGCGATCCCCTGAATTTCCAGGCCGTGTATATAGGAACTCAGCCTCGTTTTGAATCCTGCAGCCTTGCATGAAATAACACATAGTTTTTGCTTCTTAATAAATAACAGAGGCACTAAAGTGTCTGCAGTCTTGCTAATACCTTGCTTCTCCTTTCTGTATAATGCTGGTGTAATGGTAGGAAATGACAAAGAAAATGCTAGGATGGGGACAGCCTGAATAAACCCTACACCAGGGTCTCTTTACCTCCTGGGAGCCAACATTTAACCTCCATGCAGTATAATGATCCAATTTAACTGGTGCTGGTTTCTTTTGTGGCTACGCWGTATTTTATCAAATTGCTGCTGCTGTCTGTTTCCTGGATGGAATCGGACCCCAGCACTTCATCCGAGCAATGATTGCCTCTCTCTCGCCTCTTCTTGCAGCCTGACCTACTGAACTTCAAGAAGGGCTGGTTGACGAAGCAGTATGAGGACGGGCAGGTGAGTCTGGGAGGAAGCTCTCSCCTCGGGTCGGTCCTGAACGCTGTGGTCAGTCCCAGCTTCTAGCAGCTCCCGCCCACCTGTATCATCCAGACGGGTTGAGAAGAGCCTGGGGCCTTGGCRAACTCTGCCTGCAGACATAGATTTCTGTATCGCGGCTGCAAATGGTCCTGGAGAATAGCTTGTTCGTGGCATGGAAAACTGAAAAGGATTATTTCATCCGTCTGGTTCTTGGGGCAGTGCTCAGTCAAAACTGTGATCAGCCCTTCTCTCTGATCAACGGAGAGCCTGTGTTTCCAGGGTTTTCAACGCTGCTGCAGGCCTTCCGCGGTGGCAGCTGCACAGAGACAAAGAGCCCGAGTGCCATGTCTTAATTAATGGCAAAGGCACAATGAGGGCAGTGTGCGGCGTTTCGAGCCTCTTCTTAACATCGCATGTGCAGGCCCCGCACGAGGCTGCTCTCAGCATTAATGAAGCTGCGCTGTCTTTGCAGGGCAGATCAATATTGGGCCAGTGCTGCAGATGGGAGAAAACAGATGTAGGCGCTTGGGCAGAACCGCTGGAGGGAATTTGTACGAATCCAAAGCCAGACAACAATGGCTGTGTGTGAGCCCTGTGCAAGCAGTGTTTGTGTTGGACCGGGAGTAGCTGGTGCTCTGTCCTGTGGCAGTTTCAAGGCCCCGCATCTGGATATCATATAATGGGTTTCTAGGGAGTCAGGACAGCTTGGATAGTAGCACTGGTTTCGTGTTCCCATTCTCTATTAGTCTCATCTCCCTTGCGACCCAGCAACCTCTTTGGCATCAGTAATGAGGCTCAGATAAGGCTCCCTGAGCGCTGGGGAAACAAAACCGAGAAGTAAAAAATGTCTCTGTCGTGGCACTAACGGAAGCATCAGCTGCCGCTTTGCTCGTGTCCCTTCCCAGAGGGGAAAGCGCTCCCGTATCAGAGCCTGGAGCCTGGCACCAACGCTGAGCCCGGCGCGAGCGCCAGCGCTGTCTGCATGCGGTCCCTTCCCTGGAAAGGTTTCCTTCACTCCCGCTCAGCCCGTCCGCGGGGAGGGCGAGAGGGTGCTCAGCACGTGGCTGGCGTGGGAGCTCTGGGAGCGCCGTGGCCCGGGCTCCAGGTACTCGCTGGTCCTTTGGCTCCTTGTGAGCATGTCCATAGGCAGCCAGAGGGTAAATTAGCTGCTGGGGTGAGGGCTGTATTGATTTATAGCTCCCTCGGATATGCCTGCCTCACACGGGGAGTATGCAGAAGGCATACTTGTAGAGAACGAGTGCCAGGAATGGGCTCCAGCTCAATTTCTAGGTACTGCAGATAAAACATGAACATTTTATTGCTTTTTCTTCTAAAAAAAAAAGAAAAAAGGCCACTCTAAGGCTTAAAGTGCAGCCACTAAAAGCATCGTTTTGCCAGTGGAGCTAATGGGAAGGGCTCCGAAGGCCCCGGTGGCTCTCACAGTCTGTGTTACCGTCACACGCACGGGGTTAACGCCTGCTGGGGATGCTGCGCTCCCTCAGCTCGTCTGTTTAGCAGGCATCAGTGCTCGAGCAAAGCTGGAGTCCCGGCGGTGGAAACCACATCCTTGTCTCACCGCAGGGTTCCTTGCGTTACGGCTCGTTCTGCTCTTCCCTTTCCCCTGGGAAAGCCAGAGGCCTCTCCATGAAAACTGTCCTCAGCAGAGCACAGGGCGAGAGGGGAGAGGAGAGCCTGAAAGCTGCTCCGCGGAGCGGGGACTGCCTGCTTGCCCCCGCTCGGGTGGTCTGTGGCGAGCTGTCACAGCTCTCTGGCAGCGGAGGAGCAGGCTGGTAACAGCCTCGTGTTGGTTGTTTCCTAGTGGAAGAAACACTGGTTTGTGCTGACGGATCAGAGCCTGCGATACTACAGGGATTCGGTGGCGGAGGAGGTAGGTGTCTCCTCTTCGGAGCTAAACCCTGCCTGTTCTGCATTCGGATAAGGTCCAAACCTCTCTAGCCGGCTCCCAGAGCCGTGTGCCAGCCATCCGGGTGGGCTCTGTCGAGTCCCGGTGGGCTTGTGGGGATACCTGCAAAAAAGAGAGAACGGCGAGAAATCAGGAAAGGGCACAGTGAGGAGAACTGGGGGCTCCTGCTCCCAGACGTAGGGGATTAAGCAAATATCAGGGTTGGAGGCAGACCAGGGTGGGTCAGTTATCTTCCCAGATGCCAAGGGCTTTTGCCGGGCCTGGAGCATCGCTTTTCAGGGCTCTGGGCATCTTGGGGATCTGCTCTGTGTCTCTCCATGAGTCTCACGATGCTGAGGGCTTTTGGCATCTCACCAAACCCTACACAGCACCTCTCCTGCAAGTTTGTACTCTGCTTTTTATTTGCAAAGCGTTAGGAGTTATAATAAATACCGCTTCCTTCCCTCTGCAGGCAGCTGACCTGGATGGAGAAATCGATTTATCTACATGCTACGATGTTACTGAGTACCCGGTTCAGCGAAACTACGGCTTCCAGATCCACGTAAGAAAACCATGGGGAGGAGGGCCAGTCCAGCTGCGGGGCAGGTGGAAGCGTGGTTGCGCACGTGGTGGTCTGCCTCTGGCAGCCTTCGGAGCTGGGCGAACCAGACTGCTCTCGTTGTGCAGCTGGCTGGGGATGCTAGTCCATGGGAAAGGAAATATCTTCCCAACCACCTAAAAGAGGCCACCCCATGTCCTGAACCATGTGTTTGAGAGCTGTTGCCTTGTGCTCCAGGGAGCTGGGTTTGGTTTACAGAAACGGAGGGGGAAAGGGCAGGTTTTTGTCTCAGCTGCCTGTTGAAGTCTCAGGGACTCAGGTGTTCAGCTCCAGCAAAATCAGTTTGGTTACTGAGAAATCTTGATTCCCACCTTGAGCTGCTGCAGGGAGTGGGGGCTGCGGCTGGATTCGCTCTCCAGGCAGTGGGCGAGCGGGACTGCCTCCCCAAGCAGCTGTCGCGGCTGGGCGAGGGGTGCGGGTCAGCTCTGCGTGGTGTCCGGCGGGGCAGGAAGGTGCTGGTCAGCGTGGTTGGCCATACTGAGCCGGTCTTCTCCTTTCCCTAGACTAAAGAAGGGGAATTCACCCTCTCTGCTATGACGTCTGGAATTCGCCGGAACTGGATTCAGACCATCATGAAGCATGTTCGCCCCACCACCGCTCCAGATGTAACGAGGTAAAGAGGGGGAAAAGCTGGAGGCTAGATGGGACTCCCAGTTTAGCGGCCCCCAACAGTTGTGTGGTTTGCAATGCAAGAATAACCCTTTCCTTATTCCCTTTCTTTCCTCTTTCTGAGTCTGTTCCTGGAAGCTCCTGCTCTTTCTCATATCCCTGTATCTGGGCTTAATTTGGAAACACTTTGTGGGGTTGCTGATATGTTGAGTTACTCTTTTGTGTTCAGATTTCAAAGAGGGTTGAAAATATGGCTTTAATTTGTGCATAGGAATATGAAATACTGTTCCTTTATCAAGGCTCCTCTGGATTCCCACCAGGTATTGTGAAACCACTTGGATTCAGTTACTCTGGGTTCCCCCTTTCCTCTGGCTACTGTTCAGCAAGAGCTGCCTGTCCCCTCCATGGGTCACATCAGCACAAGCCCAGGGTTAAATTAGAAGCTGTTTGGCTCTGATGTGTTGTAAACTCCAGCCAGCAAAGAGTCTTCCTCCTCTTTTGATCTTCTGGATAGCTGCAGCAGCTCCTTCCCTTATGCTTCAGTAATATTAGCACCTTCTACTGCCTTCAGTGCCAGAGGAAGGGAACCRCCCAATTCATAGAGTACCTTCTGCGAGCGCTTGCGGCTATGGGCAAAGGGTATTTGACCTTCTCACAGCTAGCTGTGTCAGCCACACTTGTATGGGCCGCCTGTTACAGACTTAATGGACACAGCCACACGATTAACTCCGTCTCCTGTCCTTACCGTAGCTGCAACAAGCAGATCTTGGCTGTATTTGTCCCAGCATTGATGGAATGGCTCTTTTCACCCAGTGCTGTTTAACTGGAGATGCTCCAGTCTCTCCTTCCCTTTCCTGCTTTACACTCGAACGCCGTTTCCCAGCCCTGCCCGAGCTCTCTGGTGGATCTCTCATGGGTCTCCAGGAAGCCGCCTCTTTCCTCACTCCTGTGTATGTTTGATTTCCATGCAATCCCAGGAAAAACTTCTCTTTGAAACTATCCGTGCTGAAGCCCAGGTTGGAAAACTGTGTTCTCTCCTGTATTAACGTTTTGTGGTTTGTATATCTTGTGATTCACTGCATGCTCCTCCTTTTCTGCACTTCGGATGGGAAGTCCTGCAGTTTTCATTTATTTTTCTTTCTTTTCTTTTTTTCCTTTTTTCTTTTCTTTTAAATAAAAGCCAGAAAGAAGGGAAGAAGCAAGCTGGTCTTGACACTTGATTTCCCCACACTGGTATCTTCCGATGTGAATAGATATGAAGGTGAAGACCAAGGAAATTTGAGGGGACTTCTCAGCCTTTATAGAGCCATGTATATTTATAGGCTACCAAGTTACTGTACCACAGCAGTCCTGTGCTCACTGGCTTTGCATCTACTCCTAGCCCATGTGAAGTGTTTTGACTTGACTTAACCTAGCGAAAGGGTCCAAGTGCAGGTACCTGTTGAGTAGTAACTTGTTAAGCTGCATAAATAGATCATGAATCTGAATCCTAAGCTGGGGAAGAGGGAGTCATAGGTGCACTTCTGTCATTTTTCACTGAGCTGATTTTAGAAGGGACGAATGTGGGTTAGAGTCCCGTGTGGGTTAGTCACGTCACTGAAGAGCTGTCATTATGAACTGGAACGAGTGTCCAGAGAGTGATAACAGGGTTCTGTTCACAAGGTGCTTTTCACACCCCTTTGCTGCTGTGCGTGTCAGTGCACTGGGTAACCCAACCTGTCCAGCGTAGCTTTGGACACGTCATTAACATCCTCAGCCTGGGAAACGGCTTGTGGACAGGGCTTCTGGAAAGCCAGAGGACAGAATGCCAAAGGCTTGCGAGGGAAGGATGGCAAATCTTTCATCCTGAGTATCCGTATGGTGTGTGTCGGGGGTGAGAAGCCTAACGTGAGCTAACGGGGGAGATGAGGACCTGGCGCCATGCTGGGGCAGACGGTGTGCGTGGAGGGTGACG
This sequence comes from Apteryx rowi, assembly GCF_003343035.1. Classification (NCBI taxonomy): domain Eukaryota; kingdom Metazoa; phylum Chordata; class Aves; order Apterygiformes; family Apterygidae; genus Apteryx; species Apteryx rowi. The sequence goes on along the minus strand of NW_020450871.1, from coordinate 1,685,561 downwards.
ATGTCGACTCTGTCCCCGGGAGCCAGTCTGACGCCTCACGCTCACTCCATCCTCCTTGGTGTCTCCTGTTAACCCGCTGTGATGTCTCTACCAAGACAAGCACACATTTTCTCTGTTACTTAAGTCCTAACTACTGTTTATACTGTAGCATGTGTCAACTCCCYGGTGGTGGTAGGTGCTGTACTGATCCCTTCCCCATAAAGTACCATGCAATCTGCAGAGGCACTAATTACCCTGTGCTAACGATGACTGTGCAAATAAAAAGTATCCACAAGAAGGAAGGTGACTGCTTCAGTACTGGGTGCTTATTTAGCTCTCCAGTCTCGATTAGGCTGAGTGCCCCCATGCTCSTAGTGGCAATTGCTTGCAGCCTTCATGTGCTTCTTGCGCTCTGTGGCAGGACTCTCGATGCAGAGTGTGTGCTACTCACACAGCCAACCCTATTAAAAAATCTTTGTGCTGCCTGACCTGTAAATATCATTGCAAAGCAAAGACCTCTCACATAATGCGAGTTCATTTGTCTGAACTGGAGGAGATGAGAAATACTYGAGCAGAGTTAATAGCCATGGGGCACTTTTGTGAGATGAGATGAAATGAAAAGCTTTGGGTCAGTCTTTTGAGTCTCTTAATTCAGTTCCCAGTGCCCCCCTCTGCTAGTTGACTCACATCCCATGCCCTCTGGGAATCTGCAAAGGAGAAATAAGCTAGCAGGAGATGTTACCTCTGCAAATGCTGAGATTCTACCACGTGGTATTTAGAGCAACGTTATTTCTGGCTTCCAACAATGTACCAGGGGCCCCAGGACTCCTTTTCTTCCTCTCTTCTCCATTTTAAAACTCCATCTCATCACTGTTTCACTTATTTAAAATGCAGCTGTAATCTCTAACTGCCTCCAGATTGAATGCCTGGCTGTAAGTGTGCTTTGGAATCGTGCAATATCTCCCAATGGTTGAGGAGTGAGGAGGTTTCATTGTGTTGCCTTTGGGTTTATTTTATTAGCTGCAAGTGACAGAGCTGAAGAAAGAATTATCTCCAAGCTGGTTTTAGCCTGTAACTGCCAGAGTTTCTTGAAACTCAGCTCTGCTGAGTCTGTGGTTTGACCATGGATGAAAGTGCATCGGAAGATACTAGCACTGGAACCATGCAGAGTCATCTGTTCTGCTCCATTCTTTGTTTCGGGCGTATGCACATATATGAAGTTTTTGGCTGGGGGAGTTGGGTTTTGCTATAAATTCTGGAGGAGAATCCATTCTGCTGCTGCTCCCTGTAAATAACAGCAGCCTTCATGCATGTAGTCCCATGGTTCAGGACCACGTTAATATTGATTTGCCTGCAACGAAAGGCCCGTAGAACTGCTTTCTGGCTCTTTTCACTGTGCCCTTCTAGAAAGCTTGTCAAAGCTGCGCTAAAGTCTTGAGCCCAGGGGGATGCTGTCATTTGGAAAGGCAGTAGTGGAAGTGGAGAGAGCCAAGAATCAGCCTGAACAGCAGGGCTGTGATTGAAGAGGCTTGTGAAAGGAGGCAGCTTTTGGGGATCTGATAACAGAGAGGTTTCAGCAAATGCCTCACTTTCCCTCAGGACAGGATTCCTCTGTGAAGTTCACATATTGCTATTTTCTTTTTTAGTTTTGATCTGCATGTTATAAGGCTGGCATGTCTACGTTTAATAAGCTAATACTACATTACGGATTATCCATAGGTTGGAAACTTCCTTCCCCTATTAACTTTCCCTGCTTGACAGTATGTCTTCCCTCTCAACCCKCCATGCTCTAACTCAGCACTAAAAGTCGTTCCTTGCTTGAGAAATTGGCATTATCAGTGACTTTTGCTGTATTCTGAATAACTCTTGCTCTCCTTGCTGCGCCAATGACTGCATATCTAAGAATATGCAGCCCCCCTTCCCACCATGTCTCCCACTGCCACCAGCAAGGGTGTTTTCCCTTGGGGAGATCTGTGCTTTCAGTACAGATAGTGGCACGGAGAAGTTTTTGAACCATTAACACCCAGACTTTGCCAAGCTCAAGGAAAAACTTACCCCTGTTACCAAAGACCTCTGAGAACTGCTCTGTGCCTTCCCGTGCTTCTTCCTCCTCCCCGCTGAGCGCTAGCCTGGGCGCTCCTTGCCTCCTGGAAGCCACGGCCCAGCAGCTCTGAAGCCAGACTGACTTTGATGGGACCAGTAGCAACCTCCCAGTGAACACGTGACTATGGCCTTGTCGACGGACGTGTGTGCATGGAGCCTAGCGGCTAGGGAGGCAGATCGGCGGGGTGGGGAACGAGCTCAGGTGAACCGTGGAAGAGGTGTCATAGCCCGTTCACATCCACAGCGGAGGTTCTTGCTTGGTGGTCGCTGCTTGGCTGTAGCCCCGTGGGCTGGTACTCGATCTGCAGTCACTGGCCCCGTGGCGGCAGCGGAGGAAACAGGCTTGGATGAGCAAAGGAGGCAGCRGTGCTCTCTGGTGGGTCCGGGCGGGAGCGTTGGACCGGCGGTGAGACACCGGAGCCAGGGAGCCGTGCGGGGCCGCTTGCATCCTGGCTTGTGCACACCCGCTGCACAGGTGGCACAGAGCGCTTCCCTCCGTAGGGATGCAGCCTGGCACTGAATTCACGCCTTGGGCAATTGGGAGAAGGAGAGGAATAGCTCCTACACGACGTGCAGACCTCGCAAGAGGCTTGGTTGGTGTTGGGAGATGGACGGGTAGGGAGGCATGTGGCAGTTGCTTGGGCTTCGAGCAGCCCCTTTTCACCCGACTGAAGCAGCAGCTCTTTGAGGCATGCGTGGGAGAGCATGATGGTCTTGAGCACTGTGTGATGCTTCCCTTCATCCTCTCTCTGTCCCTGTAGCTCCTTGCCGGAAGAGAAAAGCAAAACGAGCTCTTCCTTTGAGACTAGCCCGAAGCCGAGCGAGAAGCCAGACGCAGACCAAGTCGAGATGGATCCGGAGCAGAAGCGGAGCCGTGCCCGGGAGCGCAGGCGAGAAGGACGGTCCAAGACCTTTGACTGGGCTGAATTTCGCCCCATCCAGCAAGCCCTGGCGCAGGAGCGAGCAAACGCTTCAGACTCCTCAAAGAGCAGCACTGCCGCCTTCCCCAAGGACACCGGCGCTTCGGACACAGACCCGGGAGAGCTGGAGAGGGAGCGGGCCCGCCGGAGGGAGGAGAGGCGCAAGCGCTTTGAGATGATCGATGCTGTCGACGGGGCAGGGCCGGAGGAAGCATTAAGGATGGAGGTGGACAGGATCCCGGGCCTGCCCATCACCGCGGATATCAAACCRCAGAACGTTCACGTGGAGATCGAGCAGCGCTGGCACCAGGTGGAGACGACCCCTCTGCGGGAGGAGAAGCAGATCCCCATCGCTCCCCTGCACCTCGCCGCCTCGGAGGACCAGGACGAGGGGCTTGCAAAGCAGCACTTAACTGCGCTGCTGGAGAAGGAGGTAAAATGGGATGCGCAGGGGAGTGGGTGAGGGTGCCATAGCGGCTGAGATGGCCTTCAGTTTACTGAGTGACTGTAAGACGTCTGAGCAGAGGCCTAAGAAGCTGCATTTATTCATGTTTCATAATAACAATGAATGTGGATGCTGTCAGGTCTCCTGGGGACCTGGCAGGGAACAGGTCTGTGTCCCTGCCATTTCCAATGGAATCGACTGCATCTTTCATGTTTCCCCCATTGCTGAAAGGACAGTTGTTGCAATGGTGGTATTTGACTATCCCTAGCCAATCCAGCCGGTACGGAACAGAGACTGTTTTTGTTAGTTGTTAGCAAGCCTTCCTCTGGTGAGATGAGCACAATTAATGTGTATTAACCAGACTGTAAATTTAAGCTCATAATTCTGTGCGTCTCTGTGTCTGTAGAGATTTGTGTGTGTAAGTATGTCTACAAAACTATAAACTGGCTTGAGTGTCAGTGTAGCTCACGCCACAAAGGTTCCCTTTTTGTGGAGCCTACAATAAACAATCTTAAGATTTTAGGAGAAGAAGAGAGGAAACTCAGCTCATTTGAATGAGGTCTATGCCTGGGAAAACAAAGATTGTTGTTAGTCAGGATTAAGATGCATTAGCAGGAATGAAAGGGGTGCAGGCTTGGAGTAACCAGGAGTATGGCCAGCATGAACCAGGATGGGATTTGCCTGGGTCATGACTGGCACTAGCTGGTGCCATTTGTCCTTCACTGCAGTGAGCTTTACAAATTAAAATAATGCATAACTTAGTTCTTTCAGGGAGGGATTTTGCCTGGCAAAATAGGATTCAGATCCCAGAGCAGAGAAAAGCAGCAGTGCAGTCAAAAGCCCTGTTCATTCTGCCGTACGTTGCTTTGAGCTGCTTTCTCCTGATGGCTGTTCCCCTGCCAGTTCCTTGGACTTTGTCTCTTTTCATATTCCACCAGTTGGAGCAGAAGCAGAAGGAGGCCTTGGAGCTCCTGGAGCAGAACCGGCACCTGCAGGACCAGCTGAAAGTGGCGCTGGGCCGGGAACAGAGCGCCCGGGAGGGCTACGTGTTGCAGGTAGGAGAGCAAGAAAGAGAGAGAAATCTGGCTTTCTCTGCACCTGAAAGGGAACCTGTTGGGCTTCAGTCCAGGGTGTTCATGAATGCATCCTGGTTAAAGCGGAAATGTGCAAAATGGAGTGGGTTCCAAGAGATTTGAACCACCTGTAAATATTGGTAATTCTCTAGCCTTATAAGGATCATCTGTTTAACAAAACCTCTGGTCTGGGATCCAGTAGAGAACTCTCCAATGAGTGGTCACAGCTACTCTGAGACAGAAGGTAACATTACCTACTGGCTTCCCTGAGGGAAAACAAAACACAGCCGTAGGAGATAGGACCTCAGCAAAGTGCACTTGACATCAGTGTTGCATCACATACTGTGTTTGCCTGTGCAACAGCTCTGCTTCCCCCTGTCATTATCCTAGACGTTCCTGTCAGGCAGTGGGGTGGACAGAAGGCGTCCTAAACATCTTGTAGTCCAGCGTTAGCTCCTGGCCAGGATGTTCGTGTGGCTGTTACATGGGCAAACACAGCACATTCAGGTGTATCTACAATGAGAGTGTGAACTGTGCCGTGACAACCGGGCCGTTCTGGCAGAGCACTTTGGGGGTTTGTTCTGTTAAAAGGTGCCTTTCCTAAGCGAGGCCTGGAAGTGTGGTCTGGAGATTCTGGCAAAAGAGGCAGGAGCATCTCTTGGAAAACCTTTCCTCCCCACCTCCAAAAAGTAGATATTTTGCTAGCACTTCCTCTGATAGCATCTGTGCCCCAAAGAAGGCATGAAGCCTGTGGGGCTGCTTCTGGCTGCTTTAGCAAGTATGTAGTCCTCTTTTGTGCAGCCGTAGTGTTTTGACCTGCTCAAATCTATTTGGTCAAACTGGCTCTGGACCAAAGTGGACTTGCATGGCTGTACTCTGTGCTCCCACGGCAGAGAACCTGGTGTTGACACTGAACCTTGTGTCTGTATTTCTCAAGGGAGAAACTTCCTCTGAAGAAACTGCAAAGGCGGTGGAACTGACCCAAGCAGGGAGGCATATTGCCTTCTTTACCAGCAATCTCCTTGGAGGAGTTACTTATTAATGTTTTTATCAGTATATCCAGAGACCCCAAGCTGACAGTGCTTGCTTGGAGGAGTGGTATTTTCACTTTGGTGACTTTGGAAGAGGGAGAAAGTCCTTGGGATCCAAAACCAGAAAATGACATGGATCTAGCAAATAAGTCAGTGCTAGAGACAGCACCGGCAGCTGCAGTGTCCCTAAGCCTATTAAATGAGACCAGCAAGAGGGGAGGTTTGTCAAAGGGGGAGGGATGAGTTCCTGTAGGACACCTCTCACAGGAGAAGAAACCTGGACGGTTCCTCCAACTATTAGCTGATTCCCAGATGTCCACTGGATTTGCCACTTCATAATCTGCAGCTGCCGCTTTCCGTTTCTGGGCCGTATTTGATCTTGCATTATGGCAGCAGCCCGCGTTGGCCGCAGGCCCTGGCAGTATCCCATGTTTCCACAGCAGCGGACTAGCTACCACATCCCTAGAGCAACGGCATCTGACCTCCCTTAGCCTGGAGCCCAGAAACCAGTAGACGGGGATAAAAATTGGATGCTGGACCCACCATCAGATTGGCCATGTTGAAGTTGGCCGTAATGCCTCAACACGAGGGCTGGGGGCAAGAGACAAAGTCTGCAGAAGGGTTGAGCAAACTAATGCGGCAGTAAGAGCTGACTCAAACTTACACCTAAAAGTTAGACTGGATTTTTTGAGGGGTTTACTTACTCCAGTCTAATTGTACTAGGGATTTCCCTTACGTTCCCTGGGAACAGAGGGACCAAACTCTGCTGAGATAATAGGTGTGTGAAGCAGCTTATTGTTTGGGAGACCCTGCAGTCCCAGACTGCAAGGAAATGTCATGGTATTTGTTTGGATTGACCCTCCGAATTGTGCCTTCTGTCAAGCCTAAATCTGAGAGATGCCTTTAACAGTCTGTGGAAAAGGGTGGCGGAGAACATCCAGTCGAGGCATCCGGCCGCTGCCTGCCCTTGCCCTGCTGCACTGCGTGGGGGCACCTGCCCCTGCTGGCTGGTGATGCTGTGCTGAACCTGGGGGTCCAAACCTAGGCAGCGTGACCGCCCCATACGGAAATCCCCCAGGCCTCAGCACTGCTAGGTTTAGCCCAACACAAAAGATGCTGCACATTTCTTAACGAAGATGCTGAGAGTTAACCAGGACTGATGCATGTGCCTTGCACTGAAGCCCTCTCCGGCCTCGTGTAACCCTTCCTCTCTCTCCTGCTGTTGAGTTTAATCGTGATGGAGCCACCCCAAAGCTTTGAACACTAACAGGGGAGAAAGTGTGGGGGCTCACTCTCCTCTTTAAATATACCCGTGATGTCTTCCAGCTCTGGCCACGGCGGGCGGGAGGGGTCACTTACTAACCTGTCCCGGGAAATATTCTTGCATGTTTTTGGTGTTAAGCATGAAATTTAACTTAACATAACTGAGTGTCACATCTGTGGGCTTTCCTTATCAGCAACCAGAGTACAGCAAGGCAGGCCAAATTCCTAGGCTTAACGCTGTGCTTCTCTTGCCTCTTCCTGTCTGTGTATTTTTTTTWAAATACATAATTTCTGTCGCCTTTTGCATGACTCTCTTTGTGAGTTTTCTCTTTGCATGCCACACTGCTTTGGTTTGAATCTCACAAAGGTTGGTTTCTTTTATTTTACATTCTCATCATATCTTTCTCTGCCCTTCACTTGTCGGGCTTTTTCTTTTGTCCTTTTTTTTACAGGTAGACAAATTAGATCCTTCCTAGTCTTAAACTTTAGCATAACATCTCTTTAATGTGATGAGCAGCCAGTAAGTCCTGTTTAGCAGTCAYAGAAATGACATTGCCACGACGCCTGTCCTATCTCCCTGCGTTTTGGTGGGATGTGATGTCATTTACTTTCACCTCACTTTTCTGTTGTTGCTTTTGTTCGGTAGGACTGTGTTACCTGAACTGTGCACTTTTTGTTTCACGAGAAAACAAACAAAGACACTAAAACAAGAAGTTCCTTTCTTCTCAGCCTGTTCCCGTCCTCCTTCTCGTTCTCACTCCCTTCCAGTTTTTCTCTTGTCTTTCTGTCTCTGTTTTACTGCTGGTGTTTCTTTTTCATTGTTTTTTGGTTCTGTTTGGTTTTGATTTTTTCCTTGTAGCCTGTTACTGTAGAGCTGTTTTGATGTTACGGTCCGTGTTTTCTGCTACTGGAAAGCAGTTGTCACGCATTTAAAAAATAAAAGTTGGTTAAAACAAAAAAATTGTGCCAAGAACAAATCTTCCCAATTGGAGCATGTGGGTAGCAGCCAAAACAATGCAAGGAGCCTTTCCGTGGCCTGCCTGGCCAGAGGTGTGACACTCAGAAGGGAGAGCCAAGAGTGTTACTAATCTAGTATTTAATCAATTTTTTTAAGACCGAGGTGGCCGCCTCGCCATCAGGTGCCTGGCAGAGGCTCCACAAAGTCAATCAAGATCTCCAAAGCGAGCTGGAAGCCCAATGCCAGCGTCAAGAGCTAATCAATCAGCAGATTCAATCACTGAAACGTAGCTATGCCGAGGCTAAGGATGTGATCCGGCACCACGAAGCCGAGATTCAGAGCCTGCAGGCAAGGCTCAGTAATGCAGCGGCCGAGCTGTCCATCAAAGAGCAGACGCTGGCCAAGTTGAGGAGCGACCTGAAGAGTGAAAAAGAGAAAGCCAAAGAGCAGCTGGAAGAGTGGCAGTATGGCGAGGCCACTCTGAGCTCGCAGCTAAAAGCCAGCGAGCAAAAGCTGAAGACCGCAGAGGCCCTGCTCCTAGAGAAGACGCAGGAGCTACGGGACCTCGAAATGCAGCAAGCTTTGCAGAGGGACCATCAGAAAGAGGTACAGCGACTCCAAGATAGGATCGCAGACCTAAGCAGGCAGTTGAATGCTAGCGAACAAGCCCGGATCCTAATGGAAGAGAAGTTGCAAAAGAATTACGAGGCTTTGCTGGAAAGCTGTGAGAAGGAAAAGCAGGTTTTAATACGGAGTCTGAAGGAGGTGGAGGATAAGGCCAATGAGTATGAGAATCAGCTACAAAATAATGAGCAACAAATGGAGATTCTGCAGAAAGAGAAACTGAGTGCAAAATTTGAAGGCAGCGAGATTGTCCACCAGCTGGAGGAGCAACTGGTGATGAAGGAGGCCAGTATCCAGAAACTCGCAGAGCACATCAAGGAGCTTGAAAGGGAGAGAGATCAGATTAAATGTAGGTTTCATGAGCTCATGAATCAGGTCGCGGAGTCGGATAATGAAGTTGCAAAGCTGCAAGCAAAGTTGAAAATGGAAGAGACCAACTACCACAATCTGGAGCAATCCTTTGAGGAAGTATCGGATCAGTTCCAGAGCGTGCAGAAGGTGCTGAAAGAAAAAGAAGAAGAGCTGAGACATGTTAAGGAAATGCACTTGAGAATTGTGGAGAAGAAAGATCAAGACCTCAGTGAGGCTCTGGTTAAAATGGTTGCTTTAGATAGCAGTTTAGAGGAGACTAAAGTAAAGCTAAAGGCCAAAGAGGAGGCTTTAAAGAAATTAGCTAGTGTAGGCACAGCTCCGTGTGCTGAGGAGGCAGAAGACCTTGGCCCTAATGTCGAGGCTGATGAAAGTCATCCTTCTCAACTGGGGCAGCATCTGCAAACTCATGATGTCCTTCCACCTCTGAATTATGCACTGAAGGAAGAGGAAGATGAAGTTCTCGAGACCAGCCAGAGGCAAGCAGAAGAATTTGGCTCTCCATCCAAAGCTGCGGAGCTCCAGGACCAGGAGTTGGTTCAGAAAGCCTTAGCAAAGCCTGATATAGGAATCATGGGTGCCAAAAGGCAAAGAATCCGTTTCTCAAGCATCCAGTGCCAAAAATATATACATCCAGATGGATCAGAGAAAAACTGGACAAGTAGCACCTCTTCAGACACGAGCCAAGACAGATCGTTGTCTGAGGAAAGCATGTCCTCAGAGCCAGCTCTTGGTTACCCATCCTCAGGGACAAGTGACTCTGAGACCTATCTCTCAATCATCCATTCTCTGGAAACCAAACTTTATATTACAGAGGAAAAGCTCAAAGATGTAACAATGAAGCTTGAAAGCCAGCATGGTCATAATCAGGAAACGCTGATAGCCCTTCACCATCAGTGGGCCAGCACAGAGTCTCAGCTTCGGGAACAGCTTCAAACCAGCTTAACCCAAGTCAGTGCTCTGATCTCACAGCTGGAAAATGAGAGGCAGGAAAAGTTCAAGCTAATAGAAAATCACGTTAGCGAGCTGGGAAGTTTCCAAATGAAAAATGATCAAGCACTGACTTGCTTAGAGAAATGCAGGGAGCAGCTAAGATCTCTACCCAAATCAGACAAGGAAAAAGAGAGTGATTTGTTTCTTGTTACTCTGTCCAGCATGGAAACAACCTTATCAAATGCAATCCAGGCCTTGAGAGGGGCACCAATCTCATCTGAGTATCAGCAGAGTGAAAGCCTTATCGCACAAACCCCAGCCTCAGAAGGAAATTTTTTGAGTGAAGAGGAACATGCCTCCAAGGAGCAGCAAGTGGAAATGTTTGATGCAGGCCAGCTAAGATGGCTTTCTGAGAGAGTGGCATTTGAAGCTTCTCTAATCAACCAAATAGCAGAGTCTTTGAAAAATGCAAGCTCTGAGATATCTCAGATTCTCAGAGAGATCCAAGGAACAGCTGAGGTGGTTTTATTAGAGCCAGCAAATGTTTCTCATACAATGATTGATTTGGCCAACATCCTATCTAAGAAGCTGCTGCTGGAAGGGGAATTTTGGAGCCAGGTGGAGGAACTAAGAATGCACTTGAGCACCAGAGAAGGAGAAGCAGAGGGCAAAACGGAAACAGTAGGTTTGGGCTTTTCGCCGTGTTTTCTCAGCACAGTAGCAGATGCTACATTGATCAAGGCAGAACTTGGGTTTGTCGCACAGAAAATGAGAGAGTCTTTTCATCAGAGATTAAAAACAATTGAAGAAGACCTTCATAATACCAAAACAGCTCTCCAGCAACATAAATGCATGTTGGAGGAAATCATCAAAGCATACAGGACTCCTGATTTTGACAGAGTTATGCATCAGATTTCTGAAGCACTTGAAATTCAAAAAGATGCCTCAGAAAGAACCCAAATCTCCTGGGATGGGAGCCATCTACAAATGATGCCCTATCAGGAATTAGCCAAGATGGAGGAGACTTGCAGTTTGCCAGACCATAGTAGTGAAACTCTTGTTTCCATTCAAGAAGATCTTGCCCAACAACTAAAAGACAAATCAAATGTTCTTAAGGAAATATCTGTTGCCTTACTATCTCTGCCTCCTGAGGAAGCAATGAGAGATTGCCAGAAGCTGCTAAAGATATCTCAGAGTCTTTCATATCATTCATGCATGGGAGACCTTGAACGGTATTCATCTTTGTTAGTTCAAGATGCAATTGTTCAGGCTCAGGTTTGTTACGCAGCTTGCAGGGTCAGATTAGAGTATGAGAGAGAGCTGAAGTCTTACAAAGAATCCTTGCAGAGCATGGATGCACTCTGCCAAGAACGTGTAAAGACGGTTTCTCTCCTTCGGGACGAGTACGAAGATTTACTTAGAAAGCAGCAGGGTGAATATGGTGAGGTGATAGCCATGCTTGAACGGGAGAATGCTGATCTCAAAGCAAAGGTATCTCAGCTTGACAGTCAGCGAAGGCTGTTGGAGGAGGAAGAGCATAAACACAGCAAAAGCATCAGTGAATTACAAGGCAGATACGAGGAGGAGATTCGAAATGTGATAGAGCAGCTAAATAGGACAGAGGACGCTCTAAAGGCCGAGAGAACAGAGGGCCTAAACCAGCTTGACGCCATTGTCCGTGATAAGCAAAACATGGAGCGGTATCACCTTGAGCAGATGCAAATGTTGGAGGATAAGTTCCAGGCCAAGATAAAGGAATTGCAAGTCATCCACAGTGAGGAACTGCAGACGCTGCAGGAGCATTACAACCAGAACCTGCAGCGCCTGCAGGAGACCCTTGATGAGTATCAGAGGCAACACCCTGACGCTTTGCCCTCGGAGGGGTTGGGCGATGGGAGTGCGCGGGCGGCCGATGGGCCTGATGGCAGGGTGCAGGTCTCCGAGAGCGAGCTGGACTCCATGCACGGCCTGAGAGAGCGCATCCAGGAGCTGGAGGCCCAGATGAATGTCATGAGAGATGAGTTGGAGAACAAGCACCTGGAGGGAAATGCTTCAACTTTGAGGGAAAAATACCAGAAAGACTTTGAAAACTTAAAGGTTTTAGTACTTTTAATGCTTTCTGCTTTCTGCCATTGAGTATACTGGGAGGGTGCAGTCAGTCAGGCTTGCAGAACCTAGGGGCATCCCGCGTGAGAGCCAGCACATGTAAGCAAGCCCAAAAATGTTAAAAAAGGCCCTTGTAAGGCATGTTATTTTTTTAATGCTTTCTTTTTTCTGTGCTGGAGTATTCTAAATGCATTGCTGAGGGTCTCGTCTCCATGGGAGAGAGTTAATTATTGGAAGTGGTCTCTGTGGCAGATTCTGCTGGTTGTGTGGAGGGAGGGAGAGTTTCAAAATATCTTGATAATGTCATACACTCCTTAAGCATGAACATTGTAGTGTTTCTTCTCATACTTGAGACATACATTTTGTTTGTGACTTCCCTTTAAAAGCATTCCTGAACTCTGTCTTTCCCAGTCTGATCAAATCTCCGGTCTGTCTCTGCTGCCCTCAAAACTGTAAGATGAAATGGAAACTTGTGCTCTCAAAATGTATGTTCCTGGGGAAAGTAGCTATAAAAGGATGCCAAATTCTATAGCAAAACAAATATCCTAAGTGGCTGAGAGGGAAATCACATTGGTATTATGTTCCAGCAATTCTTTACATAACAAACAGTGCACAGTTATCAGAAGCCCAAACTAGGTGCAGAAAAACCCAATGGCAAAAAGAAATGCATTTGTTCAAATTGCTTCGCCAGTCAGGATTGGCTGTAAAACTAGCCTTAGATGCTACAGCTTCTAAAAATCTTTTGGGTTTGGTGTTTTGCTTTAAGTCTGAGACCATTTCCAAATAGGAGCTGGTTTTAGGGTGGTAGAGAGCTTCCAAGAGCACTCAAGGAGGCTTCCAGATTGAACAAGAGGGGAAGGAGGGGCACCCAAGAGATCAGCCGATTGAGACTGCAGGCAAAGACGAAGGCTATGTTGGCAATGCTTTCAAGGAGCAGTCGTTCTTCCAAGTCAGCAAAAACGTGTTCAAGTGGTGGGAGAACTTGCTTCCAGCAGCAAGATCCTGAGAGCACATTTGGACTGGGAATAAAGCGTGGCTCAGCTGTAGCCAAATAGTGTTTTTAGTCTGGGAAGAACAGTAGTGCTGCCACATCCCTTCTCCTTCTCTTGAGGCGTGAATCGGGTGTTCATAAGAAAGCTGCTGGGTAGATCAGGGTGAAGTTGTGGTGTTTACTTAATGCTCTGCTCCATCCTCTCATATCCCTTAGGAAGGAAAAGCCCTTCTTGAACTTCCCACTCACTGCCAGTCGTGTGCATGGATCATGCTCCCTTCCTGAGAGCCGTGCACAACAAGGTTGCTTGTACCAAGGAATGGTCTGGCTGGGGGAGAAGCAAAAGGGCCAGAACCAAAATAGAGGCAATTGCTCAAAAATAATAAGAAGTAATGGACCTGACGGCCCTCCTGTATTTTCAAATTTGCTCCCTGGTGAAAACTGCCAAAAATTGCAGTTTGCCTGGTGGGAGAGCTAGCAGCCTCTTCTGGGCAGAGCAGGACTGGAGGAGCACGCATTGGTCCTGGCCTGTCTGTGCACCACTGTATGCAGCAGAGGGACAGAAAGGAAAATACAAACTTCTCGTGGCTAGAAAACCAGCCAGGCACTTTGAAACCTCTCTTATTTACAGGTTAAAATGCTTGTTTCTTCTCTTCTGAACCTGATGGAGAATGTAATATCAATAATACTAGATACTGGTTTGTGCATGTTTGAATATCCTGATTTATAGCAATGCATTTACAATACATTAAATATTGGATCTACCATCCAGAACTATCAAGGAGCATTTAAGATTTTCCTCCAATATTAGATGTATAAACAAGAATCCTGCCAGGCTGCTTCATACCACTCTAGTCAGCCAAGTCCCAACAAGTTCTGGCACTGAATTACGAGTTTCAAAAAAATGAGGCTGAGAAAATGAAAAATGCCTCAGGAGCAAAACTTAAAGGGGAGGAAAAAAGCACCAAAGATGAGAATTAGGAACCAGAATGACACACGTTACATCTCATTAGCCAACGAACTGGTAACGCTGAAGAGTGTTAGTTAATATAGGTCGGCAGGTGTTAGGCAGTCACAAGTGCTTATGTCACTGCGGGAGTGAATTTGTCCCCCTTAAATTTTACTTGGACTCCCAGGGACTCCCTAGGTGACAGTCCTCACTTCCCTTTGAAAACACTAGCGTGAATCAAGAAGAAATCCACTGAAATCGGGAAAGTTGAGTAACGCCAGCCTCAAACGTTAAGAGGGAGAAAGGTCTGACCCCGTGGCTCGCTGCAGGTTTGCCCCCAGCCGTCCGGCCGCGCGGCAGAGATCGCTCGGGCGCCTGTGTGTGTCCCTGCCGGCATGGCGTGCACGACCATGCTGCGTCTCGAGTCCCGCTCGCACCCCTTCCTGCTCGTGCGTGGGCGCCTGGCCGGGCGAGCCTGTCTGCGGCTTTCCGAGCTGCAGCTCCCGCTTGTTTGCTTTCCTGCCTCGTCTCTGCAGCCTTGTTTCCGCGTGCGATGCCTGAAGAGCTTGGCGGGGCGGCCGGGCTGGCGTCTGGAGTGGAAACAGGCTTGTCCCAGCAGGAGTGCCAAGTATGTGGCTTCTCCTTGTAAAGTTGATGGCTCAATACGGGGAGTATCGTGCAGCCGGACGCCTCCTTCAGAAGTGAAGGAAAAGCCCGCGCGGGGCCGAATCTCCTCCTGGGTCCGACACCTGCCCTGGGGAAGCTCAGGGGGCCGCACGGGTGGCTGGAGACCTGGTGATGAGGATCGCAGGTTTCTGCTCCCACCCTGCAGTCGTGTATGGAAGCAGGGTTGCATTTGGTGGTTTGCGTCTGGACCCCCGCAGAGGCAGAAGCAGCAGCCTAGGATTCAAGATCTCGCCCTTTGGGGCTCTTAAATCCCATAGAGCAGCCCTATGTCCTGGCCTAAATTCACTGCTAGTAACAAAATTAGCAGATAATTTCCCGTACAGCTTTCGAGGTGACACTCAGTTGTGAATTAAGGCAGCGTTGCTGTCGCGAGCCGTCTGCGTGCCACCCCAGAGGTGGTTGCGTCTGGAAAGCGGGGGTCGCAGAAGAGAGCGGAGAGGGCACATTAGTCATTTTTAAAGAGCTGGTGATCCAGTGAAAGCCCGGTGTACTTGGCACGTGGCTCCCGGTGGGCTCTCCGCTGCAGTGATGCTCGGCCCCGCGCTCCTGGGCCAACCTCATCTCCCCGTCCCTTTTGCAGGCAACATGTGAAAGGGGCTTTGCAGCCATGGAGGAGACGCACCAGAAGAAGATAGAGGATCTGCAGCGGCAGCACCAGCGGGAGCTGGAGAAGCTGCGGGAGGAGAAAGACCGCCTGCTGGCAGAGGAAACCGCTGCCACCATTTCAGGTACGGGGACGCGCCAGAGGGTACCCCGCGGGGTTGGTCCGCGTCGACGGCAGCACGGGGGTGGTTTCCGCTCTGGTTTGGAGGAGCAGGGCTTGAGGTGGGATGAGGAGGATGGGATCATGGGACACGCGTTTTGGAGGGAGGGCATCTCCTGGCTCTCCTCCGGGCCGGGTGTAACACGGTCTGATCAGTTTTCTGTTCTGTCTAAGAAAGGCGTTAGTCATTCCTGTGGTTAATTTATTGCTGATTCCACAATGAATTCATTCTTCAGTGCCACTGGGAGTTTTAAAGTACTGGAGCCCAGGGTCTCTGCATTAGGAGGCCCATAATTCAGGAAACAACATGTGAATTGGACAATTGTTTGGACTTTATTAAAAAGCAGGATTTGCAGAAGCCCTTTGGCCGCTTTACGGCCAGTGGCGCATAATGAAGCGATTGTGAAACAGAGGGATGGCTCGCTGGGATGACTCGCTTTTCTGTTCCCTTAAAAACAAAAAAAATCCCCGTCTCCAAAAAAAATAAGTCCTTTGGGCCTAGCGGTGACTGTGTCACCTTCCTCCTGGAGTGCTAATCGTCTTGCACCCCGCGCAGCCATCGAGGCCATGAAGAACGCCCACCGGGAGGAGCTGGAGCGGGAGCTGGAGAAGTCCCAGCGCTCCCAGATCAGCAGCGTCAATGCCGATATCGAGGCCCTCCGGAGGCAATACCTGTAAGATGATCTCTCGCTGTCTGTCTCTGTTCCTTGCAGGGAGGTTAAGCTTGTGGGAGACCCCTTTCTCCTCTTTGGTTTCGGCAATAGGTTAGAATCAGATCCATCGTCAAAGGGGATCTCTTCCCTCTGTACTGGCCCAGCTGTGCCCATCCACATAAGTGTCGCTGGACCACTGAAATTCTGCTGCTTTGCTGTCACCAGAGGTAGCAGATGTGCCGAGACGCTGCTGCTTTCCAGGCAGCTGCAGCATGAGGATTGTTGAAGCAAATCTCTCCAGACCAGGCAAAAGCACCTTGCGCTCAGTGGCAAGGCTGTCCCCTTATGGGAGCTGAAAAAAAAAAGAGCCAAGCAGCTTTGCAAACCTTAGTGCATCTATAGAGCCCAGACACTGGAGTGCTGCGAGAGGGGAGGGTTAGCTGACTCTGGACTCAAGGTTTTTCCAAAGGGGAGGATGCGATTCCTTCGCCTTCCCGGGCGCTTTGTGGCTTGTGTCTCTGGGAAGAGCCCTGCGGGGTTGCTGAGGACGCTGCGGGGCGCTACGGAGGCGAGGCCGCCTGTGCGGCGAGGGTAGAGCACTAGCTGCTGGGTCTTTTGCCAGGGAGGAGCTGCAGTCGGTGCAGCGGGAGCTGGAGGTCCTTTCGGAGCAGTATTCCCAGAAGTGTTTGGAGAACGCCCACCTGGCGCAGGCGCTGGAGGCTGAGAGGCAGGCCCTCCGGCAGTGCCAGCGGGAGAACCAGGAGCTCAACGCCCACAACCAGGTGAGGCGCCCGTTCCTGTGGCCTCGTGGCGCTGTCTCGCGAGGAGGGCGGGTTTGCAAAGCCAACAGGATAAAAGGTCCCCTTGCAGCCCTGGGCACCCCAGAAAGCTGGAGAGAAGCTGCTGGATTGGGCCGGGGAGATGCTGTCGCAGCCTCTCACCCGAGCCGCTGGCACGTTGGCTCCGTTCCCACCACGGCTCTCTCCTCTTCCCAGGAGCTGAATAACCGCCTGGCTGCGGAGATCACGCGACTGCGGACGTTACTGACCGGGGAGGGCGGCGGAGAGGCTGCTGGATCGCCTCTCACGCAGGGCAAGGATGCCTACGAGTTAGAGGTAAGTGTTCTGCCCCCCGTAGCGCTGCCGGGCCGAAGGGGCTGTGTTTGAGTGTGCAAGGAGCCCGTGGGCCACCCCACAGCGTGTCTGTGGGGCAGGCGAGGTCTGCGCGGTCTGCACCGTGCGTCGAAGGGGTGCAACGGAGGCAGGAGCTCTTGACACTTCAGGCCAGAAAGCTGCAGTCCCCTTCTTCATCTCCTGCTTGTCCCGTGGGGTTCAATGCATACAAAGCAGTGGGGATGGACAGACGGCGAGGGTTGTGCAGGAAGCGCAGTGGTGATCTAAGCACAGGCAACATTCCTTGCTGTCGCTGCAGGACCCAGGAGTAACTTTCTTGCGTAAACTAGAAGACGTGTGAATGAGCCACTTTGCAAGTGTGCAGGGAGTCGACAGGGGAATGAACATGCAGCCCTGGCTCGGCCGTCACCAAGCCCAGCCGGTGGCCTTCTCAGGCCAGCTCTGCGTGTGCTCAGGTGGAAAGTGTTGCTGCTGTTGTTCCTACAGGTCCTACTGCGGGTCAAAGAATCGGAAATCCAGTACCTGAAGCAGGAGATCAGCTCTCTCAAAGACGAGTTGCAGACAGCACTGAGGGTAATGTCCGGGACAGGCCTGTTCCTATGAATGCTCCTAAGGGCTGTGCTCTCCTCCTGTGCGTGTGCTCTTAGGATTCAGCTCGCTTATCCCAAGATTTGAAATATTTAATTTTTCCCCTTAATTGAATTCAGTACCCATTTTGGTGTCGTTGATAAAGCATTCCACTACTGAATCAGTGCAGGATTTACCCCTTCTCCCTTCATGTGGGAAAACATCACCTTCGGTATATTTTCCTGGTTTCCTATCACATCAGATCAGATTTGAAATGGCAAAAATACTCAGTGTTACAGATCTGCCCAACCTCCCCACATCAGATCTGGTTTGCTCTGGACGGCCTGTTTGCCAAGGCCAGTTCTGGGAATTCTAGTTCTATTCAATGTCTTTACTAAAATTAAAACCCACAAACAAGTAATCTTGTAACAAATGGGCCAGCATGCATGGGCAGCATTGCATGCTAGCTGGAGAAATCAGAGCTTTCTGCATAACTTAAGTCCTGTGTTGCTGTTAGATGCGGCTTCAAGAGCATGTGTAAAATATGTGGATTGCCCCCAGCTGAACGTTCAGCAGGACAACTGGAATTTATCCCTGCCGTCAGCAGCCAGCTCCCATAACTGTAAAGTGCAGAGTAGGGAGGAAAAAAAAGTGCTAGGTGAGCAGGGCATTGCTCCAACGCGCTGCCCTTCTTCCGGCAGCTTTTGCCAAGCTTCTCTTCAGCACGTTCATAAACCCCTTGGCTCCAATTGTCTGTCTCACTCTGTTGGATTGTTCTTGTTCCTTTGCCAGGATAAGAAATATGCCAGTGACAAGTACAAAGACATCTACACAGAGCTGAGCATTGTGAAGGCCAAGGCAGACTGTGATATCAGCAGGTTGAAAGAGCAGCTGAAAGCAGCCACAGAAGCTCAGGGAGAGAAGTCCCCTGTGAACACCACTGTATCGGGATATGGTCAGTCCTCCTCCAGCTGCTCTAAGCAATCTCGTTTTTCTAGTCTAACAAACACGTGCATCCTGGAGTACGAGCTCTTGTGCACTAGTGGGTCCAAGTTTAGGGCTTTGTATGGTGCTTTTTTGCCATTTCACACCGCTTCCTGCCTCTGCTCCTTGCAGACCGTCTCGCCAGTGATGGCAAGGAGCAAACAGGCCTGAACTGCCCTCCCCATGGCAGTTCCTCCTTCCAGCTGGAGGATGGGAAGCTTGTGGTCTTTGGTAGCCTTCTGTCATTTTGCATCATGAAAGCCTCATGCTGTGTTTAGTATGAGGGAGCAGAGGCCCTGGAGAGTCTCCTCTGTCCATGGCCGTGCTGCTTGAGTCAGATTCATCGGGGGCATTTGCCCAGGCTGGGAAGGCAGATAAGTCCCCAGCCTTGTTCCTTACAGGAAGCCTATGGGCACCAGGCTAATGCTGTTTCTTTTGCTTCTCCCCAGATATTATGAAATCAAAAAGCAACCCTGATTTCTTGAAGAAAGACAGATCCAGTGTTAGCCGACAACTAAGGAATATCAGGTCAAAGGTGAGTTCAGATCTTTCCCCATATGCTGCAAATGCCCAACGTCACTCTCCAGTGGGGATTGCTGGGAAAACCATGGAGCAGATTGGAAGAATTTGGTAGGGAGAAGAAAACTGAGAATTTCTGGCTTACTAATGCTAGCCTGGATGGCACCTGAGAGAAAAACTAGCTCTCAAACAAGAAATGGCTTGCTGTGCAGCCAGCAAGGCCCCCGCCCCCATGATGCCTTGTAGGGCAGGCGCTACTGCATCTACTGAAATTTAGGTGTGAAGCTGCTCCCCACTTGAAAAAAGTATGTGGTTCACCCTGGTTCTTGGTCTTTCACAGGAGGATTCTCGCAGTATTTGCTCCCCATTTTTAGTTGAAATTTAGGTGGTATCAAAAGGTGGAAACGTACACATCATTCTAGGTTTTACATTGTTCAGCACTGCAAGCTTTTTGGTCTTTATATGGAACAAAAGTGCCTTGGTGCTGAGCATATTTAACACACACTTTTCCTGTGTGTTAACGTGGTGCAGATGGCCCTGTGTGGTTCTCCAGCCACTCTGTACTCACTGTTGGTCCCAAAGCCCAGTAACGCTGTGCCAAGCTTGTGTGTGCTTGGGCTGCTGACTGCCAGAATTTCATCGTGTTACGCACTCGTCGTTTCTGTGGGACCACAGGAAAAAGAAGGGTAAATAAAGCCGCTCAGAAGGCATCATTAAACATAGATCGGCCGGACAGGAGATCAGCATGGGCAAAACTTGCTTTGCATCTCACCACTGGATACTGGGTGTCTCATGCTGGCATTTGAAGTGGTTGGGATTCAGGCAGAGTGAGAAGCCTGGCAGGTGAAGGCTTCTCGCTCTGTGCCCATGCTGGGGAAACGATCGTCACCTGAGCTCTGCAAGCGTTAGTTCATCAGCCTGAGCTGTCCAGGCTGCACCAAGTAAATACAGAGAGTCTCTCTGCTTATTTAAGGGTGCAGCACCGGCCTGGCTTTGCAGACTTGCTGTGCCAGATCTGGTGTTTGGTTTCCCTTCACCACTTCAACTCAGTCCTCCTGGTCCCCCGTCCGTGTGTGTGGTGGGAAGGAGAAGAGAGCAAGCATGTGCTCTGCCGCGGGGCACGCTGCCTGCTCCGTCGCTGCCGTGGGAGGGGGGGGCCGGGGGGGGCTGCGCGAGCACCAATGCATTTAGGATTTATGAGCTTCTTGTTTTGTTTTGTTTCGTTTTTCTTTATTTTGCTCTTTCCTTCAACAGTCCGTTATTGAGCAGGTCTCATGGGATAACTGAAATGAACCCGAGTCCAGGTTCCCTGCCACGTAGGTAAACAAACCGGCACCCACCAAACGACGCAGCTGCCCGCTGGAGCGGCCCCCTTTTGCATGCACTGCTCACACCTCCATGGCAAATGAGAGCCCTTCTTCTCTTAATGACTGACTCGTTTATTTACTGTTAATGATTTTATTGGGGATCGGGGAGTGGGAGGGGAGAAGAGAGCGGACCCAAGATCCGTATAAAATGCAGTCTCTCTGGCTCTTCCCTGGGGAATATGGCTTTCTCGTCTTCCCGCTCCTCCCACCCTCACCAACACAGCTAACCGTCATGGAGAGGATTTGGACACGGTGGGGCACGTTTTCCTGTTTGCTGTGTTGGGAGTGCGGGACGCTGAGTGTGCATGCTTGAATGACTGTGCATGCCTCAGACTAAACTTTAGCAACATGCAGGCCTTGTAGGAGAAACAGCCTTCGTGCTGGTAGCCAGACGGAGCAGAGGATCGGTGATGCCTGTGAGCATTTCCTCCTCGAAGGAGAGCAGCAGGCACGTTAGATGAGGCCAGCAGCACCCCCACCACACACGTTGCCCATGAAGGCCCATAGCTTGTACAGCAGTGCCCAGGTCTCAGCTGCAGAGAGGACGTCCTGAATTTCCTTTGCCTGTAATTGCTGCTTCTTCAGGTTGATCCATCCTCCTTGCTGAGTAACCTCTTCCTTCTGCTCTCCAGGCTTTCCCCAGCTCCCCGGTGTTCACTCCACTGCTCCTCATCACTTGGCACCGCGCCTCTGTCTCACATGTTGGCTGGAGGCTTCAGAGCTCATCCAGCAGAAGGAGGGAGCTGATGAGAAAAGGGGCTAATTCTCATGACACAAATATCTCGAGTAACCAGACGCAATAGTAACTAACTTTTATTGGTCCATGGTAAAGACTGAAATGAGACCACCTGCAGAGGGAGGGGAAAGAAAAGAGAGGCGAGATCCCCAAAATGGTGATAGAGAGTTAGCTTGAGAGCTGTGGGAAGTCTGATGGAGGATCCCTTTATCACAGATTTTACCCTACATTAGCCTGCCTTCATCAGCTCCCCTTCATCAGCAACTCGAATGATCGAGACAGTCCCCAAGGGGTGATTTTGCTGGAATTTTTACCATTAGGCAGAACAGTCTAATGGTTTATGTCGTCTTGTTCCATATAATAGGAAATCTAATGTATAGACTGGAACGCATGGGTTGCTGCTAATTTAATAGGCCCAAAGTTAACTTCCTTTAGGAAATATATACCCAGATACTTGGATCCCCAGAGTTTCTCTGCTGTCAGCTGAAAAGAAAAAATACATCATTTGTAAATTAAAACCAATCCATTTTAGTGCTTTTATTTCCATGCTGCTTCCCAAAGCTGTTCTGGATTTCTAGACTTGTGGGAGGAGAAACATTTTAACCAGCTCAGGATTGTGGGAACCTGCACAACCTCGTGGCAAGTTTATGCACACCGAGTCTTGCCTTGACAACCACACATTAAAACCTGGCCTAAGAGTCTAAACGGCTTCTGTGATCATACAGTCCTCTGACACCACAGTCAGGGAAGTAAAAGCAAAAGGGGACATCATTGCTATCAATTAATAGAAGGGTCTTTGCATGCAGATCTGTGCCTCTTGAAGCAGCCGTACGTTGGTCTGCAAAGCAAATACTGTTCCGAGTTGCAGAGTGAATTAAGGAATCGGCTTGCATGCAGCAGAATTATCTGTGAGATAATTTGGCCCTTTTGACACTCTGGCAGCTGCCTGCCTCTGTCTCAGAGCAGAAGCATCCCAGCAATGAAAGCTTTTACAGTGCCTAAGGGGGAGACCTTGCCTGCCCTGCAGGCCCAGCTGCTGGGGAGGGAGATGTCTGCACCTCCTGCAGCAGCAGCAAGCAGGGAACATTCGCTGTCTGGTGCCCTGATCCCCTGTAGCTCTTACGCCACATGTTTCGGGCTGCAGGAAGGAGGAATGGCTGTCTTTGGTCTTGTGTGTCTCCTTGGGTTAGTTTCGGGTTAAAGCTGTCTTAGAGCAGGCAAACTATTGGCTTCTGTGTTTCTACCACTCACGTAGCTGTTTTCCCAGATCCTTAGGCATAGGTGACAGTAGTTTTCACAGGTGCAAATGCCGAGGACTAGCAGGATGGAATTTTCTGTTTCATAGCTGGCCGTTGTGCCTTGAAATCTGGATGCAGAGTCTGAATTGGATCAGACATCAGGTCCTACTAGAACCTGGAGCAAGCATTTAGTTGCGAGTCCTCTGACTAACCCTGTGCAACCAGCAGCTTTGGCTTGGGAAGGACCCCAGGCTGGGGTTTGAGAAAGGGTGGGATTGTCACTGGCAATAAAATGCAGTTTTCAGGGCTGTTTTGGGCAAAGCATGAACATCATTGACTGGAGTCAGGACCACCCAAAACATACACGCATTCAATCAACGATACAATCCTGCAGGCAGACAGGGAGGACCAGTGTGCAGGTCCTTCTTTGCAGTGCAGTGATTTATCTTAGCAGAACCAAGCTGGACTGCCTGGTACCCCTGAAATCCTACAGCTCCGCTGAAATTGCCCTAGCCATAATTACACTGCGGGCTCCAGGGATCATTTCCCAAGTCGAGCTAATCACGCTTTCAGTATTGTGTGCCTCTCATTCGTTTCCGATCCGTCACCCGGTTAATTTGCAATCTCACCCTCTCTCTAGGCGTGATTTCACCAGTAACAGCATTCCATAACTGTGTGTTTTCTCTAGCATGTCCCACTAATCTCTCCGTCGCGGAGGCCATTCTCCTGCTGCCCACGTTTCCTTTGCCTGAGCATCGCACCATTTCTGTGTGCCAGATCCCTGCTGCCGTAGCCCCGGCCGCTCCCGCCCCGCAGTGTCCGATGCTGTCTTTCTTTTGTCTCTCCCAGAGTCTGAAGGAAGGCCTGACTGTGCAAGAACGCCTGAAGCTTTTTGAATCCAGGGACTTGAAGAAAGACTAGTTCTCCCCGCTCCGCTTCAACACGCGCACCTCCCAGCTTGAGGCAGCACAGCACCAGCACCGTTTGTCTCTCGTTCCTTACGATTGTCCTTGCTGTTGTTCGTCTTGGCGCTCCTGACGAGACTGAGCTCCGTGCCGGCGGTCCCCCACCGCCGCCTCTCACCTCCGCAGCTCCTTTCCCTGCTTTGTGAGACGCTTCAGAGACTCTGAGAGGGAGAGGAAGGGATGGGGCTTTTTCCCTCTTCAGCGCTTGTAGGAGAATCCTTCCTTTACTGTAAACCATTACACTAAGTGTCAGTATTAAGGCTGAGTAGCCTATTAATAAGCTAGCTCTGTCGTACCAACCGTTTTGGTATAAAAGCAGGGCCTGGGTGGTATAGGCCGTACCTAGCTCTTACTGCTGTCAAGAGACCCAGTGCTCAGAGCACACCAGGAGCCTAATCTAACCGTTGATCTTTACTGCATTACTTGCACCTACAAGGGGGAAAAGCCTGTGGGAAAGTGTCAGGGAGCGCAAGTCAGTACCTGTGTGAGCAGCCGGGAGGTACAACACTGGTATCTCGCTGGAAAAGGATGGAAGAAATGACTCTCCTGCCCCGTGACTGTGCTGTATCCTGAATGTAGGTGTTACCGAAGCCTGGTGCGCTTTGGTGTCTTTCCAGGTGGTGATGGTTAGGGAGTTACGGTTGCTCATGTGCAACGTCAGGTCTGCCCCACTGGCCGTGTCGTTGTCTCCCTTCTCTCTGGTACCCGGGCCTGAGATACGTGTTCTGGGACTGAGTCATAAGGTCACTTTCTTGCCTCTGTTTGATCAAGCCCAGCAATCTTTCTGCTGTTACTCCCCTCCTCTCGTTGAGTCCCGTGTATCCTAGGGTCTGTGCGCATGTGAAACTCCCTTTTCCTAGTCAAAGAAGGAAAGTAGAGTAGAAAGTAGAACCAATACTGACTGAAAATGCACAGTGCTCAATGCATATAATGCTCCTTTTTTTATCAGCTTCTTGAACTCAACTCTTCTTGTCAGCAGGGCAGCTCCTATTTTAATTCTTTAATCTTTTCCTGAAATAAAAATCTGAAAACCTGTATGTGCTTCAGACCTTCTCAGTCATAACAGTTTTCGTATTTAAAACATACAATTTAGCAACGTGAGGCCAATAAACTGATACCAATTAAAAGTGAATTGAGAGAACTGGTAGCAATAGATACAGCACATGGCCAGCCTAATACAGGCTATCTTACTAGAGGATCTGCAGACTCTGCTTTGCAGCAGCAGGACTGCATGGGCACTGTGGCTTAATCCTGGGTTAACGAGAGCATTTCAATATGCTTTACACCTATAAAGAGCCCGGATCCTGCCTCACTGATCAAAGAGAATGCCTGCCTGCCGCTGAACGCAAATGCTGCTCACCCTGGCCAGGAGCAGCGTTGAAATACCGTTCCAATGCATTAGGTTTCCAACCTAATTTAGCCACCGAGCGACCCACAACACATCAGACTGTGCTTTTAAAAATATGCCCTAGCTTTTGTGTGGAGCTAAGCTTCCTCTTGTCTTTCAGGTGCTTAAAATGTGGTTTAAGCAGGCAGTGGCATTCAGGCAGATCTGTGCATTTTCATGGCTAATTTGGGATCCTTAAGTAGGCATGGTGCTTTGGGCAGCAGCTGAGAGTTACAGAAGTGCTGCAGACCGGTACTTGAGAAGTTCTCGCTACCAGCTCTGGAACTGGTAGCAGCCAAGGGCCTGGAGACAGGTGCTGTCTCCGTGCCTGGCTAAGCGACAAAGGGTGCTGAAGAGCTTTCCTTTATCCTCCATCCTCCGAGCCGTGCTGAGGCCAGCAGCTGCCTTATCCCTCCTCCTGTCCCGCATGGAGGAACGTAGCCTGTTGGGGTGCAGTCGGCAGACAGAAGCTGTTCATCCCCAGCTTCACACCTGCACGACGGGCTTCCAGGTTAGCAATCCCCAAAGTGGAAACTCTCAAATTAGAGCTAACCTGGGGCTGTGGAAATCACTGCTCTCACCACACTGATCTTTTATCTGATGGCCTTTTAAAGCATAGACTGTTACTGCTATATAATCTTGGTAATGCTTAGTAATGGCTTTCTGCAGCCATGGCATGGGGTCCTGCTTCCCTTATAGCTGAGGTGGACTAGACGAACTCTTCCTACTTGTATCCTTCCCACTTTCTCAGCCATCTCCAATTTGTGTGTTGTGCTTAAGAGGCTACTCATGGAAGAGTCCAAAGCTCTGTCACTACTCATGTGCATCATTTCTCTCCCTTCTGGCATCTTGGGGCTTTACTGACTTAAGTGAGAGGTCTGATTCTTCTGCATAACCTCATGGTTGAGCCAAGGATGTGTGTTTGGGTCCCAGTTCCAGCAGCAGCTGGGAACATGACACTTCAGTGGGATATACTACCAAGTAAAGGCAATGTTGTCTTTGAATTAAACCAGGGACATTAGCATCTGCCAAGCAGCACAGATTGCAGGACCAGCAGAGATGTCAGTGCTGTGACCCAGGCTTTTAAATTCTGACTATTGCTTGGGTGGAAAAGTGAATGAACCCACTGTGGTTCATATATCGTATATGCCCTTCTGCACGTGACAGGAGGCAGTCACATGTCCCATATGCCTAGTGTGCTCCCTTCCAAATTTATCTGCCCAGCTCTCAGCAGAGATGATTGATTGATAGCTTTTATATCTCCTCCCTCACTGATCCAGGTTTGACTGTCGTGTGCTCTGCTCTCTGCTAGCTTTCATGCCCTGCTTCTCCTGGCAAAGGCCTTGGGCCACAGAGTTATGATGGGGATTAGGGCTCAAGTATTGTCATTTCTCTTCTCTTAGAAGACCGCCCTGGATCCGATGGAAGAGCGTCCAAGTAGGGTCTTCCTCCTCCTCCTGCTCTGTCAAGTAGGGTGGGACTTCAGCCTCTTAAGTCAACTGAGCAGAATGTGCTCTGGGCTCCCTCTCTACAGGTGGACTCTGACCTTTCTTACATCTCCTAGAAAATCTTGCTTTTCTCATTTACTCAGGAGCACTTACTTTAAGCGTGAGGACTAAAGGTTGCCATCCATTTGCAGTTGCATGCTGGTGGTATAGAGGAGATGATAGATAGGCTGAGGGCCTTTGTAGTACAGGTTCATGCCACCAAGCCTCTTGAGACTCTCCAAGGAGAGGTTTTGTGGGGGGGGGTTTCTGCTCTATACTCTGCCATACCTAGAAGTCCTCTCTTGCAGCTTAATCTGGGACTAATTGAGCTTAGTGAGTGAAAGCACCTTGCTTTCTTTGCCCTTTGATCCTGCTTTGATCCTTATTTCCTAATGTAGAGAATGGGTTTCATAAGTGGAGGGCACATTTGATGTGGCTACACAGGTGTGGAAACTGGCTGATGTGACCCAGAGCTTGGCAGGTTGCAGGCTGCCAAAGTAGAGCTGCCGGGAGCTTTGAGCCATGCGGACTGGGCCATGTGCTCCAGAAGAGGTGAAGAGGGAAAACTGACGTTCAAGCGGAGGCCTTCCTCATCTTTTGTCTTGCCATATGTAAATACATTAATACAAAAATAAAAATATGGGTGAGCACGGGCAAAAAGACACTGCAGTGTATTAGCAAAGTAGAAGCACTTAGATGTTGGTGCAAGAAGGCAGAAGAAGGTGCAATTAAAATGCAATGGACAGCAAGCTGTGTAAAGGACGGTGGTACTGAAGCAATGGAAGTTCCAGGGCGTGGGTTAGAAAGACTTTCTGCTTGTGCTCTGGCTCAAAGTTGCCCTGTGAAGAAAGGCAATGAGGGTTTAGTCTTGTTTATACACATATAAAAACATACCAAGGTTTAAAAAAAGAAAAAAAAAATACCCACGAACACTTGCAAAGAAGAGAACACTTGTATAGGCTTTGCTCTTTTCCTGTATATACACACATATGCTAAGCAAAAGGTCGTATAAAAGTTCTGGGCCGCTTGGGTCAATTCTTCACTTGAGGAAATGCACATAATATTTTCACTCTCAGATGAGACACTGACAGGAGATGTGGCATAAGCAAGGCCAATGCTGGAATTTTTTAATTTCCTTTCTTTCATCCTAGTTTGTGTTTATCTTCTTATACAGAAAATGCCAGTCCTCTCGCAACCTCCATCTTAAACGGCTCCCTGAATCATCTGTAAAAGAATTTGAATTGAGGTTTGCTAAGACTCCTGTATAAACAGAATCAGACCCTGTGGGCTCAGCTAGTCAAAGTTTTGCCTTTAGGGAACTTTTGATTAATGCCAATTGGCCAACTTCTCCGGGCCTTCAAACCGCTGATAAAAGCTAAGCAGACAGACAAGTTCACTGAGAAAAAAAAATAACTGGCACCAACAACAGCTACAGCCAAAACAGAATGTGTTACAAGAAATGAGGACAACTGCAGAGAACACACACAGTGTATGGAGGAATAGGTTTGGACCATCCTCTGGTGACTATTTGCATGGTTTTAGCAGTGTCTAACAAGCCAAATCAATTAATTTTTATTGCTTAACTTTGCTGTTTTAAAATACTTAGCACTAAGCAAAGGGGTCTTTTATGAACACGGTGGTGGGCTTGTATACTGTCCCCGTTAAGAGCAGCCATCAACAGGGGGTTAGGCTTCTTTAAAAAAGAGAGTAAAACAGAAAACCCTGCAGTGCTGTGCAGAAAGCAAGGTCCCTCTCGGTGTCTTCAGCAGCTGCATGGCGCTTTGGAGCAGCGCTCCTCCAGATGTGTACAAGCGTGTACTGCAGCAGCTATCAGTTCTGGAGGGCACAGAAAAGACATCTGAGGAGGAGAGATGCCGTGGAATGAACATGGCTTTGTTACGGACTGTTGCAGGCTGGATTCCAGGTTTCATTCCTCGCTTTGCTCGCAATGTGGCAACTATCAGAGCACTTCTCCAAAGCATAAGGCAGTACATTACCTGCCTTTACATTAAAGAATGAGAGAGAACCAGCAGCACCAACAAACAGAGCCAGAAACTGAAATATTTCTGCAGAGAGAGAGAGAGCAGTGCTTTAAAAAAGAAAAGAAAAAAAGCCAGCTGGGAAACTTTTTTGCTGATAGCAATGTTCTTTAGTTATCCAGTTTCTTCTTCCTGCTCCAGGCCTCATCCATGTTTCAAGATAAGAGAAATCAGTGGTTCTTGACGTTAGAAAGTGTGTGGAGAACGGGGAAAGCTATGGGGAGGAAGGAAGGGCGAGAGGGGGAGCGAGCTCGCCATTTGCACTAGAGGCTTTCAAATTCCAGCGCCGTCTCCCAGCGCACGTGGCTGTGACACAGCAGAGCAGGCTGCAGGTTGCGTCTCCTTTTGATGTGGGCCAGGTACCTGCTGTCCAAAACGGGGCAAGTCCTTCTAGGAGGTATTCTGCTTCAAATGCTCTGAAAGGGCACAGTATATACACATTGGGTGACGTAAAATGCAAGCTGCTGCATTTTACCCAGTTCTACACTATTAATAGTACTGAAATGCAAGGTTTAGGAAAACTCAAGTGCAACAAAGCTACAGACATATACACCTCCTCATTGCTTCTAAATATTCTTTTTCTTTTGCATAAAATTTCTTACCGTTTGCACCCTCTCTCCTTGAAACAGACCAAGTCCTTTTTAAATGTGACCTTTTCTTTGCTCACATATAAAAGAAGCAGCAAATTTTACTCGTTTGCTTCAAAACTAAACTTGTGTGCTGATTTGCAAGCCAGAAAAAGGCTATTTTTTCCTTCTGTAATAGAAGTTGACTGGAATGCATTTAAGCAGCTCCCCCCAGCATTGTAAAATGTGTCACTTTTGTAACAACTATATACTTGATTGGATTCCACTAGTCCTTTGCATTTTTTGTGGTTCATATACAGTACTTAGTTTGTTGTGAACACTTAAGCACATGCACGCTCAGTGTAGCTTGCCTTTCCTCTGTAATTTTTTCCATTTTTTAAAAAAGCTTTGTTATTCTTCTCTTTTTAAAAAATAATTTAAAACCTGTATAGTATTCAAAGCACGCAATGTAAATATTTATTACTCAGAAATTAGTGGAGGGTTCTCTTTTGTGACTAAGTTGTGTTTTTGATTTTTAAATCTTGTTCTAATACAGACATCCCATTTGGGGGTTGGAAGAGGAGCGCTGAGTGTAATATGTTGAACCCACCCTATCTTTCCTGATAGAATATTTGTTTGTTTTTGATGACTGTTATAAATATCTTTTCAAACATTTTCTGCTGACCTATACCTTTAGTTTTGAAAATACCTGTCCAAAGAATGTGTACAGTCTGTTTGAGAACTGTAACCCTACTGCGCTATAAACTTGTTTTTTTTTCCATTCAGAGAATTCGGTGATCTTGTATTTGATAGTGGCATTAACACCGTGAGTGTGCAAACTGTTATCTATATATGGAAAAGTAGTAACTACTTTGTGCTAGAGCACATAAACTGTCCTTGCACAGTAACTTAGGACTGTTGCAGTGAGTGAACCAAGGCCCCCAGAGCTCGGAAGCCAGTGTGCGATGGTGTAACTCACTCGTGCATCAGCATTGAGGATACTCTGTAAGGCCACCTGGACTTTACAAGGGAACTACAGACCTAGCTCCCAGCTGTGCAGATACATATTGTACGACAGCATGGAAGTTTACTGTAACTTACAGGACATAACTGTCTAAATATAACTTTCAATACAATGTAGTTACTACTGAGTTGAACTTTTGTGATCCTACCACTGTAATGCAACCATTTCTTACAAGAGGATGCAAAAGTACTGTTGCATGAGCAGGGAACACGCAGGCTGAAAACAACATCGCTGTGTCAGCTCGGGTGGTTTTCCCTGCCCCAGCCTGCACTTTGAGACTACTAAAAGAAACCAAGGGTGTGGGATTTACTAGCAGAAACCTGATTAGCCAGTCAAGTTGGTACCAACCAAACTAATCCAGCTGGCCATGAACTAGTAAATAATTAGTGCAATTACAAACAATTATTTTCTCATTCTTCCTGCTTTCTTCACACGATGATTGTGTGCTGGATGTGACAAGAAAACTGACTCTTTGTTCTAAACTAGAGAGAGCAAAGTATGTTGTAAAATACTAAAGACTATGGTAAGTAGGAAATAGATAAGAATGCTTAGTCTTTGACCCATATTCACCTTCCTGGGACCTGGAGTTCTGGGATGTCTTGAGATTTTAAAGAATCATTTTTGGAAGGGATAAAGTTTTGGGGAGAGAGAAGGAAACTTTGTATGTCTTTGAGTGATAACCGAAGTCGCACTGGACACCCAGGTACTAATAGTCAGTCTTCCTCCACCAACCTAATCAGAGCTGAAGGCTTGCCTTAGTTCTGCTTTGCGCACACTTTTCACCAATGACTGAACCCCATCTGAAGGAGACTCGTTCTGGATTAAAACATGTGCACACACCACGCTCTACCACTTGTATTACAAGAGCCTCTGCCCTCTTCCACTCCTTACGGAAATGACAAAAAGGAACTGTGAGTAATAAGAATGCAAAAGCAAGAGTAAACTGCAAGGTAAATTTTCCAGGTCCTGTGCTGGTGCAGCAGAGGCATGCCCTCCACCTCTGATCTGCAATTTGACTGAGTGGCAATAACGACAGTAGAGAAAGCACAGGCATCTCAGTGCAGCTGTGGCTTGCTACAGCTACACCGCTGTTGGAAAAACCTGTGGATCAAATTCAGAAACGATTACAGCAGGGTGGCGAGGAGAAAGAGGAACCACAGTTGTTCTAAAAACCAGTCAGTGT
Organism: Apteryx rowi; assembly: GCF_003343035.1. Taxonomy (NCBI): domain Eukaryota; kingdom Metazoa; phylum Chordata; class Aves; order Apterygiformes; family Apterygidae; genus Apteryx; species Apteryx rowi. Next base: position 1,654,519 of record NW_020450871.1, on the reverse strand, counting down.
GTAGGTCTGAATGGCACGTCTTAAGGAGGTTTCCACAGAACCAGATCAAACTTGATTCATTTCCCTCTGCAGAGGGGAGCGTGTGTTTGAGGCTCCTGTTTCTACGTATGTGTGGGATCTTTTCTCCTTCCCCTCTCCCTTCCACTCCATTTTATTTCAGTGCTTTTTTAAGAGCCACTGTTCCTGATCAACTGTTCACTGTAATAGAAACGTCACGTTTTGTCACAATATTTATTCCTTACAAAATCTTGTGTGACATGCTAGGTTCCCGTGGATGTAGCTGATCATTTTTATTTTGTAAATATAATTACCTAACTTTACATAAACTATATCGTAATAAACTATTTTTGCACCACCCTTTGCATGCTGTGTAGTGAGGTGTTTGTTTCGACAAGGACATTACTACAGAAAGAAAGGAGTAGAGGACAGAGCCTGAAACTGAGTTAGCCGTTTGCTTCTACAGTCATATTTAAGAAAGAAAATGCAGTAAGTAGCACATCTCACCTCCCTTTTAAGAGCAGTAAAATGTTTAAAGGAGTGTAAAGCTAATACTGCTGTAGTGGATTTACTAGGGAATGAACTTGCTCAGCTTCTTCCATAGTTGCTATGTACAGATAATAGCAATAGGTATTTTTTCCCTCCCAGACCCACGCCAACTTTCTCTAACAGAACAGAGCAAATCTATGATCTGTTGCAGTTACTCTCTGCATCCTAAATAACACCTAAGCATAAGGATCTATTGGAGTTTTTAATGATTTGAATCTTTGAAACTACCAACCTACAAGGACTGTCTGAAGTACAGAAAACATAAGATGCTATTGAGCTTTTCTGTGAGAATGGCATATTTAATAGGGCAAATCACAGCACTACAGTATCAAGTAATTGTGGTAACACAACGTTAAGACTTTTTGGAGAGATTTCGAACACTTAAAGTAATTCTTAACACAGACACTTGAATATTTAGGAGTTTTGAAATTCTCATTAAGTTTACACCCACCTTTGTTCTACCTTAAACTGTAAAGACAGAGATTCTTCAACCCCCCCCCCCCCCAAAATTCTCTCCGTAATATATTTAGAATGGCAACATTTGTAGGAAGTTGTTATATCTTTTACTAGACCAACTAATACAGATGTAAAAAAAAGGAATGCTCCAAATCTGGATGGCCAAATTTGTCCATTGCTTTCCAACCGTATCAGTAGTCTAACAAAAGATATTATCTCTCCCTACAAAGTCCTTCTCTCATGACCTTAAAACATCACAGCCAATACAACATTCCTGCATCAGCTTCCTCTCATACATAGTTAAAAACATGTTTAATGTTATGCTCCCTCTGCTGGCAAAGCTACAGTAACGTGCTCCCAAAAAGGGGCCCTTGGTTAATTACCAGTACAGTAACAACAAAGCTCTTAAATGCAATGTAAACCGAAGTTTACTCAAATGTACAACACTGAATTAGTCTGACTAAAAATAATCATATTAACTTTACTCTCTTTAAAGAGAAAACAGTGAGTGAGAAGATGGTCAACCCCAAAAGAAAATATACTTACTCAGAAAAACGCATCACCTAACTGTTGTAGAAGATGTCCTTTGGACAGGAACAGAGCTGTCCAAGCATTCTGAACTGCCACTGCTATCCAGAGGGATGAGCTTGCCTTCTCCATGATAGTCATCTGTCACCCGTCCCCCATCCTTCTGCTACCTTCAAGCATTCCTGAGATCATTGAATCAGATCAGGAAGCTGTATCCTGTCACCCGTATGGATGGGGCTTTCCTTCCCCAGTGCCTTTCCGAAAATCAGTGTCCTAACTACAGCCATATTCGCTTTTAAGACAAGGCTGACTGCTCCTAAAAAAGTGTATCTCACTGCTTTCCAGAAACTTCCCTACACTTGCTGCCTCGCAGAGGACCTGGTGCTAGTATGCATTCTGTCACTTTTACTCTGGGACTTTACTAGTCTGAAATGAAAGAAAAAGCAAATCTTCTATAGTAATTAACATTCAATATGTATTTTTAATTTCTATCTTCATATTTTCCACAAAATCCCATTTACAAACTTTCAACAATTAATGCTAACAAAAAGGTAACAAAGTTGCTTAATCTCGCTATAGGAACTCTACCTTTGCTCATAGTCCTCTCAACTCTTCTTTTAGAGCTAGCAGTGCAGAGGAGCCATTGGTGTAAAATTCCATTCTGCAATATCCCAAGCTGATAAATGTCTGTTTCACTGTTGAAATATCAAGCACCATGCAAACATTACCTTGTTTTCTCCTGGGCATAGCACTGAGACTGCTTCAATTTCCGAACTCTATCAACACAGTTTTATCATAGCTATGCTCACAAAATAGCTTAGCAAACAGTTGGGTGATTTTCTTTCATTTAGCTTGCAATGGATCTGTGACACCCTAGGGTAGAAAGCACTTCACTTCTGCAGAGGAGCTAAATTACAGCCAAATAGATCATACATTGAGGTCTACATATAATAACAAAATCCATGAATGCCATTTGTTAAGTACTCCTCCAGCTCTGGGAAGCAGCTTAATCACTTATTTTCTTTGGAAAAAAATGCATAGTTGATGGGATTGTATTCTTCCCAAATCCTTTCAAACTCAGCCAGAAAAGGCTTCACATACTCTGCATCTTCCACAATCAGCACATTCTCCCGGTTGTTCTGGATAGCTTGCGTGGTCCAGTTGAGGGAGCCCGTGATGAGCATCTTCTTGTCCACAATAGCAAATTTGTGATGCATGAAACCATTGTCCTGGTCGTGACGTACCGGGATCCCTACAAAGACATAAAAACCTTTTCAATGCCCCCTCTTCAGAGGCACGGCCCAACGCTGTGACAGCTCTTCCCCCCCTCCTTCAGCTGTCCCGAAAGGGTAACTTCACGTCTTCAAAACGCACACCAACAACGTGCTGGCAACTGAGGCCAAAGGCCTGAGGTCCAGGGGCCATTTTGCCCCAGCAGGAACCGCCCCAGCGCCTACATGGCCGTGAGGGGCCGCCCGCCGCC
>NW_020450871.1:1632431-1650858 GCF_003343035.1 Apteryx rowi | reverse complement strand
CCACCCTCCCTCCCCCCCCCGGCGTCGCGACACACGACGTCGCGGCGGGGCGGTTGGCTGAGCACGTGCATTTGGGGCTGTTTTCTCCTCCCCGGTGCTTGTGTGCGGAGGGCCTGGCCGGTGGGTGTGCAGCGGCCTTGGGCCGGAGCTGCCCGCCCGAGCCTCGCGGAGCTCTGCACCCTTCCTCGAGTCCCGCGGGGGGTTTTGGTTGCTCCGCCGCGAGGGAGCGGTGGATCGCGGGCTTAGCCGCACACGCCGAGAAGGTGTTCGGTCCTCAGGGCCAAGGAGGTCTGAAACGAGGCCCTCGTGCTTGCTGGGAGCAAGCGAGCGGTGCGGGACGGCCCTGCTCACCGCCTCCAGGTGACTGACCCTTCCCCAAACACCATTCGTTTCCCCTGCCCTCCTTCAACAGGTTCCTCCTCAGCCCGCTGTAGGGATCATCCTTGAAGCTGTTACCGGCTCTGGATCCTGCCCAGAGAGGGGGTTTGGAGGGGGTCGACAGAACCACTGCAAGAAGGCTCTGGCTGTAACCGCAGCCAAAAGAAACGCCTCGGTGCTGGTGCGGGAGTCTTCGTCTGTCAGGCTGCAGCGTTCGTGTCTGCGTTCCTTCCAGCTACACGCGGCTCAGCCACGCAGAAAGGGAAGTCATGCTGAATAAAGAAACGTCCTCCTTTAATCAGTTTGTCTTTGAGGCGTATCGTTTGAAGGAAAGGAGGGTGGTGAAAGATGTCTGCAGACATGCTCTTTTGTTAATTAAGTTGCGCTAAGAGCCGTGTGCACATTCCAGCTATCACTGACGGCAAAATGCGTGCCCATAGCCTAATCCAAGAGCTGCAAGGACTTGCCCAGTCAGTTTGGTAATCCTGAATACAGATCTGTTCTGGCAGGCAAGCACATCTGCTTTTAGGCTAAGCAGGCACCTCGGGTTTATAGATTTCAGCAACCTTCCCCTTTTTTTCCTGTGGAGATTTTATAAGTGTGAAGCTAGTGGTTTCCATACTATGTTGTCCAGAGATCCTCTGGTCCTGTTTGTGACAACACCCAACTTCAGATTAGCAGGGAGAATGATCAGTGTTGCCTACAGCTCATCACTGAAATGGGCAAACAGAAGCAGAGGCTGAAGTCTCATGCTTGACCCTGTGATCATCCTTTTATTGTTCTGAAAGAGACCACATCACATACGCTTTGCTAATGGGTATTTACCCACAAACTCTGTGCTACATATAGACTAGGTTGTTAATACTAGGTTGCTCAGAAGAGCTGCATTTAAAAAAATGGTAAGCATGAAAAAAGTTCAGCAGTCAAGGTCCTAAATACCACACAATGTCTTACCTCTTGTATTACATAGCTCTGAGTTGGACCAGAACTGCTTTCAAACAGAAAAAGTACTAGATCACAAGCAAGAACTTAGTTCATCAGGGGGGACAGCATCTTCTGAAGTGCTAAGCTGAAAAAGCATTGGTGATGAATGGGTCACTTTGTCATTGTGGCAGCTACAACAGGCACAACTTATCTCCTACCAGAAATTCTAATTCACTAGCCCATGTTTTCCTCATTACTTCTGTCACTTTTATTTTGCTATTACTGGGCTTTATTTTTCCTCATTACTAGCCCTAGCATGTGGGAAGCAAGATGTATATATTATTAAAAGCTTTCTTTCCTATGGATCCAGCTCAAGTGCCTCTTCTGTCTCATGTTTCCTTATTGATATTTTGGGAAATGCAAACCTTTTTGTGAACCCTGAAATTAAATAACTAGTTCATTCTTGACGTAACAGAGTAATGCTTATTTCTAAGTGTCTGTTTGCTGTATGAATATTCTGTGATTATGTCCAGAATTAAGCATTTTAAATTAATGTACCTGAGCATCTCTTGCTCCATGTGTGTAAGCAACTAATATACAACAAGGTAAGAGGAAAAGACCTGCTAAATTCTGTAAATTACATCGAGGCTAAGATGCAGAAATTATCCTGTGAATTAACTGTTGCTTCCCCCATCCCAAAACACAGACACACATGCACACTTACTTTAAATATTAAATCAAGACAAAACTAGACTTTATCCATTTTACAAAAATAGCTCTTAATGAGATTTAATGCCTGTCTCCATTTTACAGATGTTCCAGACAAAAGCTACCTGCATATTTTATACATAAGAACAGAACTTGTGAACAAGTTGGAACATCCCCTCTGAGCTCATCTTGTTTGAATGAGTGTAGTAGGTCACCTGGGTAAAACCTTCCTGTAGCTTGTTAAAAATGTCTATGGTTGTGTCAAGTTTTCCCAACAATGATCCAGAAAAAAAATGACTTCACAATAGAAACAGTAATTCCTTACAATACAGTTAAGGAATGTCTGTTTAGGTAATAAAAAAATGCACCAATGTTGTCATGAAACTAGTAAGCATTCAAAATGGCTAACATAAGGTTATATAGCAATGAAACATCGATAGGTTAGATCTTTCCTGCTTAACTTAATTAGGAAGCTAGAAAATTATTTCTGAAGCCAGAAGAATACCAGAGACCTTACCCTGGAGAGGTTATCTTCATTGGAAGTTTTGCAATCACAGGCAAAACAAGGTATTTTAGCCTCTGGAGAGGCAAGCAGACTGCATTTTGAGACTTCTTGTGTTACAATTCTCCCTCCCAGACAAGATTTACAAAGCAAATGCTAAAACTGTCTCAAGTTAAGATATAAATAAATAAACTGGAGTGACATGACTCCAACAGGATACTCTTGACTTATGCTACAGCAGAAAATAGTCTCTTCATAAATCTGAGCATGAAGTGGTTTTAAATAGTTTACATGTGATCCATGCCCTGTGACTTGTCACTTATTTTTGGTTCTTCTTTTCTCAGACCTTTAGAATATATTATGTGGGATTCAGAGAGATTAGTTATATCCATTTCCAGGAATTCTGGACGTTGTCACAGGTATCCGAGTCTTGCCAATGAAATCTAAAACTGAGGTCTACTGCCACACTATAGTGCTTAATGATGACAGAATGGGATTTTAAATAACTCAGGCTGGTTCTTTGCATGTTGCTGAATTTTAGTCTTGAGTTCGCAGGTCTAGATTTAGAGTTGAATTTCAGAACAGACAGCAGCATTATTTATTAGCACGTATTAGTCCAGTCTCACAGCAATTAAGAAAGGACTCAAGTCACTCTTCAAGTTAGTTTGAGGACCACAAGAATAGTGATGAAGTTCCACTGTGCACCTAATGCATACACTGCAGGCTCAGCAGTGATAACTCCGGGTTCCCTGCAGGCATCTGAGGGCAGCAAGTGAGGCTGGGCAGCCCTTAGTTCCGGGACTCCGAGGAAGTTGGGCTGCGAACTGTGGACATCAGGTGGGACTTGTATGTCTTGCTCAGGCCAGTCATCCAGAACTTCAGAAGCTTGACGTTGTCCTCCTCTGCAGCTCCCAGAATGCTCAACAGTTTTTGGGTGTCCTCCTTGGGTCTGCTGTCCACTTTAGTGAATTTAAAGAGGACCTTCACTTTGCTGCAGAAACAAGAAATTCCTGTCACTATTACAACGGACCTGTACACATCAAACTGAGCAGTGTGAGCAGAATGAGCAGTAGCTTCTGTTGGTGCCTACAGCAACTAGATGTTAATAAGAGCTTCAAAAAATATCCCAAGGAAACTATTTTCAAGCTTTAAATGAAGAAGCTGGGGGGAAAAGGAGTACGGAAAAGGGGAAATTAGTACCCATTTTCACTAGTAATACTCATAAGTCTAGTCTGTTTTTTCATTCTAGCGAAAAGTTTAATGATTACCTGGGACAACTGGGAATCTCCCCTGGGAGGCACACGTAGCGCCCAAGTAGCCTTCAAGCAAATGTTAAAATCATAACAGTTCCATGAATTATTTCACCTGGCCAGTCTTCCTTTTAACTACTAGCATCTTTGAAATGTAGTGCCTGAGGGTACAACCATGACATCTGTTTGGCATGTTGTCTGCACTAGAATATAGTGTACTTTGACAGGCTTATATATATTTGCATACTTAATTGTCATAATCTATATAAGGCAGGCAAGTATTGTCAYGTAGGTAACTTACAGATGCATGAACTGAAGCATAAAGGTTGAGAACCATGGAAAGCCAAAAGTAATTAGGCTAGAGTAGAACCGATATTCTTAGCTCCCAACAGTGGGGTTTACTACTCTTAAGACTAAAGTGAAAGTTAACTGGCTACAAGTTTGTCCTTTACTCTGGAAAAACTGTTCTAGGATTAATGCTGAAGCTGTTTCATCGAAAACAACGCAGTTGCACTTACTTCATCCACTCTTCCTTTAGGCAAACAAGGCACTGATCCACAACATCTACAGACAGGTTCTGGTTGGTCAGAGCGGCTTCAATCTTGTTCAAGATGGTAGGGCCAACTACAAGAACAAGAAGAGGAAAAAAGGGTGAGAAACAGGACTTGGAAGATACAGATTACCTATTTGCACCTTTACTACTAATTGTTAGCAAGGACTGGTCCATTTATTCATTCTAAAATCTATAATGCATGTTTGTTCCACCTCTTAATCTCTTCCAGAGCACTGATTTGCACTCATTTTTCACTAGTACTTCCATCTGGTTATTAATGCAGTTCCTTCTACATACAGAAGGCTATAACTATTAATAACAGCACAGCCAAATTCAACACAGATCATTATCTGAGAACTAATCAAGCCAAATTCTTTCCTAAGTCAAGAAGAAATCCACCTGTTTTACAAGGTGGAAAAATATACCCCTCAGCTGCCCACCTTGATTTAATTTCCATGGAAGAGGAGTTAAAGATCATCCCACTAGAAAAACATCTGATCCAAGAAGCAAAACGTAACTTTGTGAAGGATACCAGAATACACACACACACACACACACACACACACAGGTTCAGGGGCCTTTGTTTTATTCAGACCTGCTGTTAAATGGAGGTTGTTTGGATTCTGTTGTATCTAGTCTCAAACCAAAAGCTAGTAGAAATGCAGAAGTTTTATATAATATATTATCTGAAAATTAAGATTTTCCATAAAACCTCCACTTCCATCCTGAGGGTATGCATCCTGTTTGAGCAGCCATCAGATGGAACACTAACTTGCAGCTGACCTGTACGTGTAAATGTGCTTCCCTTTATTTCTCTGTATCTGTCTCTGAACGTAACTGTTGTTACATTTGAACTGCAGCGACTAAAATCTCCACTCTTGCCTTAATGTTCCTCTTAATAAGGGCAATTTCAGGGTACTTAGTAAAAAAACAAATAGCCAACCAACCCAGGGCATTCCTTTCCTGGACCACTTTTTGGAATTCCCTAGGAGGCTATTTTCTGAGGAGTCCGTGGCCTGGTAAGTGCAATGTGGTGGTGCCGAAGAGACCTTTCAGTGACTAGTTTTGTCCAGAAGCTTCTGGACATGCTGCAGGTTGGACGTAACATGCTTGAGCTTTGAGGGGTTCTGAAGAGATCTAACTGTGTTATTAGGATGCTATAATCAAACGTGTAGACCTACAGCAGCTGCTGGAGCACAGGAAGAGCACTACAGAGGGAATAAGTCTTTGCTTTGCATTACACCTGTATCTTCAGAGGACAGAGCAGGAAGGGTTAGCCATCTGCCTCCTCTCTTGAGAGAGGCAGTGAGGCCAATTCATCTAAGTTAAGACTTCCCAGAAAACACAAGATTGATTGACCTGAGTATAAGCCACAGCTAGGTGCAAGTGTTCGAGGCCCTGAACAGTGATTTGCAAAAACAAAGCTCTGTATCAGTCATACTTGTCTATTTTGTAGAACATGGGAGATGAGTAATGTCATGGTCCTCATCTGCTTAGACTCATTCAACAGTGAGTGATTCTAATATAACAACATGAAAAGACAAATTCTTCAGGATAGAAAGTGTTCATTGTGGGTCAGAGAAGAATTCCCCTACAATTGCTACTGTACCCACGTTACAGAATTTCTCATTTATGAAAATTAATAAACTGATCTAGTAAAGCAAACCCTTTACAACTAACAGGCTGTTCTAGACCTCACCAAATAGCAGTAAATCCTAAATTAACACCCCAATTGTATACTAACCTGGCCTTCTGCCCAGACTTCCTTAAGGGCCAGTAAATGAACAGCACATCAAGATGCTCTTTTAATCTCAGTACTACAGGTTTCTTTTGACAAAAGATTGTGTTTTCAAAGCACCCACCTCGATCTGCTGCAACAGGGCTACCGCTGGTGACAACAAACTCGTACTTGTTGAGGGACTGCTCATCATCGAAAAGAGTTGGGTAGAGACTGGACCGGGTAGCAGTGCGAACTTCCACTAGGACTGCAAACTCTAGAGCAACAAAAGCCCAGAAAAACATTAACTGAAATAGCCCAGATTCTAAAACACAGCTACGTACCTGCTCCAAGCAAGCATGACTCAGCTTACAATACTTGGTCCAGCAATAACCTTTGCTCACTAGGAACCAGTACTGTCAGCTATGCTATGATCAGCACTTGCAGCAGGTGTCACACCTTTCAACTACTGATCAGGTAAAGATATGGGGAAAAAAATGAAGTGGCACTGATTTTAGTTCATGCAGTGTTGTTAGACTATCTGCCAGTATTTTATATATATATAAAAAAAAAATTGCCGTGTCCTTTAACACAAGATGATAGGGAAAGAAGAGGGTTCTGCAACAGATTCTTACCAGATGATAATATGTGGGATGGGATTTGTACATGTGGGCTAAGCCCTAAGAAGTTACAACGATATGCCTCTTCATACTGGTCACTGTAGGGGATGATGCGCACGCAACCAACAGGCAGCATAGTCTAGAAAAGGAAGGAAACATGTCAGGAGAAACATTAGAACTAAACCAGTAAAGCACAATTTTCTCCCTGATTTGCAGGGCCAGCCAAGGCTTGGAGCACTGCTGATGCAGATTCAGCTGATTTGGGGGATCAGAAGTATCTTAATCAGCTCGGAAAACTATGCAGTTGCTACACAGAAGACAACCAAGACGACCAAGGATTGCTGTTTTTTTTTTTTATAAACCACATAATTTAGAACACATTCTCCATAAGATTACATGTTAGAGACAAGTCATTATGAACGCTTGATTACTAAAGAAATATATGTAAAAATATGCAGCCAGGAAGCAAAGAAAAAAGTTCCTACCCGTAGCACGTCAAAAGCAGACTGGACAAGATCCATGTCTCGAGCTTTCCAGATGACCTGGTTGCCCATCAGAACATGCCAAGCCAGCATGCGGAATGCCGATGCCCCAAGAACCTGAAACAAAACCATTCTGCATTGGTAATGAAAATTAGTGAAATATCCATTTTAGCCTGTTAAAAACATCACTGCCTCATAAAAAAGCTGTTAGAACAAAAAAAGCAGAAATAAACATGAAAATTTAGCAAGCTTTACGCACAGAGTAAGAGAACTAAACTGCAACACCAAGATTAAGTGTTTTTTGACAGGAGATAAAGGTGTCAGACTGTCATGCAAAACAATACTCTCTCCATCCATGGTTTCAAGAACAAACAGCAGCAAAATATCACCTTGCCAACATGCCTAATCAAAGATCCAATTCAATATTAAGCTCAATAACAGAACAACTGTTTATTTTCTAGCTTTCTCCAAATTCTTTAGCTCTCTGGAGAGATTGCACGAATTAGCCCACTTGTTGGCCAAGTTAGTGGTTTTGGTAAAATGGACACACGCCCGTTTGGAATGGGACTAAGCTTCTATTAGATGGTAACAACTTTCAGGCATTTCTCTGATCTGGGTTACGTTCACAACAATGATCCAGCCATGAAAGATGAAACAATATTCCTAGACAAGCCTACACATGCACAAATTTGCAATGCAATGCGGCACAGTGATAGCTTCAAACATTCAAGATTAGAAAACAGGACAACAGAAGGAGACTAAAGAGATAAAGCAATATAAAATCAAAAACATGGGAAGTTATTTGTCAGGAGTGTCCAGGAAAACAAACTGGTGAGAAAGAGATTGTGCAACAAATGCACTGAACTTTCTCCCTCATCCAGGCAACTGGAAGCACTGAAGAAAAGCTAGATCTGCACAGAACCATTTGTTTTGTTTGTAAATGATTTATTTTTTCCTCTCAAACGCTTTTGTTCTAAGAAAATAAAACTTGGCTTTGAAGGTGCTGCACAATCTCTGTATTAAATTTTTGTCATTGCTTTTGGGAATAGGACAACTGAAGAACTTGAGAGAAATCATATGATGACCTCCCACATGATCACTAGAGGCCCAAGACAAAAGGACGATGATCTCAGAGACAAGAGTCCTCAGGGATGCGGTTAACACTGTCACTAGCTTTCAAATATCAACCCGTTTCATGTTTCTTTGCTGACTCATTTAACTAGCAAGGCAAAAGCAGGTAGCTCACAGAACCAGGGAAGAAGGCAAGTGCAGACTATAGGAAAAAAATTATCTTTTTAAAAAACCTTAACAGGAGAACCAGAGGTTATTAGCTTTTGAATACAGCATATGTCAGAGTGCACGAGTGCTCCTCTTACCTGTCTCATGTGCCTGAGGGAACGAAAGACAGACAACCTTCTGTGAGCTACATTCCAGCTGTTGCAATCTGGCATCAGAGATGTTTCAGGTGGACATTTAGACAGCTCCTGCCCTTCTACAACATCTGTCTGGGCAGAAGGCTTCTCTTCTTCCTCAGAACCATCCCATCCTTCTGACTCTTCTTTCAGGTCTAGATAAAAAAAGGCAGAGTGGTCATAAAAATCGCTGCTCTCCAGGAATGGAAACTGCCTCAGAAGTGCCTACACATCCTGCAGCCAACTGTTTTTGGCTAGATGTGGAGAGAGAGAGCTCAGATATAGAGCAAATAGAGTAACTGAAAATACTACCATTAATAACAGACAGACCTAAAGTAAAAAGTATAATCAAGCTTCACACTTCAGATGTAAGATAACCACTGAAAGGTCAAGAAGGAATTTTCATCTACAGAACACAATGTCATATCTTTTGACCAGCTATGCATTCTCTATTCTTCCTTTAAGGGTCATGGCCAAAGCTTTCTAGATTCTAGTCTAAATGGATTAATAAAACAATTCAGTGTAAGAAAAATTTATAATTCTTTAATTTTAGAAATTTTGTGGAAAAATGATAAAGGACAAGCTTCATATCTTGTGACTGTAAATTCTTCTGGCCACAGACATTCGTTGGGAAGGTGAACCCAGCCAGACAGAACAATAATCACGATGATGCAACACTTCTACAGAAGTGGGAAACAACGTATGTGCACGCAGAGAATTTATGAGGCCAAGGGCCATGATTTCACGTTCCTGTCAGAGTATATAGGAGAACACATCAGCTACTGCACAGCCTAGCACAAAGGTGAAGTCTGAGGGATGACTACACTTATGATGTTGATGAAAGGAGTTGGTGTTTCACCATCCAAAGTATTCTCAAAGGCTCTTCCAGCTCTGGAAACTTTAGTCTCACCTGCAAGTTTTTCCATCTGAACAAGGGTGTCTTCTGTTGGTGCTCCCTCCAGAAGCTTCTCTGTAAGCCGGCTGCCACAAGCTTTCAAAAGCCTGGAAACATTGAAAAAAATAAGAGTGCCCATTAAGCCTACTTGCTCGGTACAAAAATCTTGTAAGAAACTTGGTGCAATGAGCTTAACAAAAAATCTGACCACCACCACCCTGTGGTTTCTTTCAACAGTTCTCGACGCTTTCCTCTGTGTGTAAATATCAATGCTCCTTACAACTATTGCCACTCAAGTCACTGTAAGGTCTACCATTTTGCAATTACTTTGTGCAACACTTATCCCCCATGCAAGTCACATGCCAGTGCTGCAACCCTCTCTGTGGCATCTTTCCAGGGAAGTCTGATGAGCAAGTCAGGCACTGGAGTAACGTGCTGTGGAATCTCACAGACATGCTACCGTGCCAAACGCTGCATCTCTCACACTGCGTCTCACAACACACGGGCACCTCCAGGTGAACAACCACTGTACTTCAAGTGTGAATCCCAGGTACAACAGACTGGGGCTGGGAACGTCTTTTCTTGCTTTCTTCCGTACTATATTCCATACTGCAGAGCCTTTCCATCTAGATAGACGTGGTTTCCATTAGCAACCATATTAATAGGTTTACTTCACAGCAACAAGAGAACTTTTGTCCTAAAGGCACCAGAAGGCTGCTGTCTTTCTGTGCTTAATTCCCTCTCACTCAGGGGCAACTTTGCAAAGCCCAATTTACTAATTGAGGAACAACCACCTGGACACTCAGTCACGTTTCCACCATTTCAGAACATGAGAATTTTCTGTTCTTGAAGGAGTTACAGAAGCTAGAAACATAAATGGCATTACCAAGCAAAAGAAGTGTGCAAACATGCCCATAGGTTTTCATCATTGGTCAGTGACGTTAAGGAGCGGGCTGCATTGCCATTCCGCTGGTGCAGGAAGGGAGTGAACGCTGTGTTCATCCGCTGGGCACGCTGAGGGCACCCGTACTGCTCTGCTTCAAACACCTACATCACAAAAGAAGGGCAGTAAAAGAGACTGAAACAAGTAAAATGCTTAAGCAAACCTGAGAAAAAAGAACAAGCAAAAAGGCCATGTCATATACAGTCACCCAAAAGACATTGTAAAATACGGGAAAAGAGAGGAAAGGAACACCTTAGACTGACTAAAATTATCATCAAGCAACACCCATGCTCCCCAAAATGTTGTTCTTCACAACTTTAGCTACTTGCATTTCTAAGGAAGCCAGTGTCTAGCAGTTGGGGCTGTGAAAAATGCTACAACTGGTTTAAATTGACTTGAAGCTTGTTCCTCCTCCTCCTGCTGCCCAGATGCAGACTCGCCTCTTGTCCCTTGTGTCAACTTTAATGAGCTTCCTGGCTGCAGTGAGCTGGATTGGTTTGCAGATGAATCAGAAAGCTAACTACCATAAAGTTTTAGTAAAGCTGAATCAAACTCACTCCCCGCACTGACCCACCTTGAGCGCTTTGCCCTGAAGCTCATCAATGATGCCTCTGATTTTTCCCAACAAGAAAGGCCAGGAATTGATTAGATAAATCCGGTCCATCATGATAGTGATGATGCTGTACCAGCGCTGGAAACCACGAGCCAGGCTGTCTTTGATAAAGAAGGTGTGGCTGAACACAAAGCCATGCTGTTCATCTCCGAAAAAAATAGGGCCTTCACGTCCTGGGCAGACCTGAAGGGGAGGGACACATACACCAAACTAATTCAGCACATCGCACAGCTGAAACACTAAAAATCTGGTTGAACAAAACTTCCTGCTCTTTAACACCACCTCCCATGAAGCCTAAGTTACCTGGTGAATAAAACAAGCCTTTTATAGGCTGCTATCCAAAATACATGGGCAAACAGACCTCCAGAGACGGCCTGCAAACATGTAACCTTCATTTTAACTATCTTAAGAATACAGCTCTGCTTCACTATAATAATTTTGAAAATCCACAAGGAACTGCTGATTGCGACACACAAACACTCATTAAACTGTAAGGTTTCCCTTCCCTTCTATGAGATGCTGAACATAAATGGTCTACAAAGATTAAACATTTCTTGATGCAAAGCAACAGATTCCAATGTTTTTACAAACACAGTTTATCTCAGAAAGAAAAACAATAAATGCATAGGAGCAAAAACAATAAAGGGAATTTTCTAGGGTCATAAGGTGAGAGGAAGAAATCCCCAAGGTTATCAAAGATCAACCCTGAAAATTCCCACCAATCCTGGAATGAACGGACTTCTGTGTCCGTCTTTCCACCTCCATTCCTTCCTTTTTCAGGCTGCACAGAGTGGCTAAGATCAACAAAGCAGTATCTTGGATTCAAAACAATGCATAAGCCCTTGGACAAGTTTTCTCTGTGCACTCCAAGCCAGTTACCTCACAACTCAGACTGCGAACACAGGCCTGACGCACAATACTGAACAGCTGGGGGTGATTTGGGTGTTGGTGACTGACATACTTGATTGAAGTCTCTTTGTCATGGCTGACATATCCAGGATGTCCTCCTGCAAGAGAGCGGCAACCCTGAAGATAGAAAAGCAAAATCCAACCGTAAATGAGCATGCAACTACCTAAGGTTTCCAAAGGCCTCTGCATTTTCCCTTCAAAAGGTAAGGAAGAGATATATACATTTACAGAGGCAAATACAGATATTCATTAAGAGTAAGCTGGACATTGGAAGTTTGAGGCAAGGTCAGAATCTGAACCCAGCTCCTCAACTAGCATCCTATGGGCTATGTTTCCCCAGCTGCTATGCTCTTTTTCCACTCTTTGGTTTGATCGGGAATTTGATGATGACTCTACAAGTGGTCTAATTCAGTTAAACAGCAACAGCAACTGTGAAATCAACTGGCCTAATAAAAATGGCCATCATCTAAAAGAAAGTAACAAATAGTTCAAAAAAGGTTCTAATAGTAGGCAAGCATGTGAACAACTGCTAACACATATTTTCTCTATCATTTTAATTGCTTTGGGGATTTTTTTCCTATTTCCTGTTCAATATTGCTGTTAAATTTTAATAATATATGGCCAGACCTAACCTAATGAAACAGATGCTCTTCAAGGATGAGTGAGGCATTTCTCAGCCACTAGAGAATCAGGTAACATAGGCTAAAGAGTCCTCAAAAGATCACCTTGTCAAACTCTATACGCACAACAACAGCTCCTTAATGTCTTGTCATGGATTATTACAGTTTATAAGGACTTGGAGACCTTTTAGTACTGGCAGTCACATACAAATACGAGCGCAGGTCACATGCATTTTTTTCCTCCTAAGCAATGCAATTTGCACTAGAGAATCCATGAGCCCTTTAGCTAAGCAAGGGGTCACTGATGTCTGCACACGCACATACACACTTGCCTCACACATGTCTGACTTTTTCGGCCCTGGGCTGCTGGAGTCAGCACTGGCACCTTCCGCTGGGCTGTGTGAGCGGATCCTACTGCTCATCTGAATGCCGCCTTCTTCTTCTTCCGCCTGCTCATTCTGCCCAGAGACGTCTCCGCTGCTTGCACCTTGAGGAAGCGGTGAATGCAGAACCTCGGTACAAAAGAGGGTGCGAGGACCGTGGAGCTCACAAAAATGGCAGAGGGCAACGATAGCATTCATAGTGAGAGCTCAGCACATAGGTCAGGCCTCCTGCAGGAAAGGGAGGCAGCACACAGCATCAGTAAAACAGACAGACATTAAAACACCCCTTGGACCCGCGTGGCACAAGCCCTACTCTACACTCCTCCGTGAGATCGTGGGGTTAAGCTCAGCTAAAGGGACTATGYGCTCGGTTTGTTTTTTCCGTGGTGAAAGAGGTGAAAGACACCAGCGGCAGCTTCCAGAGTGTTTTATCTTTGCCCGAGGGAAGCCCTGACACCAAGCTCCCCCCAGGACAGACCCAACCTGCACCATCGTCACCCCCGACCACCCTGCTCCGCTCACACCCGCGCCCAGGCCTGTAGCGACCCCTCCGTCAAGCAGGGAAGGGGCTGGCCGCTCGCAGGGGTGTCAGACCCGCACCAGAGAAGCGGGGCCCCCAGCAGACGCGGCCCCACGGACACTCTGACCGGGCCCGGCCTCCCCTCAGCTGGGACCAGGCCCGGCCACCTCAGCCGTGAGGGGGTGACGCCGGGCCAGGCCGTTGCTCCCAGGCCCGGACACCTCAGGGCCCTCCCGGACGGCGTGAGGATGAACTGACCCTCTGGGCCAGGGCGCCTCGGGCCCCCCCCGGGCCGGGCCCCCCGCCCGCCCCGCTCACCGCCGCTCCGGGCTCCCCCGCCCCGGCCCGTCCCGTGGCTCCGTGCGCCTGACACACACTGACCCGCCGGCCTGTACCATCCCTACGCGGCGGCAGCGGGGGGGGGAAAGGGGGGGAGATGGCTTCCCGGCCCCGCCCGGGCCGCCGCCAGGGCAGGCAAGGAGACGGACGGCAAGGACCGGGGCCCCACAGAAGCGTCGGCCGCTCTGCGTCGCGGGTACGGAGCCGAGACCCGCTCGCCGCTTCCCCTAGTGTCCTCGCTCCCCCCTCGGTGCGGCAGTGGCTCGGTCCACGGCCGCCCTTTCCATAGGCGTTAGGCAAAACCACTCTCTAAAAACAGGGGGGAAGCGATGAAGCTCTGGCCCACGGCTCCTCCCTTCCCTCTCCTTCCCCCGCACGTTTGCCGCGCGGCCCAGAGCAAGCAAAGAGTTTCGACCCCTGGGACGAGGTAGGGACGAGCCGCCTCCTACTACCACCGCGGGCGCTGGGCCCTGAGCCGGCCCTGCTCCCCCCGCCCGGGGCGGGTGGTGTGGGCCAAAGGGCGGGTCACGTGACGGCCGCCCCGCGCGGGGCGGGGGGGGTGCGCCGGGGCGTCCTGGGCGCGCAGGCGCGTGCGCTGCCCCCGGCGGGGTGCACGGCGCTGCACAGGGCGCTGCACGCTGCGGTGCGGGCGGGCGCAGCYTGTAACGCGGCTGCGAGCGGCACCCGGGCAGGGCCGGGGGCTCCGGGGCTCGCCTCGGCCAGCCGCCTGCCTGCATGTGCGCAAACACAGCCGCGGCTCAGGAGCCACGGTTGCACGACAGGCACAACCCATCATGCAATACAGCATATGCATTTAATAGTATTTTAACTGCTCACAAACCCATTCAGCTATTGCCCGGTACCTCCAGACACAAAGGAGAGGAGACGRCTCAAAGATCCGTTAAAATGAGCATGCACGGATCTTCCTCCATTAAAAACATGCAGCCGTGAGACAGCGATGCTTCAGTATTACAACACTTYAGACCATTAGAATATAAGATTAGAGCTGATGAAGGCTTCCTCCATTAAATGTTATCTTTTCCCTCCTCCCTTTAATATATGAAGACAATTACATCTAGGAATTTACCCAGGCAATTCCCAGATGAAGGCCCTGAAGGAAGGGAGCAGCCACCTCAAGTCAAAGGAAACAAGCCAGTTTTAGTCTCTTCTAATATATATGTCCTCCCTCTTTTCAGTTGCTCCAGTTCGTCATTAGCATCGCAGTGGTATCAGTTTACTATTTATCCCTAGGAGAATATGAAAAGATAAGCCCCACATTCCCTTAGAAGTAGTTATCCTTTCAGGCTTTAAAATAATCAATTGCTGGATTCTCCCCCTTCCCCTTACAGTGTAGGTGACCCCTAGACTACCTGAGCCTTACAGCAAGTCTTCCACAATGTAACAGCATAGGTCTAGAGCGCTTTTGGAAACAGTGCTAAGGCAGATACAGGGCTGTATTAGTCTTCCCACAAGAACAAAAAGGTCTGGTAAAAAAATAATCTACATTTTAGCATTCAGCTGAGTACACCTTGTATTGCTGCGGACAGAGTTTAAATCCTCAGAAATAGCAGATATCAATGATACTACTAGGATACATGCCCTTGGCTCCAAGCAGCCACGCTTGGACTAAAGAATTATGCTTCTGTTGGAGAAATGACACTCAAATGGTCAATGAGACTGATGATGATGATAACACGAGAGATGAGATTTGAATAGAAAGAGACCTGATTTGCAGCAAATGTTTGTTCCCGAGTCCATCTAACCCTGGAGCCCATCTTGGACCAGGGCCAGCAGCAGCTCTTTCTAAGGAGGACGTACTGTGTGCTTGTGCAAAAGAAACTAGCTATTTCTACTAGAGATACACCAGGAAACCTCTGAGAAGCTACCAACAGAGCTTGAACAACCCCTGACCACGGGGCACGGCCCCACGCAGACGACAACTAGCGTCTCCTTCCAGACAACTGTAATCACTTGTCCTGAGATGTGACAAGAACAAGAGAACCCCCCAAAAGCTAAGAACAAGCCAAATAAGAAAGACCTACTATCTCGTTCTTTCAGGCCAGCCATTTAAGACAAGTTAAGAAGAATTACTCGTTTTTTATCTTTATTTTCCAACAGTACATTTAAACAACTTCTCAGGTCTAACCTCCTCAGCCAGTTTGGCCATGCAGAAAACAATTCCTATGTTATACAGATTACCTATGACAACACACAAAACGGGTCGCAGTTGTACTGTAAAGGGAATTTGTATAGAACAAGGCAACTTTAGTGACGCAAAAGCATATGGTGCAATGGCAACACTGCAGGTATATTAGCAAAGTTTACTAGTTAGGGCTCCTCAGTGGCACAAAAATAGGAGAGGTGGTTGCATGCAAACAGCTTCTAGCCATTTTTTAAGGAAAAAAACCCAAACATGTCAGTACCAGCTAAGTATAACTGAACTAGAGACCCCTCCTGTGGCTAAAAAGTGTAGTTGCAAGTCTCATGCTACCTTCATAACTGCATTTTATATCTTTGCTAATTAAGATGCATGAAAATATGATGAGTTAGATATCAAAGCAAGCACTCAGTATTTTGTGATCACACCTTGTGGTCATGCACGACAGGAAGAACTAGCCACAGCACTTCTCCCATCCTAAGTTCAGATAAACACAGCACGTAGTGGTCTTATATTCTATCAAAGTCCTTCCCTACAACAAATGTGAGTTAAAACCAGAAAGCTCAAGTGTTCTCAAAGCTTCTCAGTTGGCCACAGCCCATGCTATTAGTTCCAAGACTTGAAGGAGCTACTTCAAAAATCTGGAAGACTTAATTTCAACAGGATCTCAAGACATGCAGATGCCAGACGGTATGTATTTATCAGATCCCTACTTAGAAGCCTTTCTGCAAAGCACTTTTGGTGAATGCTTTCCATCTACTCAACTCCAGTGGCGAGAGCTGACTTTTAATTTTCAACAGCAACCAGGGAATTTAACAGCACAATTATCCACATCAGAAAAGAAACTTTAGCAGGTCTCTAACTTTCAAAGCACTGTCCTTAAAAAACACATTAAGAAAAATAGCATTATATGTAATCTCAAACAATCACATAGCAATTTCTACCATCCTTTCGACATGTGGTATGGATTTATTTTACCTACTTTAGGCAAGGAAAAAAAGAAAAAAGCTGCTATTTGTCAGCTGCACATATTAGTTTGCTTGTAATTCCACATATACAAAAGCCACTGCAACAGCTCTCAGCAGATATATCCACATTCACTAATAAGAACTAGTGCTACGAAACCTTAGCCATGCTAAGTGGACGTTTGCGGTTCTTCTCAAACTTCACAAAAGCATTCTTCATACATTCTCCCCCAGCAAGCGATCCCTTGGTGACGAAAGGCGAGCTTTCCACATGTTTGTCTACGTGGCAGTTTGGGGTTAGTCATTGTCAGTACTTTTGGTGACTACTGCACATGATCGTAAATACTTCTACAACCCAACTTCGTGCTTGAGCCCGCAGCACTATGAATCGCATGTTTAACACTTCCACAGTACCAGAGCAGAAAATCGTATAAGCATGTTTAGCATTGAAATCACTGCAGGATTAACTAGGAAAAGACTTTAAAAATCATAAATATCTTTAATTACAAGACTGGTAAGGCAAGTTAAGAAAAATAAGATTTTGTTTTAAGATTAGGTGTAAAAGTTGCCTTCAAATATGGAAGTCGCTATGATAGGAAGCACAAGTACTCAGTGGTGAGCTACTAACACTATGGACCTATGCTGTGTTTGCTACTAAATTGCTATTTATACTTTAAAAACTTTATTCACCACCTAAAGAACAGGCTGGGGACACTTCACTTCTACTAGAGAGCACACCACTGTCAAAGAGGCTCTGCTAGAATTAAGATGGCAGTTTTAAATGAAAACCCCAACAGTTCTGTATCAGCAGTGGAAGCACAAATGGTATATTTTCCAACCACCGGTGACCTCAATACATACAAGTTTCACACGGCAAGAGCCAGAAATGTAGTTCCCACTTAGGTACCTGAAAAAAGCTGGCAGGTTATCAGCAGTAGCAAGCAGCTCCTATTCAGGTGTTAAGTAGGAAGCACTGGATGCTGAGCTGCTCACATTCTGACCTGATGACAGGTTTATTTATGTCTGATAGCAGGAGATTTGCACTGACATGAAGTGTTTCAAAGGTGCTTGAACAATAATAATCTCCCAATACATTAAGAGCTACAGAAAATAAAGAGCCCATTGATTCAAAGAGTGAAGCACTTAAGGAATCCAATGACAACATTGCGATGTTTGAAATAGTGATTTAAAAACCAGATGTTATTCCAGAATGTTATTTCCAAATAAAACCCTGCTTTTAGGAGAGCTGTATAGGATTATATCATAAAGAATTGCTTCCTTTGGAAACAAAGAAAAGATCTATAGCATGACCTTCACTTAGACTGATTTCCAACACAGAAAAGTATTAGATGGTTGAATAAACTCCTTTATGCCATATTGTATAGAAGCAAGAATTTAGATCTCTTTCAGTGTGAACAACTTCATATCCAGCATCCTCCAGAACACCAGGGTCTTCCAAATATCCTTTTGTTTAGGCCCAAGAAATTTGATCTAATAGCAAACATTATTAGGAAATATTTTGTACCAGAAACTAAA
>NW_020450871.1:1619300-1632416 GCF_003343035.1 Apteryx rowi | reverse complement strand
AAAAAAAAAACAACCACCATAAATAGCTGTCATATATGGATGCCCTACAGTGATTTCTGCTTTTCAGCAAAACCACCTTACAAGGACTCATTAATACGCTCACCCTTTTGGGAAGAAGAACATGGTTCTTATTTCATCATTTACTAGACAGCAGCCAACTACACGGGACATACGCAGATTATAAAATGTAGAGAGTTTTACTCGGACTCCCCACCCCTCCCCCTACCATACATATGATGAATCTGCACTTGGAGCCAACTTTAAATACAAAATAATGAACCAGTAATTCTCTTGTAAGTGAACCAACACTAGCTTGTATTCTTCCCTGAATAAACACTTTTTTGCAGAAGAGGAAAAGGACTGCTACAGAAACACAGCAACATTCAAACCCTTTAAAACAAAAGGTAGATTATTTAATGCATTAACGATGTTAATCTGAAGATAAATAAATCCACAACAGACTTAAGTTTCTTTTGAGATTTCCTTTTTCTTTGCAGAGAATATTTCTGAAATCATACAGTACTGAGAGGGTGTTCTTTTATTTTCTTAATGTCCAGGTGTAAAGCAAAGCTCAGTTCTCTCTGCTCTCTTCATGGAACTCCTCAATGCCCTATTCCAGGCGTGATTCTCTTAAGCTTTTACTTGAAAGCGGAGTGGTGAGCAACATTAATTTCAGGAATAACTGGATGGTTTGGTCCCTGAGTCATCTTCTTGAGAGCCCATACTCTGGAAGGCAAAGAGTTATTTCTTCAAAAACAGGTCTGAAGATTTACCTTTGAGACAGACAACTTCAAAGTTAATAGGCAGGAAAATAAAGTGCATATGAAATAACTTACACTTCCTTTTTTTATTTTTACAAAGCATTAGATTAATCCAAATTATATACATATGGAATCATCAACACTGTAAATACTGACATTCAGTGCAACACATACTGCACTGAATGTCTTCCTTACTTTTACAGGATACTAAGTCAATTACCTTCTGCACAAACTGAGGGTTCACAGTGATCTCTTGATCCATGGCTTTCAGTCGTTCATCAAGCTCTATACATTTCAGCATCTTTAAAAAAAAAAAAAAAGGTGAAAATATTAAGTTGATTATTTTGTCCAGCTTGTAACAAGACCTTCAAGATATTCATGGCTGAACTGTGCAGAACCAAAAACATTAGCCATCACAAAAGTTCCAAGTCAAAATGTTCTTCTCCTCCATCTCCCAGACAAAAGCGTTAGGTCATTTTTCTATTTTTGATGCATGTCTTCCTAACAGTCCTTTCTAAGGCCACTGATAGACAGCCCCACAAGGGTCAACCAACTCAATTTGCAGGTAGCTTATCACCAACCACTAGAATTAATCCCTGAAGTCTAAAACTCTAAAAATCTAAACCACTCAATTCAACGGACTTCAGGTCACCAACATTATGCAGTCTACTGAAACAGCTCAGGTTATACAGAAGATACAACAGGGATCTCATTGATAGTAATTGACTGCAAATCTAAAACACTTAAATATGAGCACTGCGAAATACTAGAGTAATGATTCATAGTCCTGATTCTCCACATTTAAAGTGACCTAGCCTGACTTCTTCCAGCAGACTTCTGATTATAGACTAGGGTTCTTCAGTAGAAATTCCAACAGCAAAAATACTTCAAAGATTATTTACCTCCTGATCAATGTTATGAAGCATAGCTGGATTGTTATATTTTTCAGGATTATCGTGGAAACAGACCATACCATCTTTCTGATTAATACTTGCAAAGATTTCACCATCTTCTATCTGAAATGAGAGAGGGTTTAATACAAGTTAGCGCTAAGTATGGAATTTTACGTAGCTGCAAGACATGGATGGCTCGTAGAATAATCTTTATTTTGTTTGCTTTCTATTTCTTAACAGTTTTCTGAAGATAAATGATGCATGCCTCATTTTAAGCAGAGACTGTCTCTTAAGATTTTGAAAACAGTGTAAACACCACAGCACAATAACA
Source organism: Apteryx rowi (assembly GCF_003343035.1). Classification (NCBI taxonomy): domain Eukaryota; kingdom Metazoa; phylum Chordata; class Aves; order Apterygiformes; family Apterygidae; genus Apteryx; species Apteryx rowi. Next base: position 1,630,431 of record NW_020450871.1, on the reverse strand, counting down.
GTACTACTTTCACCCTGAAAAAGAACCATTCCTCAGACATTCAGAACATCCACTACCAAAACACTTGAAAGCTCTTAATTTGGATCAATTTTTTAATTAGGATAGTAACAGGCCTTACCATATGGAGGACGTATTTTTCTGCTTCTTGGGGTCCCGACAGCTGCACTCGACTTGCCATATCTTGTAATGATAATGTAAGAAATGTCTGAAATTTAGAAAGTATCAAACCATTAAAACCCGATGCTGACAACTTTCCCTATCAAACCTTTAGGGCCTATATAACCTTATTTTTGAAGTCCAATGGGCAGGACCAAGCAGAGCACGTAGTTATTACTTACAAAAGCACCAGAGAGGAAGAAATGACTTAATTCCCAAAGATGGTAATTTGTGCGCTGAAGACATGTGCAGTATAAAACTAATAGAGTCATTATTCCATTTCTGCAGTCCCTTCTTTCCCAGAGAACCATGTCCAGCCCCTTCCCCCATCTTTTTACATGAATAAGGCTTGCCCATTTCTTGAATTCACTTCAAAAGATGCATGTATTGCTTTACTTCAGAGGTTAGTTCCACTTCAGCAAACATCATTTAAGTTCAGCTTTCTAAAAAAACAGCCTTCCCCCGATCATCTTTAAAGATTAGTCTGATCTCTTCAGCTGAAGTAGCATATTACTCCACTGCTTTTGTTTTTCCTTTACTTCAGACACTCCCAAAATTTGTCCCTTTCACTCACTCTTCTCTAATGAAGTAACCTGTAAAGTTCAGGTTTCTTATCTTTTGGAGAAAGATGAAGGTCACTGGGTAGCAGCGCTCATGACTTTTTTGGTTACACAGGGAAATTTTATGGGCTAAGTTCTCTCATTTGAACTAGCAAAACCACTGACTTTGATCAGCACACTGCCACATGTACCATGGTTTGGAAGCTTCAGGACAAAAAGGAAGCAGACAAGCAGATATACACTTTCTATTTAGATTAAAAGAGCTACCCATGGCAGTATCCATACTGAACCACCTTTTAGATAATGCAAAGGTAGCCAAGTGAATTCATTTTCTATATAGAACACTTCAAAAACTCATAGTGCTGTTTCAGAGAGGTGAATTTAAGTTTTAGCCATTTTACTGTGAGATTATTACATTATCAGTTTGCTCTGATTTGAATCAAAGAAGCACCGTCTGAGGAAGACTAATCACTCCGTTTCTCAGCAAAACAAAAGACACATCTTACCTTGGTTAGCCTCTGAATATTCTTTTTGTAAAGAGATGACAAGCATTGCTTAACCAGCCCCATATTGTTATCCCTTGTGAATGTTTCACTGTGTTTGTTCACCAGATTTCGAAGCTCCGAGGGTTTATTGGTTGAATAAACTTGTGCTAATTCATGGTAAGCATTGCTAAGGGGCTGCAATTAGAAAAAAAAACAAGAATTTTCCTTAAAGAACATGGAGTTCAACCAGCCTTGCAAAATCTATTCACTATTTCAACTTTTAAAAAGTCATGCAAGTATAAAAGTGAATTTAAGTAGCTCAAGTTTCTTTCAAAATATGTGAGGCCCACAAAGTCTTTCAAGAAGGGATTGATCTTTGTACATTCAGTCCATATTAGTGCAATGTAAGATTTGGTTTAAAAAAAAAATTCAAGAACCTCTGCATGATTGTTCTAGTTTTGGAACATTAGGAAAGAGTCCATTAGTGGAGCACCATATGAAACAAGCTGAATTTAGAATAATTAGAATACTGGCTAGGCACTGTCCATCCATTATACTTGATTTACCCTCTAAGAGGCTGTCATCCTTGACTACAGTGAATCACAGCACGGACAATACCAACACATAATCAGAGGGTAAAGATTAATTCACCTAAATTACTTCAAAATGGCAGCTGGTTGTGCCTGCATATTAGTATTTTAAGTAAGAAGATGATTTTTGGAAACTTTTAAAAGTTTTGGTCACAAAACAGCAAATTCAGAGTTAATTAAAACAAACATGCTTTAGAAGCGGGTTATTTTCATAAGACCACAACTCTTCTGACAGCCGTTTTGTCTTCCACCCTATACCTGATCAAAATGCTTATGGACTCCTAACTCTTGGTCTTTTCAGAAGCTTTCATCCTTTAGAAAGCTAGTTTTAGAAGAAACTCGATATACTTTAATTCTCTAATATTTTGGAATGAGCAGTCTGTAGTTTTCTAAACAGATGTCTTCTCTGATCAACTCACAGCAAGCAAAACACTGAGAAGTAGACAGTTCAAGTCCAAATCTCATGCCAGCAAGGACTGACATAGATGTCCAAAGATCCTACTTCTATCTGTATTACACCTCGCTCAACACTCTGAAAAACTGTTGGATTCTAACATTATGCAGCTCTGCTACACATACAATTGAAAGTACCTGAAGTACAGATGCTAATTAACACAAGTTCTCTGTTTCAGAACAAATTATCCAACAGCAAGCACACAAAATTTTATCCCAGGTTTGGGATTTCATTTTATTCACTCTCTCCACAAATTAATCAGTAATGAAGTAAACAGGAAACTGCTTCCAACTCTTCCCAGTTTCGCTAGCTTATAAATTCTGACTACTATTAATTCACTGCTGATATTGAAAATGTTACATGTGAGATTTTACTTCCATTACAACTCAGTGCATATATTTCTAGCTGCTTTCCCAGAAAGGTCAGTAGGGCTTTCCTTTTGCAGATGGGGAAATAACTGGAGCTGAGGAGAGACAGGCAGGTTTTTTTCTCCAGCAGTCACATGGAATAGTTGGCTTAAGTACCATTTCCTAGAGCAGTTCACCAGCTACATATGGTATCAACTTCAGCTACATGAAGTTATAGTTGGACTTTTTTAGAACATGGGGACTGCATATTGAAAGCCAAGTGTAACTTGAGTCGTTTGGGCTCTGAAAAGGTAAAAACCTGTCAACAGGTATGCATTATCAGCGAACAAAATATTTATAATTGTGAAATCCTTTCAATCCTAGAGGTTTAATTAAATTTAAGTTTAAAAACCTGTATTGCCAATGTGAACAATACAGTTTGTGTTTCGGATAGACTTAAGAGTTGCCACACAGACAATCCTTAGCCATGCCTTTCATAGTCTAGAAAGGCAGTGAGAAGCGTCATTCTGGTATGTTGTGCATTATTTCCCATGATCCAAAACATTAAATAGTACCATAAAGTGAGGGTACAAAAATTCTTGCCCACACGGTAACAAGTTCAGATTTCTTGTCCTATTATTTAGCTGTATTCGCAAGACTTACCTTAATGAATCTACCAACTATCTGGGAAGTGTATTTCGGTAGCTGTTGAACTTTGCCAAGTAGTATCAAAGAAACTAGAATATACTTTTTATACGACTCCAACATAATATGACTGACTGCCATGGCTGGAGTAGTTATTGCCTGAGCAAGAGAGAAAGAAATTAAATAGAAAATCAATATGCTTTCTGGTAGGTCCCAGTAGTTACTGCATGAATAGAATCTCAGTTTAAAGGTGCATGTACAAAGGATACAATGACATAAGAAAATCACTTTTGAGCATTAAAGCCTAACTTTCTTCTGTCAAAATTAATTATCCAAAAATGTCCTAAAAAAAAAGTAAATTCTATACCAGCTATTCAAAATGCGTATCTTGCTACAATGAAGCCTATCTTAAAATAACCCTGCTAAGATCAAAGCAAAACTTCCTTGCTTGGTATGTATCTAAAATTGTGCTAGAAATCACCTGCAGTTACTTGTTACTAGGAGTGATAATTCAGATCCTGTAGGAGCTGGACTTACACAGATCCTTAAAGAGTTTAATATATTACATCATCAGATCTCAGATTTAAGTATGCCGGAAGAGGCTTGCAGGATAGGGAAAGGAGATTTTAGTTTACTATGCCAGTGCTACTTAAGAGTACACCTTTGTTTATAGAAAAGAAAAATGCTGCACCAGTTTAATTTGTGCATTTGACAGCAATTTTTTTCCACTGAATTTTCCCAATTTCACATTTGTCTTTTTTCTCCCCCCACAGAGAAAGTACAAGCAGCAAATATTGTAGACTTCCCTCAAAATTAGCAAAGGTCTCAGGAAACAAAACCACTCAACTCATTTTACTTGAAAACATACCATTCTGAATGTCAGCCGGTGAACTGCTGCTTATGCAAATAGTAATAAGCAGGCATTTGAAAAATATTTACAGCAAGATAAATTTAACATCAGCCTTTGAGTTGGTGCAATTTTATGGTGCAAGAGTTACTTGGCTATAAGAGACCTTCTTAGAGGAAAACATTTCTAAAGACAGTTTGTCATTATTTGTTGCTTCACTTAACACATTTCAGAGAGAACCATTCAGGCTACGCCTTCTATAAAACAACTTATAAATTAAAACTATCCCAAATCAGTTTTTATGTATAACTACGATGTACATGTGCAAAACCAAAACCAATGCAAATGATGAATAGCAGTATAGATCTATTAACAAAACTATAGCCTAAAGGTGAAGAATGAAAACAACAACTGGAGACTCCTTGTACTAGATACACAGCACTTATTGCAGGTTTTGGTGGCAATTCAGGGATGGTAGCTTCTCTTAATGCTATCACACAAGCAATTTCTGCCCTTCAATTGATCACATTTTAAACATTAAATTTAACATTACCTGTTCATAAAAGTAGAGTGCTCTTTCAAAGTTCTTTAGCCCAGTGTATATCATCCCACCATAATAGTAGTAACATAAAAAGTGCTTCGCATCATATGCCCCATTCTCTTTACAAATATCCATCATGTCCACATCTAGATACGGGAGGGCAGGTTTAAAGCATTTTGCTAACAAACAGAGCTACAAGAAAATAAACCAAGTTTTCATAAATTAGCCATCTGCATTCAAGTTTTAATGAGGAAGAAAATGAAACTAAGTTCATTTAGCACTATTTAATAAATCTTACACTGTATGTCAGTAGCGGTGTAAAGCAGACTATTCATTATATCATGACATTTGAAGAACCCATAATTTATACCAGTTCATAAACAGTATTATCTGAATCCTAAAGAAATTGTACTCTGACAAATCTACTTGAAACTCCGGGCCTTCCAGACTGTGGGCTGGCAGCACTAAATATTGCACTAAACATTGCACTAAACATTCCCGTCCAAACCTAAATCCCAGGAGCCAAGAATGAGACAGAAGTGGCAAATTCAGGCCAAAGGCACTGACACAAACATGCCTTTTGTCAAACTTGAGCAAACAGTATCTGGATGTTACACTTAAACTGTCTATGTCTAGACAGAGCTGTGCGTGACTTTCTCTCAGCTCAGAGAGAAGTGATGTCAAAGGACTTTCAGAAGTCATGTACAAAACAAAACATCTGAGGAGATGCACTGAACATTTAAAATAAATAGAAGAGGATTTTATTTCAGTATATCATATTATTTATYACTGGAAAAAAAAAAAACAATTAAAAGCCATTTTTACATTGTCGAATGCAAACGTGAACTTCCTCAAAGGGTTATGGGTATTTTAAAGCTTCTGCTCAGAATAAGCCCTAATATTACTCTTACCTGGCAGAGATCTGCATGTATTGAGGTCAGCTGGTTTGTGTTCATCTGCATCTTGTCTATGGCTTGTCTGAGAATGCTAATTCCTCGCAGGGGCTGTCAGAAATTACATCTCTTTCAGATAATTTCTCATAGATGGCAGCACATTGGATCTTATGTTGACACTTACAAATGAAAAATAACACTAATTGATAGGTTCCATTAAGTAACAGTTAACCTGAGGTTCCCTTTTTGTACGATACTGCAGTCTCAGAAAATAAAATTAACCATGGCTATATAGCTTCTCCAGATAAACTAAATAAAGTCAGCAATTCTGCTCCAAAAAGACAACCTCATCAGAAATGCAGTAGTTTGTATTGATAACAGACCCTTTTCTTAACACCATGTGAAGTCCCACCAAAATCAAAAGCAGTAACTTCACCTGGAGCAGATTTGACCTCTATTTCTATTTCAGACTAGATTTCAGTTAAAATGTCCTTTAAAAGGTCACATTTCTTGGCATCAAAATCATTACTCAAACTTCTTTTAAACAAGTTTCCCTTTCATTTTAAGGCATATAATTAAGAATGTTATATTACTGATGGGATAACATTGAAACTAGTGACATTGACTCACCAGTACTAGCAGTTTTTGCAGCTCTCTCCTACTCACATACATATTATCTGAAGAACACTCTTGGCACTGCTGGAGTGTGTGCGTGCATGTGTTTAAAAAGATTCTCTCAACAAATTTTATCTTACATTTTTCCTTAAAATCTAGTTTTAGGTTCATTACATTTTAGTAGACTTTTAAAAAGTAAGGAGCTGCATAAATATACCTAAAATGAAGTTATTGGCAAATCTGTATGAAGACATTAAGAGACTGGATATGTAGGTAGCTTATTCATACTAGATGATACTTGCTCACCTGTTTTCTTTCCACAAGGGCATTTGTTAACTGGTGGCATAGGCCAGCAACTGAATACAATTGGGGGAAGGGAGGGGGGGGGGGAAAAAAAAAACAACAGTGAAAATCAAGAACACCAAAGTATATGAAGAGATTTGCATAGACTCTCAAAGTGAGATTAACTTACAAGTGTCTGTTGCATATCTAATGTGCTCCCCATTACAAGTGCTGATAAAAAGCTGCACCTGTGAGAATAATGTTTCGAAGTCAGGGATGCTGGGCATAGAAAACTTCACAAACCTAAAACAAGGCAGAAAAAAAAAAAAAGTTTAACACTTCACTTTGGGGGATGAATAAGAATGCTTCATCTTCATCTCTAAGTCTCTGCAGATGCATGAAGCTGCTTGGAAACAAATCCAAAGTGTGTATTACAGATGGCTTATGATTTCCACTCCAGTACTACATACTTCATTTCAGTAAAAACATTTAGGTCGCATTAAACATGGATTTCCCTAGGAGCTGCACAGTATTTAAAAACATGTTTTCAGCACACACCTCTATTTTGCATCTAGTGAAAACTACAATTAAGAACAAACTATGGCAAACACAAGAATGGTTTTATTTGGTACAATAGTTGCAATCATAATAAAAACACTGGCTAAAGATGATGAATTTTAACACTGAGCCACACACAACTTCTCTAGACACCTTTGCTTATATACCATGTCCTGCTTGAATGTGCTGGAGATTCTCTACTATTAAATTATTAGATGCGTATCACTTCAAAAGAGCTCTTGTTCTTCGTTTCCAGTCTCTCTTCACGTCTGACAGCTCCTTAGCATTCTGTAGCCTGAAGACTTGCACATTGCTTTTTCTATAAGATTAGTTATGATGCTCATCTGACTGCAATGAAATCTTTAGCTGTGTATCCTACAAAAGTCACAAAAACATGCAGAAAAAAATCTATTCAATGCTGTTGGAAGGTATCCAATCCAATCCTATAGCAACTTCAGTTGCTATACACTGTAATATGCAGCTCAAACCTACCTAGATCGTGAACCACCCTTCCCCACAAGGGTAATGACTGCCCTAGTTATGTGCTGCCTCCCCTTCCCTGTCCCTTCAAAAAGTCTTGTTCTACTAGTGTAGGGAGTTTTCCATGCCACAGTTTCAGTCAGGAACAAACTTACCTACATGCTTCACTGATACCATCTCTTCAAATACTACATGTTAAATATTCTTTCTTATAGACAGTTATCTTCCTTCCTCCACCTGTTTTGATGACTGTTTTCACGTACCCCATGATATAACTGTTCGGCTGATACAATATACGTACCCTGCTTTTTGTAAATTCCATGATACATTTCTGCAAGATGGTAGTGAAGTGAAAGATACTAGTGAAATATTGTATATTATCTTTGTACATTATATTCATTTTATTTCAAAGGGATCAAGAACCAGAATTCTGATTTTTCCTTCAATAAACTGTTTTAAATAATAATGGAACCTGTAGACACTTCCCTTGCAGTTCAGTACAGCTGGAAAATACAGTTTGAGCTTCACAGCCAAATCTCCAAAAAACAAAAAAGTATCTTTACCTCACCTCAGCATCAACAAGGCTATTTAAGTATTATCTTAAACTGCAGACAGCACCAAGAACCTCAATGCTGGCTGAAGACAAGTACCCAAGAATTAAGATAAGAACCCATGCTTCACTGGAAAAAAACCTTTTGCTTAATGCTTGCAGTCTGGCTCACTAATGCCCTGCCAGTCAAATAAAAAGAATAAATGAAAACATCAGTGTCATGTCTTTTTGCTGAACATGTAGGGAAAAATACTTATGCAGATATAAACATGAGAAATAGATAAAGGGGAAAAAAAAATTTGACAGTCATAGTATTAAACAAGCTCCAGAATTTTCTTCCTTTGAAAACATAAACTTGCCTTGGTATTCTTTCTAATAAGATGAGCATCACACACGGAAATTAAGCACCATTATAAGAATTGTGGAGTGAAAATATTTATGCCCAAAAGTAAGATGTTTTGCTGACAGTTCATCATGTTGCCTGAGGTTTTGATACTAAGAGATTTAATTAAAGGAAAACGACACTTACAAGACAGCAAGAACACCTAATGAGTGTTCCTGCACATCCAGGGCACCAAGCACTGTATCCAGATGGGAGAGATTTTTTGCTAGCAGTTCTCCGCTTTTATTGATCAACTCACAAAGCTGGGTCATTTGCCCTGAAATATGAAACATCGTTGTCAAACTCTAATTAGAAAACACTCATGCATTCCCATACTTGATTACTCCTTGCTTCTCTCTATAATCTGAGAAAAAACTAATCTCACCCAGAGAAATTACTTTTTTGTAATACACTAGGCACAGTTTTCAACAAGTGAGGTGCCAACAGTATGTTTTTTTTAAAAAGGAAACAGTTAAGCTTCTGGCCCTTGAGACTGTAAAGAAAACCCTAAGAGCACAAACAGAACATGAAATTCAGCATCAACTTGCCTCATCAGAGAGGGGGCTTCAGGGGTCTCGTATCAAAGCCAAGCTTCACCTGAGCTAAGTCACCAAGACTTTGGTCAGTTTACTGTGATTCAAAATTCTGCTTCATGTAAGCGTGATCTACACTTGTGCCTTCTAGATGTTATAGGGAAAAACTACTCCAAGAGCAGCACCAAAAAATTGCAACACCAGGCCTTGTTGCTTGCTACTTCTCAAGTGCCAGATCAACCTTTTCAGGTCTGTTTATAAACATTTTTTGAAATAGACATTAAAATTACAACTAAATATATAGAATAGTAGGATTTTTTAAATGGTTTTTAAGTTTACTTCATAAAATTAGAACTACAATGTTATTTTATTTGAAGAAGCTATAAACATAGCATGAAAGACAACTATTTTGAATTAGGAAAGTATGCTATACCCCAAAACCTTACAAAGAAAGCAAAGACAGATTACCACAAACTGCTTTCAAAATCTTTTTTTTCAAAATTATTTAAAACTTTTCCCCTTTCTAAAGCAGATTTTTGTTTCAATTTTCGATCCCTGAAAAAGAAAAGGAGAAAGAAGAAGCAGAGGTTCTCTCACCTTTACAAAAATCATCATGAGATGAGAAATAGCATGTCTCTATTCATAGGGATTAACATTATTCTAAAGTGCCTCTGGCCTTTTCCTTTGAAAAATAAAACCTGGGAAGCCTTAACAATGAAAGTTCAACTTTGAAATAACAGAGAAATTAAAAGGTCCAAATGTAGGACCAGAGTCCAAGAACCCAGAATCACAGCTGTCATCCCTAAAACAGCGTTCTCCATATGGCGTTAAAACTCCAGGCACACCCGTGGAAAGGAATAAAGATTGCAAAATTCTCTATAGTTTGACAAGGCTATTTGAGTAATGAAAAAACTTATATCCTCCCTAAAAAGAAAATCTACCCACTCTACTGCTATCATCTAGCATTCCCCTTAAAAAAAATAATAATTAAAAAGCTTACACTATGTAAGTAGAAATACCCACATCAGGTCAGACAACGGCCTATTTATCTTATCTGCCATGCAGCCAAACGCTGATGCCCAGAGAAGACTAACACCACTGCAAGCATACATCTCCCGTACGCTCTCATAACCTCCAATAGTTTGTGCTCATGGGTGTACTGTCTTATAAAGAGTGCCCAGCTGACTAGTCCCTAACGGAAGAACTTCCATGAAGTCAACCAGTTTTCTCTCGAGCCTTTAGCATCCACAAAACCTTGTAACAAAAAGGTCCACAGCTAAACTACATATGTACAAAGAAGCACCTTCTTCTGTTTGTTGTGTACTTGCATCTTGCAGGCACAAGTTGTCTCTTGCATCTGATACCCCAAGTACAAATTCTATACAATTAATGAGTTAAAACATAAAGTAAGAGAAAAATTGAGCTCTACCCAAATATAACTGCCAGAGATGAAGCCTGGGGCCATGGAAGTCATCAAAAACTGATGCTTTCTTCTAGGGAGCAAATATCCCATACAGAGAAAACAGAGAACACACTCTCAGGAGCATCAGTATAACCAGAAAGTTCAAGAACTAGGAAATACTGTACCCATGTATAGGAAAATTAGAAGTTTGGCAATAAAACTGAGAAAGTCTAAGTAAGAATATTAAAACACCTTCTGAACACTTGGTTGTGGGAACTTTGATGTACAATCCCAGACTTTCTATCATATGCTTCCATGGTAAGTCAAGAAAAACCCCAAACCCTCAGCAGTGGAGACAGAAGAGCTTTTCAGTGCCCCCAAAACGAAGGCAATCTTTTTCTGTCCATATTCTGCTTTGCCCACAAGAAGAAAAGTACTTTAAAATACTCATCGTGCAATTTATATGCTCATCAGTCCGGTGACAAGCTAGGATATATATTGTCAGTTAAGGTCCCTCTTTTGTCACTTCTTTCCCCCGCCTTGAGTTCAAGGCTTGGATTTTGGCACAGCTGCCTGCATCTTCTTCAATCCGCTCACCCGGGGGCTCTAACTAGCAAAAAAAACCGGTTTGCAGCTGCCCTGGCAGAGGAAGCAATGAGCAAGGCGAAGGAACAGGCTGCCCACCATGCCCTGTCAAACCGGCCGCGGTCAAACCCTCCGAGTCCCCCCTTGAATGCGGCCTTACACACAGCGCGGGGGGCCCCAAATCACCGCCCGGAGGGTGAGCGAGGGCCCGGCCGGGGCTGCCCGC
>NW_020450871.1:1591462-1618753 GCF_003343035.1 Apteryx rowi | reverse complement strand
CCGTGGTCGCCGCGGCAACCGCCGCCTTCCTCTCCCCGCCGGAAGTGCCCGCCCCTTCCCCCCTCCTCCCCTGCGGCCCGGGAAGCCATCTTAGTGCGGGAAGCCGTGACTCAGCAGGGTTGGGAGGTGAGGCCGGTGACGCCATGATGGCGTCACCCGCCCCCTCTGTGTCACGGTGTCAGGGGCTGCCTCCCGCCTCGCGCTGCCGGGCCGTCCCGGCACCCGCGGCCGCAGCGGYGACGCCCCCCCAGTGCATGACGTCATGCACCGGTCCATGTGACGTCAGCCACCGCCTTCCACTACCGGCCTGCAGTAACGGCCCTTCCGCTGAGGCGGGCAGCGAGGGTGACGGCGAGTTAAATGWCCTTTTCACGGCAGCGCGGCTCATGTACCAGCCCGGGCGCGCTCATGCCAGGCCTGCGTGCAGCTGGCCGCACCGTTGCCCCAGGGCCTGTGGCGCGTGCCCCTTGCCTCCCGCCGGCTGCCGCAGGAGCCTCGGCACTGCGCRCCCAGAAACCTTGTCTCACGCTGCAGTGACGGGCTTCTAACACCTTCGCCTGGCGAATGACTTCATAACGCGACCTGATGCTTTGTAGTGGTGGTATCTTTTACCCGCACCTGGACTCAGTGGCTGCCAACCAATGATGTATAATTACGTTGCCTAATATCAGGGAACAAAATTTGCATAGTTGGTTCCCAGTAGCAGTGGCATTCATTCAGTTTGTATAAACACAGGCATATTTTCCATCCCTACGGGAGCCAAACTTGTAAAGTACGCTGTCCTGAGCTGCTGAGGGCAGGGAATTTGCTGGGGCTGGGAGGATGTCCTTCAATATGCCACGAACAAGAAGGAAACCTTTTTCTATGTCATGAATGACGTGTATATATTCTCTCACTACTTAGAAATGCCAGGTATGCTAAAATCCCAATCTTTGCTGTGAGCAAGATGCATCTGATGTGAGCGAGAGCAGAATACAGACTTGAAACATCAGATTTTCCCTCATAARCTCTCTTTAACATTATGCACAACCTGGTTGTCAGGAATTCTGTTCCTTTCTTTATTCATTCTATGACCTTCACCAAATCACTTGATCTCTGCAGCTCATTCACCCTATATATGAAACAAGGATAACGTATTCCCCTGAAAAATATTCTGGAATTGAGATGAAATATTCTGGAATTGGAAAGTCCTGTTATTACTCTTGACCAGTATCTCTTCTTTCCCAGCTCAGCATTTACCTAATCTTGTTAATCCCAGTGTGAGGCCTTCTCCCTTTTTATCAGCTTTAGTCCCCTAAGTGTTTTTTGACCACATTGATCTTTGGTGCTGTGTTAGAATATACAAACCTTTACGGCAGGTAGTTTCTATGTCTGTCAGCACTTAAATCTAACACCTTGAGTTCCTCTCTGCATGGCCTGCTTGTGGCATGTTAACTTTTGTAGCACCACACATTATCATCGGTATCGTAAGCATTCTTCTGGGTCCAGGTATCTGCTGTTAAATGTTTATATCACCCRTCTAGACAGAGCTGTGCCACATCTAATGAGATTCTGGGCAAAGTATAACTCTTCCCTGCGCATTGGTAGAAAGAGGTGTACTGTATGTTAAGGTTTAGTTACAAAAATCGCCATGTGGGTTACACATGAGGACCGTGCCCCAAAACACATCCTAGCACAYCAGCTCCAAAACAAGTATGGACCGCCACAGGGGCAGAGGGGACAGGGTGGCGGTGTCAGTGAGGGATGGGGGAGAGGGTCTGTAGCAAGAAGCAGCCAAGGGGAGATGAACGGCACCACGGACACCCTGAARGAAAGGGTCTCACCCCACGAGTGAGAGGTCAGGACACTGCGGCAGCGAAGCGTTTCGGCCGAGAACATCAAGCTCTGGGTCGCGTCCCCTCTCGCTACGCCGCCTCCCTTGAGGACCGAGCACCCGGAGTGGATATCTCCCATTCGCACGGCCCCCGCGGTGCCGGGGGGGGGGAAGGGGGGCACCCCAGGGCACGCGTGGGAAGGGGACCCCCCGCGGCCCCTGGCCCGGGGACGAGCTGCGCAGCCCGGTGGGTGCCAGCGCCGGCAGCGGGCACCGGCGCCGCGGGGAAGGGCGGGCTCGGAGGCGCGGCTCGGAGCGGCTCCGCAGGGCGCTTGTGCCGCTTTAAGGCGGCGCCGCCGCTCCGGGCTCGGCCACGCACCGGGAAGAGGAACTGGGCTTTGCACTGCCGGGTCGGGTCGGGTCGGGGCGAGCGCCGCGCCGTGCATCGCCGTGCACCGCACCGGGCACCGGCCCGCGGCCGCCCGCTTCGCGCTTGCTTGAGCGGCGGGATGGGGCGGGGAGGGGGAGACGGGGCCGGGGGCGAGGCCGCGCCGCTGCAGCCCCTTTGCACCCCCGCTGCGTTTCCTTCGCACCCCCCTTGCCTCTCCTTTGCATCCCCCTCCCGCCCCTTCCCGGCGCCGCTGCAAGGGGACGCGCTTGCCAGGTCCGCCTGCTTGCAGGGAGCTTGCTCGAAATAAAGGAGCCCCCCTCCCTGCCCCCCCGCCATGAGATCCCCCTGACCCCCCGCCCCAAACCCCCCCCCCCCATCATGATTTTGCTGAGCAGCTTCTTGCACCTGCGGCCTCGGCGCTGCGGCCCCTTGGCGCGGCTGGGCAGGGGGGCCTGCGCCGGCGCCCGCCGGGCGCTGCGGGTCCTGGTGGACATGGACGGGGTGCTGGCCGACTTCGAGGGAGGCTTCCTCAAGAAGTTCAGGGCCAGGTACCCCGACAAGCCCTACGTTGCCCTGGAGGACCGGCGGGGCTTCTGGGTGTCGGAGCAATACGGGCGCCTGCGACCTGGGCTGAGCGTGAGTCTGCGCGTGCCGCCGGCGCGTGGCCGGCGCTCGTGTTACCGAAGGCCCGATTTCGGTGACGCTCGCACCCCGCCGCGACCCCCTCGCCCCTGGCCCACGGGTGCCGCGCTGGGGAGGGCTGCGGGAACTGGCTGCAGCTCCCACCACCGCTCGGGTAGAGGTCCGTTCCCGGCAGCGGTCCCCCCCTTTTTCCAGAAACTGGGCGTTTCTAACGCACATCTGTCCCCTTTCCCTGCTCCACGTAGGTGGCTGCATGGGTGGGTATAGGTGCAGGGAAAGAATAGCTTGTCAGAAGAACCGATCTCTTAAAATATCCCCAAACTGTGTATTCCGATTTTTCTAGCTCTGGTTTGGCCATGCTTTTTAGATTGATACTGGATAAATAGAGCTGCCAAATAGCCGCTGCCTTCATTCCTAGATGGGTTTTTTAGTTCCTCAACAGCAATGTGAGGGATGGGGCGCAGCAGAGAAGTTGAGCGCACAGCATGCAACTGATGCTTCACGTGAGGGCTTGCTTAAAAATAAAACAACCCCAAGCCCTCCCAGGCCTGAAAGTTACTGTGATTCATTTTAGTAATTAAAGCCTAAAAGCAGGAGCTCTTTTTATATCGTACTTAATCATCCAACAAAGGCTTCGGTGCTGCAGAAACTCCGTTGCCGTCTCCACTCGCTGTGGTCTTGTCTGCGGATTGTAGTTGCACGAGCTGAAAGGTGTTACGGCAAATAAAAGTGCTCTTGTCTTTAGTGGTGCAGGGGCTCCCGGGAAGGGAGTGCGCGTACGGCCCAGTGCTTTCCCACTAGCAAGTCCCAAACGACTTGAAGAGCTGAAGGAATAATGTGTCCTCTGTAGCTGGGATTGATGAAGGAGGTGGAAGCCGTCATTCACGCAGTGAGGCGGATGCGAAAAGTTTGGCAGGGGTAATGCATGATAACACTTTTGGGGGAGGATTTTAACTACTTTGGCTGTATTAAATGAGGTGCGCTCATCTTGTGCCTGCCACCATGATGTAAAACCCCCAAACCTTTGGGTTGAAACTGTGGCAAAACTCACGGACCTCAAGGCAGCCCGGATTTCAACCAGGCTTTCAGACCAGGGATGCAGAGAGCAGGAGCCCCTCTGCGGCTAAGAGCACATGGGCCGTTAGAGTCTCCCCTCGTCAGAGTGCCTTGGACCTGCTGGAGGAAATCAGGAAAGAGCAGCAAAGGAGACTAAAACGCTGAAGGATCCAGCTCTGGGAGGGGGACGCGGGGCATGCAGAGCCCCGAAGGATGGGCTGCCCCAGAAGGGCAGGGGGATTGTTCACGGGGAGAAATAAGAAAAAGAAAATTGAGGTTGAAGATCACAAAAGTCTTCTTAGCCGTGGGGCCTGTCCTGCCTGGCACATGGTGGCATTTCCAGCCTGCGGGATTTTTCCATCTGCCGGTCAAAGCACTAGCTGATACCGCAGGGAGTTCTTCTGACGGGACTCTGGGAGTTCAGCAGGTCTGTTTGCTCAAGGTGGGTTTAGTTCTTCCCCCATTGAGCCTGGGTGCAAAATGCTTTTTAGCATGAACGGAAGCAGAATAGCTACCGAGGTCATTGCTAAAGGAAAACGCTTCAGCAGAGTTTGAAGTGCTTTGCTGAATCAGGCCACGTTTCTCTCTGTCTGTTGTGCAACTGCATTTGACATCTCAAACAAAAACAAAAATCATTGCACAACAATTTCAGGTGGTGCAACCGGAGTTTAAGTGTCCGCCTGGCACCTTGGCAATCTGCTAGGGTAGCTGTTCTTTTCATGCTAACAGGAGACGTTTCTGCAGGCTCCGTCGCCGTGAATCAGCATGTTTCGTTTTCAGCATGTGTGTACCCAAATATGCAATGGGTTGGTGTGTTCATGCTCATGCAAGCGGGCAAGAGCAGGCAAATTGGGCCTGGACCGTGCCCGGATTCGTGAACGTGGCTTGGCACGGGTAGCCAGCGGAATAAAGCACAGCATGACTCCCCAAATGACCCTTGTGTTTGCTCTGGGGCGCTGCTGCCCTTGAGTTCGCAGCAAAGCCACAATCGCTTATGGTTGTCGGCTCTTTCCTCGGTGCAGATGCAGTAAAAACAAAACATGGGATAGACGAGATTCCCGCTCACCGGGCAGGATGGAGCTGCAAGTCCGGTTGGCGTGTTGTTGCTGCGAGCTCGTAAAACCCAGCATAAAAGCATCCCTGAGGTTGTTCTTTCCTACCCTGAGGCTCTGCCATCCCCACCATACCCTTGCAAGACAAGGAGCCCGGGAGGGGTTTGAAGTTCCTTTTGCCCCTTTTCCCCTGCCGCAAATAAAGAAGCAGAGGTGCTCAAAAGCAAGATCAATCCTTCGGGGCAGGGCTCCCTTCAAAGGAGGGAAAGCAAAGCATCTGCAGCCGCTCCGCTGGGTTGCAGCACCGTGACCCAGCCTTTTCTTAGCGATCGACAGGTCATTTTCTGTCTGAGGGGGTGCAAGGAAGCACAGGGGCTCTGCACGCTGTGGTCCTTAGGTCTGAACCGTACCCGGCACCAGCAGCCCCCGGACTCTGACTTCCCTCGTCCCAAGGTTTTGCTCCGCGTGCTCTCTCTGCGCCTGCTTTGCTCTGCTTTCCCTTTGCACCGTGATGGTGTCAGCCTCGGCCGCAGCTCTGGATGTTACGCGTTTCAAACCCGTGCCCGGAGATGGCCCGTTTGCCTGGTGGACCTTGCCCAAGCATCCCTGAGGAAGAGTAGCCACGGTCTTCCTGACATGTATTTCATCCTGTGATACATTTTCTCCTACAGGATAGCATCTCCTGGATGCTATTTTAACTATGATTGAGACAAATAGGCCAGGCAGCATCTTGAGCTGAATAGCGTCACATTACAGCAGAGGTACCAGGCCAGGTCGGCTGGATCCATGTCAAACTGCTGCTCCCGGCGCAGACTTCCCTGGGGTTTGGTTTGGTTCCAGACAGTCTCTGGGTTTCGTATTGAAGGAACGTGCTGCTCCCCATGTGCCTGGGGCTGCACGGACAAAACCAAGCCTGCTCCAGATGTTCTCCAAGCCAAACTGTACTGGATGGATGCAGATAGGCAGGTGGGGAGTGTAGGAGACCACAGAGGCAAGGTGGGCTAGCAGGAGGGGAACAGAGCCAGCACTCCCCGGCCGGACCCCCACCTTTACCGCTGTCATGACCTTCCCTCCTAGCAAAGGGTGGAAAGATGCACATGCAGGAGAAAGAGCAGCAAGAAGCAAGTAACAGCTCTCTTTCCTCTCCCAGGAGAAAGCCATCAGCATCTGGGAATCAAAGAACTTCTTCATCGAGCTGGACCCGCTGCCCGGGGCCGTGGAAGCTGTGAAGCAGATGGCTAACCTGGCAGAGTGAGTAGGAGCCGTCCGCGTTGCAGCCGGGGCGGAAGAGGGAGCAGCCGGGGCTTTGCAGGCTAATCCTCCTCCCAGCAGAAGCATTAGGTACAACGTCAGCATTAAAACTGCCCACGAGCGTGCTGGGCGCGGGTGGGAAGCGGCGGGGCCGCGCTCACGGAGCAGCCCCCAAGGACTCGGCCTCCTGCACCTCCTCGCCCGCAGCTCTGCTCCCAGCGAGGGCGGCCGAGGGGCAAGGTGCCCGTGCTCTGCGTGCGGGTGCCTGTCCTGACTCTGCGAGGTGGGGGATTAACGTCTCAAATCGCCCCCGCTTGACTCGCCCCTGGGTGGGAGGTGTCTTCTGGTCCGCTCGGGCACCCAGCGGGGTCTCGCAGAAGCAGCCGGGGTGCAGCTAAAGTTGGGAGCAGGGTGCATGGGTGTCTCGGGCCACCGAGCGACATCCTCACCCGCTCTCTCTCATCGCGGCAGCACCGACGTGTTCATCTGCACAAGCCCGATCAAGAAGTACCGCTACTGCCCTTACGAGAAGGTGAGCCGTGAGCCGTGCGTGGCGAGGAGGCGGGGGGGGAACGAGTAGCCTGAATAGCCCCAAAGAGCCCCGAAGAGCCCCGAAGCGCTCAAGGCTAGAGGGATTTTGTTCACCCGCCTGGGGCAGCCACCCCCGCGGGGAGGCGATGAGCGGGGAGGCGCCCGCTGCGCAAGCGCAGGTGGCACGCGCTCGGCCGCCGGCTCCTCGGGTTTCGTCCTGCCGCCGGGCGCCGCTCGGATTTAAAGGACCTGGCGCTCAAAGGGCGCCCGAATCCTTCCCACCGATAAACTTATTGAGCGAAACGTGCTCTCGTGCGTGGAGCCGGGCGCCGGCTGCCCCCTCCCGCCCGTCCTCAGCCCCTGCTCCGCCGTTGCCTTGCAGTACGCCTGGGTGGAGAAGCACTTCGGGCCCGAGTTTCTCGAGCAGATCGTGCTGACGCGGGACAAGACGGTGGTCTCCGCTGACCTGCTCATCGACGACAGGCCCGATATAACCGGTGAGGGCGGCGCGGCGTAGCAGCAGGGGCCGTGCGCCGCCCCGAGGGGCTCTCACCTCCCCGGTGGGGGTGGACGCGTCCCAAGGACGTGGTGCCATCGGGTGCAACCCGCCTGCGCTGGCAGCGCTGAGCGGCAGCGCAGGCGAGGGGCCGCGTTTCCCAACGCCCCGGCTGCGTCGGCGCAGACGTGCTCCGAGAAGGGGGCAGAGCGAGGAAATCGGGCTCTGGGAGAACGCGGTTGGCAGGGAGGGTGGGCGCTGGTGTGGGCGGTGTGGGCTGCACCGTGCCGGGGGGTTTCCCTGCCGCGGGCACGCACGGATGGCCACCGCGTCGGGCGGAGGAGCCACTCGGGAGTTGCTCGTCCGCGGGGCCCGGCAGGGTTGAGCCAGGGCCGCGTCTCGGAAGATGCCGGGCCCCCGCGAGACGGACTGCGGGGCAGGGCCCGCCGGCAGCCCCTTCCGCAGCCGCTCTGCTCTCCTTGCCCCGCAGGAGCCGAGCTGAACCCCAGCTGGGAGCACGTCCTCTTCACCGCCTGCCACAACAAGCACCTGCAGCTGAAGCCGCCCAGCCGCCGGCTGCACTCCTGGACGGACGACTGGAAAGCCATCCTGGACAGCAAACGGCTGCCGCCGCACCGCGCCGCGTGAGCCCCGGCCCCCCGGCCCCGCGGCGCCCCGACGGATGCCGTGCCTGCTGGGGAGAGGAAGAGGAGGGGGCTGATGCTCTGCGGCTGCCCGGGCGCCGGGGAGCCCCCCAAGCACCCCCGAAAGCCCCGGCTGTTGCAGGAGCAACGCCGAGGCCTCTGTGCCACGGGACATCCCGGCCGTGGGGCATTTCCCGCGGGCTCGGGGGCATCTTTGTGCCCGGCGTGGGGGCCAGCCCCGTGTTTCTGACGGACGAGCTCACTCTCAACGCGTCGCTGCCTTGCTCCGGGCCTGCCGCGTGGCACGGAGCGGTGCTGGATCCCTCCTGTCTGCGGTGCTGGATCCCTCCTTTCTGCGGTGCTGGATCCCTCCTGTCTGCGGGGCTGGATCCCTCCTTTCCGCACTTCAGCTGGGGATAGCGCGAGGTCGGCTCGGTGCTTCCCCTTAATACCAGGGGCCGCCTTGGGGTCCGTTCCCTCCAGCCAGCTTCCCGCTGAGGCGAGGGGATGGGATGGAACGGGACAGGACGGAACGGGACAGGACGGGGTGGCCGGGCTACGGCAGCAGACAGGCACAGGGAGCCGGCAGACGATGCCCAGGGCTCAGCGGTGCCTCTCGTYGCAACTAAGTGCTTTCCTGACCAGGCTGCAAAAAACCGTCTCTGCAGCGGGATGCCGGGATAATAATCTTCCTCCCTTGGCTCTGGCCGTGGGGAGGGAGCTCTGAGCGCCGTGGCCCTCTCCCCGCCGCCTGCCCRCTGCCCGGCCGCTCGCCCTGGGCTCGGGGCTCTGCGGGAGCCGGGCGCTTTCTGCAGGACCTGAGGGCTTTTCTCCTTGCAGCCGCGCTTGCGAGGCGGCGATCTCGCTTCACCTGGAAAACCGGGTGGTAGCTCCTTGGATTTCAAAGCCTTGGATGTTTGCACGCTCTGGCTGGGTGAGCCRAGTGCCCCGGCTCTGCCAGGAAAACGCCTGGCGTGCGCCTGCCTGGCACCCTCCTTCCCGCACGGAGCGACCCCGGATGGGGAGGAGGAGCGGATGGACGCTGCGGCAGGCTCCTCTGCTGCTTGTCTGCCGGCAGCTGGGCTGGTGCTGGCATTCGAGCCCCGTTCCCAGGTGTGAGGGAGGTGACTGGCTCTTACGGATGTTTGCACATTTTGATGGAGCTGGCGTTGAGGCTGGGCACAAGCACCGAGCGCTTGGGAGCTGGCAGGAGCAAGAAGGGATCAGGGAAAAAAAATCCCAGCCCCCGAAATGCTCATTTAGCATCAGGTCGGGACTTAGGCTGCAAGGGATGAGCAGACTCGAGGGTGAGCCGGGCGGCAGGCTGGAGGCTTGTAACCGCCTCGGTCGGACGTGGGGGCTGCTGCTTGCCGGGGGGCGACTTCGGCGGAGCTGCAGACGCTGCGCGGGGTCCCTCGCCACCCGCCGGCATCCCCTCCCGCCTGGCTCGGGCCAGCGCCGCTGGGAAGCTGGAGCCGGGCACCGAGGAGGGAGCGTTGGGAGCAAGAGTCCGCTCCAGCACCGGTGCTTTTTGCGCAGCCTCTTCCACTGCCGGGGAAAACCGAGTGTTCCTGCCCTGCCGGTGGAGCTGGGACGGAGTGGGATTGCACGGCCCCGGCACAGCTGTGCTGGGATCCACAAGGCGAAGCCCCGGCTCCTGCCTCCTGCCCGGGGCGATGGGGCAGCCCTGCCCGCCCGCAAGCCCTCCGCCGTTCCCTGCCCTCTCAGCCCCACGTTTCCATGATAAAATTCCTGGCTGGGATGCAGGCGCCAGATAGCCCCATCTATATGCACATAGCTGGGGGACGGTACCGGGGCCCGGCCGGGATCAGCTGCTCCGCTTGCTCGCGCCTTTGCCTTCCTCCTCTCCCTCTTACGGACCCTCCAGCAGCAAAAGCCACGCGTGAGCTCGAAGGCACGCGGCCGGCGGGCGCCCTGTCCCGGCAGCGGCCCCGTGCCCGGGACGCGGATGAATGCTGCCGACAGTGCTCCCGAGCCTGTGCCGGCCCCGGCTGCCACGCGAGGAAGGCTGCATTGCGCCAGCTCTTTCCAAACGCCATCGGTTTGGCCCAGGGCTTGGGGCGGGGGGGGGTTGCATAGCAGAAGGGTTTTTTTTTATTTTTTATTTTTTTAATTTGTGTTTAAACCACTATGTGCTTCTCCGGGTGGCGGGTTTGCCTCGGGGTGCTTATTCGGGGCGAGCAACGCGCAGCCGCCCGGGATGCAGATCCCCGGCCAAGCGCAGCCTCGGCCTCCGGGATTTACGCGCGGCGAGCCGAGACGTCCAGCGAAGAGAACCGCCACGAACGCGGGGTGGATGCGAGGGAGCCGGCCGTTCCGCGGGTCCTTCCCCGCCGCAGGGGGGGAATGTGGCGGGGAGCGCGATCACTTGAAGCAGAGCTGGAGTTTCTCGCGCTCGAGGCTCCGGCTAGACGCACAAAACCGCCGGGCGGCAGCCACCGCACCACGCCGCGCCGCGCCGCGCTCAGGACCGAGCGGCTCAAGCGTTCCTGCTGCCAGCTACGATGCACAGAGCTTTTTTTTTTTTTTTTTAAACACATATCTATGAAAAAGAGGCCGATGAGGAGCACTGCAATAAATACTCGGTTTTACTGGCATCCAGCTTCCCAGAAGCGGAGTTCGGGTCCTGCACTTTCGCCCCCGCGCGGGGGCTCGCCGCCGGGCTGGGCACCCTCTGCCGAAAAGCCCCGCCGCGGCCCGCAGCGATGGAGCCGGGGGAGGCTTTAGCTAGCAGCCAGCTCCCTGCAAAACCTCGGTGCGATAAATAGCGGCTCGGCGGCGGCAGCGGGGGGAGGCCGGGGCTGCCGCTTCCCTGCAAGGAAGGCAGCAAAGCGGAGAAGCCGCATCCCGGCAGGTGGCACCTCGAGCCCGGCCRGAGAGGGAAGCCGGAGCGAGGCGGGAGCCGCCGATGCGACGCTGATGAGCCGCGTCTGCTCCTCGCCGCGCTCCCGCGCGTGCCTTTTCTCTTGAAACCCCCCCAGCTTGCGGATAGCACATATCTTCCCGCTGACACGCACTTTCCAAGGCAGGAGGAGGCGGAGAGGAGGGGAGGGAGGAAGGTCGTGGCGACCTTGGCGTGGTCCAGCGCCAGCCAGCGCGCTCCAGCCCGGCTGATCCCATCGCTGAGCGCCGGCTCCCTTCGGAGAGCGGGGCCATGTGCACCCCATGCCCGCACACATGCATGGAAGCGGCTCGGGTCCTCGGCTCTGCAGGCAGCAGCCGGGGTTGCGGCGCGGGGATAAGTCACCACCAAATGGCTCCGAGCGGGAGCCGAGCCCGGGAAAGGCGGGAAGCGCCGGGGTGCAGCCAGCCCGGCCGGCTGCCCGAGGCCGAGGCCAGCCCTGACACAAGAGCCGCTCTCCCGGCCGGGAAAGCTCTGCCAGCGGCACATCCCGGCGCGGGACGGGGCTGCGGGGGGATGAGTCACAGACACACGCGGAAGGAGCGGAGTCAGAGGGGCCGGGCGCACGGCGAAATGCCACTGGGAGCCCCGACGGCCCCTGCACGAGGTGGCGGTGCCGAATTCCCGCGTGGGATCGCGGGGCCCTTCGCCCCGGGGCGCTGAGCAACACTCTTCTCGGACGGCAACGTCGATGCAGGAGAAATATCCACTAGAGGGGACTGTGCGATCGCGCGCGGCCGTCGGAGCAGCAGCAGGATCCCGCTCCGCAGCCCAGCGGGGCGAACCGTCCCCGCGGCCCCGTCCGTCCGCTGCCCGTCTCCATCGGCTGCCGAGCGCTGCAAGGAGAGATGCRGAGCCGAGCCGAGCCACGGGCACCACGCTGCCTGCGTGCCGTGGCAGACACGAGTGCTCCTGGCGTGCAGCGGGGCGAGAGGTGGAAAATCCCCGGCTCGGGCAGCGAGGGCAGCCGGCGGCGTGCGCCGTCTCGTCTCATCCTGGCAAGGGCAAGATGTTTGTTTGCAACTGTGTTGACAAACACGCTCATGGAAAGGGTTTTATTTAGCCACAAGCCCAACCTCCCGTTCCCATTCCCCAGGCCCTTTTTTCACTCCAACTTCCCAAACTTGCAGGGAAGTTTGGCTCTACCTGGGTCACCCCCAGCCCAATCCCCCCATGTCCCCAAATCTGTGTTCGCCATCCCCAGGCTGCAGGAGCGGGATCCGTGTCCGATGCAGGGGAAGGGAGATTAACAGCAGCAACTTAAAGGCTGTTACCGAGATGCCGGGAGAGCACTCGGGCGGCTCTGGAGACACGGCTCCTTGCAAACACACCCCGGAGGCCACCCCAAACGCCGTCCCCAAACGACTGCGCCGTGGTGCTGCATCGCTCTCTGGGAGGATTTGGCCACCCCTAGGCTGGCTGGAGCAGGGGTTATAAATCAGTGCTGGATGCAGCACCAGGCACATGGAAATTGCTCAGCGGCTCCCTGCTCCCGCTGCACAAATCCCTGCTCCCAGGCGCTGGGAATGGTGCATGTCTCAGCGCTCCCCTTCCCCTGCAYTAAAGTAGAGCTTGTTTTGGGGAAACAGGGCTCTCGTGAGACAAAAACTCCAGCGAAATGGCAGAGCTGCTGGATAATTTATCCCTTTAAGGGRAAAACTAAACCTTGCATCCTCCTTCCCCTTGCAGCAGAGACGCCTCCGCGGCACGTCGGGGCCGGCAGCCCCCAGCCGGCACGATGGCACGGGGAGAGGGCAAGCGGCGAAATCGGTGACCTGCGCATACTTGAAGCGGGAGGCAGCGCGGAGGAGAGGAAAGGACTGATCGCTTCCCGCTGCGGGGTCGCGCTGCGGAGGAATGGAAAAAGCGTGCTGGCTTTGCTCCCGCCAGGCGGCCGGGCCCAGCCTGCCGCTCTCGGCGCTCGTGCAAACAGCGGTGGCCGGGGCCGCGCGCCGGCGTCTGGTTTGCTTGGCTGAACCCTCCCGCCCTGCCCGCGGCATCCCGCCGAGGGCGCGTCGGAGGGGCCGAGACGTCAGCCAGGGGACTGACCGCTGAGCATCGCTGCTGGGGTCGTGGGGCGGTTATAAAGCACCGGGTCAAACGTTTCATTCTCGATGCAGGCTTTTGTCCGTGGAGGATGCCGAGGTGAGCGTCTCCCCTGGAGGCAGAGCCGGAGCAGCGCCGTACCCGGTGCTGCAAAGCCGCCTGCGAACGGCTGCTGGTGAAACCCCGAGCCAGGGGGTAACTCCATCGGGCTCCAAGGAAACACGCCACTGGGCAGGTGCCCCAAGCTTTCCTCCTCCTGCGGGCATCAGCCCCTGACCCCTCCGCTCCGGGCAGCCTCCAGGGAGAGCCTGCCAGGAGGAGAGCTGCAGGGAAACATGTCTACATACAAACCTAGCTGCTCCACCACCTCCTCGCTCATAAATCGATCTCCAGGTTGCTCACAGCGTGCACCACGCGCTGTTTGCTGCCGGGATTGGATCTAGCCCTTTCCAGGCGCCTCTCAATTATGTCAGGAAAAGAGGCCTTAGCTCAGCCGCCTTCGCCGTGCGGGTCGATGCGGAAAGGGAAAGTGGCGATTTGCCGAGGGCGGCGCTTGCTGTCTGCACCACCAGCACGGCGAGCCGGCTGGAGAACTGGGTCAGCTTGCGCAACGCCGCGCTGGGGCTCCGCATCGCTCCTTCACCGGCCCTGCGAGGATGGAAGCGAGGACAGCGGGGGCACGGCTGCTTTCGCAGGGGAAGCCTGCTCAGTTTGGCTATGGAAAGGGGCAACAAGAAAATCCTCTCTCCCCCTGCCCCAAGGTAACCACAGGGGAAACTACTGGCTTGTTTGTTTGGCTCCTGCTTGCCAGTAGCTTCCATCAAAGTGGTAGAGAAAAATGAAGCAATCCACAAATTGAAGTGCCTCGAGTGCATCAGCGATGCCCTGAACATGCAAATCCAGTCCAGCCCTGGGAAATACAGACACAAAATATGTTATCGCACCTTTAACTAGATTTGCAGGATGAGCTGCAGGGAGAGGGGAGCAGCTGCGAGGCAGCCRAGCTAGGAGGGATGTAGTCTCGTGCCTGGTGGAGATGCCCAGCCCAGCAGCATCGGGAGCATGTCCCAAACCTGGACGTGCCTCGTGGAACCAAACGGGGGCTAAAGGCCTGTGTTGCTTTTGGATGTGCGTGAACAGAGCCCACAAAGAGTCCACAAATGAGGGGAAAGAGTCGCTCCAGCTGCTGGGGCTCAGAGTTCGGCATCTCCAGCTTGTTAGACTCACCTGCACGTTGCTTTCGCAGCAGTGCTGGACGGTTAGAAAGTTCCCCCAAGCACTCAAAATATTTGGGGGTGCACGCTCCGAGGAAGCCACAAACACTTCTGCAAACCTCCCCGCAGCGCTGCGGCTTTGCAGACACCGCAGTGACCCTGGTAGCCCCTATGGACTCGGCTGTTTTGGCACTGCCCAGCTTCGCGGCGCGTCTGTCGTGACCGTGCCCGGGGAGCGTTTCTGGCTCCACAGTGCAACACCTGCTCCAGACACGCAGCACTGTTTCCCCCAAACCCTGGAGAACAGCAGCGGCTCGCCGCAGCCTGCCCCCGTCGGGCTGGACCAGATCAGTCCTGCTTGGAGGTTGCTGCTTCATCACCAGCTAGCTAATTCTTGCTTCTTTTTCTCTTCTCGCATTTGGAGGAGGAAGGGGGAGAACAAAACAGCCCACGGGGTGAAGTTACCTTATTAATTAACAAGGCTGAGAGCTCTGCAGATATCGTGCAGAAGAAGAGCAAAAATGAGGAAGACTGGGCAAAGCCAGAAAGGACTGGATTCAATTGTCATACCAATTAACCTAGATCCGTGCGCTCCCTCGGAATGAATAGCTCGTTATTACGTAATTGCTCCGGCCCAACTCCTGGCTGCGAGAAATTAAAATCAGACCCTTAACAAGGCAACCGGGTGCAGAGCCAGGATGCGGGAGCTGCCCGAGGAAGCAGTGTGCAATGCAAAACTGAGCATGGAGCCGGTCTTGCAAGAGCCTGAGCCGTGCAGTGTAGTCCCAAGCATGAGCTTAGAGGATCTTGCTGAAGCCAGCAGCACCCAGACCGTCTTGTTTGTATGATCCCAGGCCCAAAGCGTGGCCAGGATGGTAGCTTGGAAAGGCCCTGAGATGTTGTCAGCAAGCTCTGAAAGTGTCACGTGGCCTTTCTTGGCTAAAGAAGGAAGGAGGGAGGAAAGGAAATAACCAAGAGGCTCCTCCAGGCTCCAGCACAAACCCAAAGCACGTCCCCCACGGCACGCAGGGCTTTGCACCTACCGCCACGGTGGCTTCTTGTGCATCAACCACCGCTGGCGTGGGAGCCCGATGCCAGCAAAGACCCACAGCCCCACGCGGAGGGGAAGACTCAGAGCCCAGGCACATCCCACAGTCCCACCAGGAAGGTGCCAAGGCAGCTCCCAGGGAGAAGGGAGGAGACCCTGCTTCAGCAAAGCATTTAAGCACCTGCATTAACGCAATGCAGCTGCAAATCCATCTCAGCCCAGCGAGGGGTTGAAGCAGGATACCAGGTGCTGGGCTCAGGCAGGGGCTGAACGCTTTGGGAGCTCTTTTGTCTGGAGAAGGGAAAAAGATTAATTGTAAGCCCCGTTTGAGCCTGTCCTCCGCGCTCTGCTTTTGGCAGAGGTCCCGTCTGCCCAGAGAGGAGGAAAAATTCCATCACTACGGACTTTTAAATCTAGGCGTTGGGAAAAAAAGAACCCCACTCCAAATAAATCAGCATGAGAAAGCTAGCCGATGTCGGAGCTGAGCAGGCTTTCCCATTTCTAGGTGTGATGAGCCCGTACTCAGTGGGAAATTAAAACACAGTGTTTGGGGAAGGACTGCAGCTTTCACCCCTGGCTCAAGAGCGGACAAACGTGTTTTCCCGCTGCTGCTCCGATGGGAGGGCATCTCCTTGCGGCAGGGCTGCCCTTGCCCATCCCRCCTGTTTTCCTTTCGCTCCTTTTCCCGCCGGCAAGTTGCCCGCGGAGAGCGTCACCGCTGCGGACGACGGGGCCGCCCCTTGCCCAGCGCCGCTTGCGGGTATCCTGAAAGCACCGGATACCCGAAATGAAGCCGTTCTGGCTTTCCCCGATCCGGGGCGTCAGCAAGGAGGAGGCGCCGCGTCCCGCGCCCCGGACTGGGGAAAGCCCAGGGCYGGCTCTCGCGGAGCCGATGCGCCCCGTCGCACGCGGTTTCTGGGCGCGCAGCTCTCGGCGAGGGCTGGGGGGCAACAGCGCCCGCTCCGCGGGGTTGCTCCGCGCGGCGCGCTGCTTCCGGAGGCGTTCCCACCGCGGGCCGGCGGCGAYGGCTGCGCCTTTGCCGGCGGCTGGATTTCCTCCTTTCTTAGGCGCGTTCTTGGCAGCTCCTCGTGTTTTCGCTCAGGGAACGCCGTGTCCCCGGCTGTCACCCGAGCTGCCACGTGGCCCGCAGGGAGCGGCCGGGGGGAAGGAGCCCGAGCACGTGTCCTGCCCTGTGCCGCCAGCGTGGCTGCCCAAACGCCGCCGTCCCCGCGCAGCCCCGTCCCCGTCCCCGTCCCCGGGGGGCTCGGGGCTCTCGGGTGGCTTCGCGGTGCTGCAAGGGGCTCAGGGCTTTCCTACCGCTGCCCAAAGATTAAATTAAAGAGGATTTAAGCAGATGGCCGGGCTCTGCTCCGCTTCAAAGMGGGAACCACCGCGCCGACCCCGTCACCTCCGCTGCAGTTGCCCCGACGAACAGCAAAACAACTGGGCTCGGCGTCGGCGCTGTGCTGCGAAGGCAAAGTTTAGGCTGTGAATCATCCTCTTTTCTTCCCTGAAGCAAAATGCACAAGAGGGAAGAGAGGGTCCGAACGCGGGATGCTGGCGGTGCCGGGCGTCCCCTTGTGCCCCGCGGGCAGCTCCGGCTGCCGGTGCTCCGGGTGGGATCGCGCTCGCGCTGCAGAGGTCGCTTGGCTCGAGCGGAGAGGAGCACGAGAAACAGCAAGTGTGCGATCAACGTTTTCTGCGTGCTTTGAATTATCCATGACTTTYGACCCAAGATTAAATCTAGTGTGTAACTGGCGGTTACATATTGAGTCATACGAGCCGGCTGCTCGCAGGAACCCCGTGTTCTCCGGAGAGGCCCGGCCCGCGCCCGACGCTGACTGCAGGCCACCCGCGCTCTCTGCAGCGCCCTGCGCGTTTTGCATCATCCTCTTAATTCAGTACTTATAAAGCAATTTTTTTTTTGGTCTCAAACAGTATCTTAAAGCCAGAACAAAACAAACTGAGTAATGCCATGAGCAGCAAACCCAAGGAAACCAGGTCTCCCATGAAGTTTTGCTGCGCTGTTCGCCTGCTCTGTGAACTCTCTGGTGTCTAGTAGAGGGCTGGGCTCATGCTCTAGTGGCTTTCTCGGTGGGAACGTGTCTCCTCTCCTTCAGCAGTTCTCCTGAAGCGTGTAGGAATGTCCTTTTGACTTCTACCTCTGCAAACAACTTGGCTGAGAATAAGCATTGAGCTCAGGAACTGTTAGAGGGGGGTGAAAGGCAGGTGAATGAGAGCGCAGGCGGGAGTTGTACAAGGCCGTTATCGGCAGCGGCGGTCGGATATAATTCCCTCGAGTACAATACTGCGGGCTCGCCGGGGGTGTTTCCCAGAGCCGGGGGGGTTGCACGGGCCCGGCAGCTTGGAGCCTTTTCCTCTCTCTCCGCTGTTTCTCCCACGGGTCTCCCTGAGCCCGGGTGAGCAGTGGAGCCACCCGGACCTTGCGGGAAGGGGGCACGATGGGATGCATGGAAAYGAGGGGTGCCGCTATCCCGGGAAGATGCCCCGACCCTTGCTGGGTTGAACTGGGCCCCTGTGGGTATCGGCACTGGGGGGGGGGGGTCACCTGCTGCTGAACGGGGCTGTTCTGCATCGCTTTGCAGCGCAAATGAAGGAAAAGCTGAGGGTAAAACGCAGGGRTTGGTAAACAGGGCTGGGGAACTGCAGGGCTCTCGCCCGGGAGAGCCGGAGGCTGCCCGCTATGGATGCCCGGCTTTACCCCATGCGCCGGGGGCAGGTCACGCCGGGACGGTCCCGGTGGCAGGTGACTTCAGCGCTGGCTGCGGCAGCTCTGCCCTGCTCCACCTCCAGTGTAAATCAGGGCAGTGGATGAATCCCCGCCAGCCCGCAGGGACCCGGCACCGGGGACGCGACAGGTCAGCCTTAAGGCAGCAAAACCAAAGATCGTGTTTTCCACCGGCGGAGGCACAAACAAGAGCCCGGAGCAGCTGGGGTCACGGCACAGCGATGCTTGGGGCCGGCGCCGGGCGCCAGCAAGGATTTGGTGAGATTTTTGCCCCAAAGCCAGGGGACATGCAAGGTTTCTGACAGCAGCCCCTGGGTTTGCAGCTCTGGCTTCTACTGCTGGTGAGCTGGAAGTCCCAGCTGCCGAGATTACCCAGGAACCTTGGTTTTCTTTGGAAAAATGCCTTTCCTGCCACAATGGGGGAAAAAAAAAAGCCTGTGTCACCATCTGTGCCGGGGCACGTGGTGGGCACTGGGTCCCTGCTGCCCGCTGGTAGTGGCCCTTCCTGGTGTGAAAACGGGCTGATTTGGGGCCATGACGTGGGGAGAAGGGCCCCGCGGCACGGCCGGCACCCGCATTCCCCGCACGCTGGTTTTACGCTTCGGTGCCCCGCGCCGCTGAGGGCAGCGGTCACCGTTTGCCTGCGGCCCCGGCACGGCCGAACTCGCTGACCCCCCTGGGGGTTAACGGAGCACGTGTGCCCGGCCCGGCGCCACTGCTGTTTTTGTTTGAAAACAACCTGTTTTGGAGAGCGGCTCTCCTCTGCTGCCTGCGCCGGCGGGGGGGGAAATGTCCCCGGCCAACCTGGCTGCAAAATCAGGCCGGCGGCATCCCTGGGGAAGCTTGGGGTCTGCGTGTGGGGGGCAAAATGGGAATGGCAGGGAGCCGGGGAGGGGGTGGGAATAATAGTTCCACCAGGCAGGAGCGGCGCGGGAACGCCACCGTGGTGCGGGAACAGCGCCATGGTCCCGTCCCGGCTCTGCCGCCGGTGCCCGCCGGTCCTTCCTCCAGCTCTCTGCAGCCCCACGCGCCAGGGCAAGAAATGCAAAGCGCGACGCTCCGAGCAGGGTCCCTGCCCTCGTCCCGGCCTCGTGCGTTCCCACGTCTCTCCCAGCCCGCCGCGCGGGGATCGTAGCATCCGGTGTGCCGAGGCCGTCCCGCCGAGCGCCCCGCGTCCCCAGGGCAGCTCCCGCGCTCCTGCTGCCTCCCGCCGCCAGCGCGCTGACATGCGTTTTGACCTTTCGGATCTCAAGGATGTTCTGTCCTTCCCCGCCAAGCACAGCCTGGCTCCCCGGGGGCGGATTACACTGTATATACAGCGACGGCAAACACGGATCTGGCAAAAGCAAAGCGTGTGCGTGTGTGTTTGTGTGTGTGCGCTTGTGTGTGTGCGCCTGGGTGCGGTGGCGGCGGTGGGCGGCGGGGAGCTGCCGCCGGCACGYGGCTTTCCTCCTGCGGTGCCAGCGCGGACGTGGCAGGCGAAGGCAGCGAGGACGGGGAGGAAGGAGGAGAAGCGTTGGCGGCCGGCACGGAGGTGAGGAACGGTGACGCGGGCAACGTGATCGGTGCCCGGCCTGGCGGAGCCGTTAGCAAACCCTCTTCCCACGGGGGTTCCTGGAGCATCCTTAGTCCCGCACGTCCCCGCCGAGGGCCACGACGCGGGGACGCCCCGTGGGGAAACACRCCACGATGCCGCGGCCCGGCAGCTGCCCGCTCCGAGCCCGGTCCCGGCTCCACGTGTTTCCCAGCCATTGGCTAATTACGGCTTTTGTTTTGCGAGAACATCGAGAACTGCAATTAGGAGGCAACACGCACAAATCAAGCAGCGGCGCCGGGCAGCTCCTGGGGACCGTGCCTCCGCTCGCCTCCCTTCGGCAGCCGCCTCTTGGCAGCCGCAGGGAACAAGACGTACCCCGGCCCCGAAAGCTCCGAGGGGGAGCGAGAGCTGACACGAAAGGCAGAGCATTCAAATTCTCGCAGGCGTTAATTACGGCCGGCGACAGAACAAGTTAATAGCGCTAAATTAGCACCTTCCCCTTTGGAGCGGGGCGCTGAGCCCCAGCACCCACGGGGATGGGCGTCCCCTTCCCGGCTCCGGGAGATTCTGCGGCTTGGCCCCAAGCATTCGCCTTCGCCCACCAGGACGCTGTCCCCAGCTGCCTGGAGAGCAGCGACAGCTGTCAGAAAGGCGGAAACTCTTCCGTGCTGTGCGCCGCCAGCGCCTTCTGCAGCCGGTTTGCCTCGGAGGGCGGCGTTGGCATCGGCCTGCGCGGTGCATCTTGCCGGTGCGAAGCAGGCCTGCCCTTCGCGACGGCTTCGGTGCAAACCTTGCTGCTTGCAGCAGCAGCGCCCCGAAAGAGGGGCACCGCCGGCCTGATGACGGCACAGCGTGCGTCTGAGAACACACACAGCTCATTGCACCAGCCGTGCTATGAAAGCAATTCCTTCCCAGCTTGGTTTCTAAAAGTAAGGAGGCTTTCCGTCTGCTCACCCCCTGCAAAATCCCAGTTTGTGACCCTGTTGGCCAGTTTAAATCGTTATTAAATTTGGCAGAGAGAGGAAAAGAGGGATCTCAGAGATACCCCGCGCTCCAGGTTTCGTGACAGCCAGTGGCTGTGTAAAGCCAGTTCAAACGGAGGTCCCCACAGGGAGAAGGCTGGAGCAGGAGCTCAGCAACAGGGAACGGCACACGGATGCCTTGGGATGAGATTAGCTCTGGGTGCACATCCGCACACAGGCACTCGGATGTGTTTGCACACACGTGCACGCACGTGTCCGCGCGCGCGCGTCTGCAGCCCTCTGCGTCCTGCAGGGCCAACGTCGCGCCCGCTTCGCAGACGCGGCTCCTGTTGCCTGCGTTTTATCAGCCTGCTGGAAATCCCGCATTTGCAACCCCTCCCGCCCCGGCTGCCTCTTGGAAGCAGCCCCTGGCCCCTGCCTCGTCCCTCACCATGCCCAGCGGCCACCGCGGAGGGAGGGGGGCTGGCCGGGGCCGCACGGGACGGTAACCCCAAACCAGGGCTCCGTAGCAAAGACGCGGCCGCGATGCCGGGGGGCAGAAACGTGGCCTTTCGAGGGACTCAGGCAACACCGGGAGAGCGTGCTCAGCACGGAGCAGCCCCAGCTGCAGGCACGTTAGTGCCGCTGTCACCCTGGGGTAATTGCAGCCTCCCTTCTCCTTCCTCGCCCAGCGCACGGCAGGGACCACAGGGCGCTGCGGCACCTCCCTCCCGGTGCCGGTGGGCGCTCAGCGCCGTGGCTTTGCTTCGGGTGGCCAGAGCCAGCTTGATTCAGCCTTTCCCGGCCCAGAGAAGCGGCTTTCTGCCCCGAAATAGCAACACAGATGATGCTCTTGGCAGCTGGGGATGACGATGCAAAATTACCCAGCAGGAGCAATTAGAGTTACGGCAATTATCTTCGCAGTTCCTGAGAGATGCTGGAATGGGCCAGCTCGCTTCCGTAATCCCTCCACACGGGGAGGGAAAAGCGCCACCAGGCTGGCTGGGAGCCGCCGTTACCGTGCAGGGAAAGCAGAAGTTTCGATGGGGGCAGCAGAAAAACCTCCCGCAACGCCGGGAGCGTCGGTTTTGTGTGGGAGAGACGGCGAGGACAGGGATGGGTTTATGTGACAGCCCAGCGCCACCCTCTCGTGACATTTGTTTGCATTCGGATTAATGGTGCAACCGGCTGAGCCGTGCTGGGTTTAGACGATCATGGCATGGACCAAATCCTGCTCCGATGCTCTGGCTCGGAGAGCCTGGGAGCCTGC
This sequence comes from Apteryx rowi, assembly GCF_003343035.1. NCBI lineage: Eukaryota > Metazoa > Chordata > Aves > Apterygiformes > Apterygidae > Apteryx > Apteryx rowi. The sequence goes on along the minus strand of NW_020450871.1, from coordinate 1,597,128 downwards.
TGCAGGAAAACAGGCTGTTTGCTATAGAAAAGTTTATCCTAGGCAAGCGCCCACCGCACCCTGGGGTTGTTTGTGCTCTAAGGGCCAGGGAACCTCCTAGGAAAGTTGAGCCACCAGGCAGCAAAGCCTCTGCGATGCACTTATTAGTAGCTAAATATTAAACACTTTGCAAGCAGAGTCCAGCGAAGCTGCTCCATCGCCGATCCTCCCGGTGCCTTGATTTGCAAGTGAGATGGGTCTCCAACCACGTTGGCGCTGGCCCGAAACCCACTGCTCTGGCCTATGAAACTGTATTCTTCGAGGATGCCTGATTCATTTTGCAAAGCCCATGTAAAATTTGTCTATTTTCAGTAATTAGGCTGATTATAATGAAATTATATTTGCAGTTGAAGCAAAGGACAGGCTAAAATCTTATTTGATGTCTTTACGGCCGTGCCAAAACAAAGTCCAAACAAGCCCATTTCCTCTCCCTGCGTTGGGCAGCCAAAGAGCAACAGTTTGATCTGCTCAGACACGTTCAGGTAACGGCTCTCCTGGCTGCACTTGCAGGGAACCTGACAAACACATAAACAAAGCCTGACCCACTTTAGCAAAACAAGAACTGTACCAAGAAAGGACGAAGGGTTTTCAATGAAGTCCTTAATGCAGCCCCATTAGCAGGTCCCTGCTGCTTAGATCCAGATATATTATCTCAATAGATCCGAACTCCCAACACAGCAAGCAGTGAAACCCATGGGGTGCCCGCGCGCAGGGCAGCGTGGCTCCGGGACCCGCGTGGGCACGTGCACAGGGACGCACACGCGGGCGTGCACACCGATGCACATGCACAGGGACGCACACCTATGCACGTGTGCAGGGACACACGTGCACACGCGCATGCCTATGCACGTGCGCAGGGACGCACGTGCGGGTGCACACACCTATGCACGTGCACACCTATGCACATGCACAGGGACGCACAACTGTCCTGCTCCATCGCCTTCCCAGCGCCCGGAGAGCACCTCTGGGGCATCAGCGAAGCACTCCTTGCCCCAGCCGGTTGCTGAGCTCTGCTGCAGGCTCTTACAACATTGCTTCACGGCCCCGATTGCACGTCGAGAGCTCCAAATGCCTCTGCTTCACGTGTTTTGTAGCCAGAGGCAAATATTTGCAAATAAAGGCAGTGACATTGCTGAGTCAAGCCCGCAGCGGGTGCAAGTCTGGCTGTCAGACGGATACGTCTCCTTTTGCTTCCCGCACAAGTCACCCCACTTCCCCAGGAGCCAGGTGGGGATCCTGACCCAGCTGATGCCTGGGGTAAACTGAGGCAGAGCAGTACGGTGGCCAGTCCCACGCTCCGGGCCGCAGAGCCGGCTGTGCAAGAAGCCCTCGGTGCTGGCCGGGCATCGGCCACCGTCACGAGATGTCCAGACGCTCCTGGCGCCCTTGACTCATCCCTGCTCTGTCTCTGGCCCTGGCGTGCCGAGGTGCCGGCCCCCTGCTCCGGCAGCCAGCCCAGAGCTGCGAGGAGCTTGGCCAAGCCTCTCACGCCGCCTCTTTTCCAGGCTCTTCTCCAGCACCTGACTCTCTCCAGCTAAAATATTGCTTTGACGGATGACGATTTCACCGCCTGACACCCTTTGAGCTAAGCAGTAGCCCGCAAGCCACCTGCGCTAGCCAAAAGCACAGCAGACGGACAACACGCAGCCGCCCCCCGTGCCCGGCTGGCTGGAAGACGCAGCCTCTTTGGAAAGCTTGGGAAGGGGCTCCCAGGCATCTCCCAGCTCCGCACCCTGCCCGGGGGCGAGCCCAGCCCAGCAGCCCTGCTCCTGCCTCCGCGTGCAGGGCTGCGTTTGCTCACGAGCCTCGGAGGCCGCGGCGGGAAGGGTCTCGCAGAGCGACCTCAGCAAACGTCCCTCCCGAGGGACACCGAGGCCCCTCAGACAGGCCCTGACCGACGTCAGAACTGGAGACGGGGCCGAGCCCGCGACTGCATTCCCATCTGGTCAAAATTAGGGAGATCCGGGCCAGGCATCTGAGCGGTTGCAGGATCACAGCCACGACCTAGAGAAAACGGCCAGCGTTCCTGCGCTGCTGACCACAAGGCCGGGCAGCTTTCCCGGAGGCCGGCAGGAGCCGTAACGTTTTGTTCCCATCGCCCCATGCCAGGCGGCCACAACCCCGACAGCACCTTCCCGACTTCGCAATACAGCCCTCCGCCCCCGGCAATTTCTGAATCGCCGAGACTTATCCCAACGCAGCAGCTTAACAGAGCCTCAAACAAGAGATTCAGGCAGACAATGCGGTGCCGGGGCAGGAGGAAGAGATAAAGTTCAACCTGGCGATAGCCGTATAGTAAAAAAACGATAACAGAGCCGATGACAGTGGCACAACGGACTCCAGATGGGCCGGCAGCGAGAAGTGGAGGCAGCGGAAGTGCCAGGCCATCAAAATATAAATGTCAAGTCATTGTAACAAAACCTCGGCAAGATGCAGAGTCACCTGACGTTGAATTAAGTAGTTGATGGTAAATCCAAAAGAAGTTACCTCTGGAAACGGGGAAGGGGTGCAATTTGTATAGAAATGGCAGAAAGAATAATATTGATATTGCGAAGGAAACTGGCAACAACAAAAGAGGCTCCAGATAAGGTTTATTTGACCAGCTGGTTTTCAGGAAAACAGGCTAATCAAATGTTCGGGCGAGAAATGAGCATACGCGATGGTTTAAGATGTGGAAGATCAGATGGTTTGGAGACATTTTCACATTTCATGAACCAACGCCTGGCAAGTGAGTTATACAAAGAGCCACAATCAAACTCAGACAGAGGAAAAACAGGAAAATCACTTGCACTTCAGCTTTGTTACCAGATCTAGGAAATGATCCTTTTCATCCAACACTAGGTATCTTTGTCTATGCTCTAGCTGCTTTGCTATGAGTTTTCATAGGTCGCTCATTCAAACCTTTCTGCTGAGGATGGGAAAGTGGGTGAAAAACCCCACACTGGAAATGAGGGAGTCCAGCTCCCACCGCAGACCAACACCAGCTCCATGCGGGCGGAACAACGGGATGGTCAGACCGAGATGGAGGGCCTGCCAGGATTTCAGGGGTACAGATAGTAAAGTCCATGTTTTCAGCAATGTCTGTCTATCGGGAACTGCATTACAAGGATGTAATCTGAATTACCAGATAGTCATCCCGTGGGGACAAGGGTCTCACAGTTCAGAGCTCCACAAGGACAGGTGAGGATCTGGGCACACCAGGATGCCTCCATGTCCAAGGTCAAAACTTGTCTCCACGCCTAAAAATCTGTGTCCCCTTCTCTCCCAGACCTATCAGCTGGGTCTGACCGCTCCCCGCGGTCCTCACCAGGGACACGCACCCATCAGTCACGGCATGCGCAAGAGACCTCGCACAGGTTGATGCTCAAATGGTGCTGACGGAGTCTCATCTAGCCAATTCACCAATATTTTCAGGGATGGAGGAGCCAGGGCAACCACCTCCCTACTGCAAAACTGCTTCACTCTCCCCCTTGCTTGCCATGAGACAAGAGCCCGAGGACGGAGATCAGTCACCCAAGGGAGGTGGAGGAACCATACGGGGACAGGTTCCCACGAGAAAGAGAAGGTGAGAGGCAGGGACAGGAGCTAAAGCCAACGAGATGAAGTTGCGTGCTACAGCTGCTGTGAGAACACACAGACGAAAACGGGAAGTGAACGGCACAAAGCAGCACTGACTGACAGCGCTTCAGTTCCAGCTGAACATGTCTGCATGGCGTCACCTGCTCTAACGACCGCCTGACTCACCGCCGAACGCAGAGGGCCAGCAGCCTCGCAATTAGCCACGCTCCTCCATGAGTCAGGGGGAAGAGTTAAAACCAGTACAGYGCAGAGGAAAGAGACCCCCCATGGAGCCTCACTCAAATATCACTTTAATAGCTCATAAACCGAGCGGCAGAAGTGAACCTTTGTGCCCAGCACAACAGGAAGAACGCAGCATCCTGCACCTCCTGCTTGGCTCTTGCTCTGTCAGAGCCAAAGACCGTAAAACCCAGCACCTTTCCCACAGGGATCTGCTCTACAGGCCCTGGGCCCTTAGCTCCCCGCGGCTCCTTTGCTCATTCCAGCATTGGCACCCAAACCGGGATCTATTCCTAACAGTAGGAACAAAGTGAGCGATTGCATCTGCTATATTTAGAGCAAACAGTCAATACTCCACATGTATAAACGGTTACTAGCACTCTGATTTGGTATATAAATAGCTTCTGTTTGCTTTTAGAAATAAATTGGTTTAAAAAAGAAAATTGCTTTCCTAGTCATCCTCAGCCCACAACTGATGAACACGAAGGCCTGTTTCAAATGAAAAATGAAATTATATATTTCCCCTAAACCAGTCCAGGAAGGAAAATTCATGATTGCGGCTGGCGTTATTAGAGCTGTAATTCTTCGTGTTGATGTAGCGGTATAAAAGCAGTTGCAGCAGCTTGCTGAGGCAAACTCCACGTCTCTTTGATGCATCATCCCAGATCTCCTGGGTTCAAGACCCACGTGCAATCTCAAGCTACCTCTTTCACTCGCAAGTCAGTCACACGAGACTCCAGTTTCTTCTCCCTCTTGAGACCCTGACACCAGACTTCTGTCTCTAGCTCAGATTCCTTAATTTAAGCCCATTTTAAGCAGACCAGGAGGAAAGCCTACGTGAGTTTGCTCATGGAGACGTGGCCATTGCCCCAGAGACTAAACTTTAACTCAGTCTTTGAGAAACGGGGGTTTGCAGGGGTGTAGGCACCAGGCTCTCAAACAGCATTCAAGCTCTCTTTTCCTCCAACCGATGTAACCTGTGCTTCCTCCATAAGGCACAAAGTCCAGTAGCATCCAAGCATCGTTAAGGCATTACAAGACCACTTCCCAGCCACTCAACCACCTCAGCAAATTGTCCCCAGTTAAATAAAGGTCAAATCAGGGATACAAGCTAATGAAAAACAACGCAGAGAGGTAAGATCAGTGCAAAAAGCTATCTAGACGTAGCCAAACCCTGCTATCCTGAAGAGCACAACAGTTATTCAGTGAAGAATGATGCAGTTTTTGCTGTAAGAATTAATACAAAAGAGGGGGATGTGCACAGGGATTTAGGAAATCAGACTGCTCACTAAGGGGCTGGGAGCTGCCACCGGAAGCAGCGCAGCACGCTGTTACTGGGACTTTCTCCTGCTCTATGCCCTTGGGTTACAGGATCCCACACCGTGTCCTTCCTCCAGCCTCCCAGCTGCTGCGCAGAGCTCGGTCCTGTGCTGGGCAATGCACCCACAGCAGGGAGAGAACAGCGCAGCTCAGGTCCGGCAGGGCCACTCCGTATCACCTGCTTTGCGGGACGGCTGGGCGCTTGGCAGCCCACAGCCCATCTCAGCAGCAGCACTGCGAAGCCACTGCCTCAGGTTCAGACCCAAGTCCAGGCCTAAGCCCCAGGCCCGAGGTTCAGGCCCAAGCCCAGGCCCAGGTCCAGGCCTAAGCCCCAGGCCCAAGCCCCAGGCCCGAGGTTCAGTCCCAGGCCCAAGCCCCAGGCCCAGGCCCAGGCCCGAGGTTCAGACCCAGGCCCAGGCCCAGACCCAGACCCGAGCCTCAGGCCCCAGGTTGAGGCCCCAGCCCCGGGTTCAGGCCCCGGGTTCAAGGCCCAGGTTTAAGGCCCAGGC
>NW_020450871.1:1582139-1591112 GCF_003343035.1 Apteryx rowi | reverse complement strand
CGTCCACGACGTCATCAAATGGTAACGGCGGGCCCGCCGCCCCGCCCCGCCCCGCGCCGGCCCCGGGCCTGTCACCGGGCGCCTCATCGTGGGGGCCCCGGGCCCGGGCCTGTCACCGGGCGCCTCATCATGGGGGCACCGGCCCCGGGCCTGTCACCGGGCGCCTCATCATGGGGGCACCGGCCCCGGGCCTGTCACCGGGCGCCTCATCATGGGGGCACCGGGCCCGGGCCTGTCACCAGGCGCCTCATCTTGGGGGCACCAGGCCGGGTCCTGTCACCAGACTCCTCATCATGGGGGCACCGGCCCCGGGCCTGTCACCGGGCCCCTCATCATGGGGGCACCAGGCCGGGTCCTGTCACCGGGCTCCTCATCATGGGGGCACCGGGTCCGGGCCTGTCACCAGGCGCCTCATCTTGGGGGCATCAGGCCGGGTCCTGTCACCGGGTGCCTTATCATGGGTGCACTGGGCCTGGCCCTGTCACCAGGTGCCTCATGGTGGGTGCGCTGGGCCTAGCCCTGTCACTGGGCCCCTCATCATGGGGGTACCAGGCCTGGCCCTGTCACCGGACACCTCATGGTAGGTGCACTGGGCCCGGCCCTGTCACCGGGTGCCTCATGACAGGTGCACTAGGCCCGGGCCTATCACCGGGCTCTTCATCACGGGGTGCTCTGGGTCCTGCCACTGGGCCCCTCATCATGAGGTGCACCGAGCCCGGGCTCTGTCAGCAGGTGCCTCATCGCAGGGTGCACCAGGCCTGGTTCCCCCCCGAGCACCTCATCGTGGGGGACAACCTTGCACCAGGCCTGGTCCCCATTCCTCCTCCCGTGCGCCTTATCCCTGCTCCGACCCTCCTCCAGCTTCTCTACCCAAGCCTCCTTCTGGGTGCCCTGAACAGGGAGCAGGGCAAGGGGACCCTCCCTCCCCCCAGGGACGCTCTCTGACCCCCCAGCATTTCCTTTGCTGTAGGCCCCCTTGTTTTCCCGGCCGGGGTCACTGGGGAAGGTGTTACAGGGAGCTGGCACAGCCCCACGTGCAGCTCCACAGTGAGTCACACCAATAATGGCGGTGTACGGCTCATCCAGGCAGTGCGGGTTGTTCCGATGGCCCAGGTACACTGCCCTGCTGTTGTACACCGAGAGCAGAGAGCATTGGACTTGTGCTGTGTTATTGCTCCAAGCTACTGCACCTTTTGACTGATAACAGCCTTAGAAAGTACAGGCAGTCCCAGCGCAGGAATGCAGTCCATTCCTGGGGTGTTGTAAAGAGGAAGAAGGCTTTTACAGTGGGGGAGGTTGAATTGTTCTCTTCCCAGTTCAAGATCAATATTGCAGGGGTAAAAGGTACATGGGTCCTGAGAGGTGTGGTGTTCCCAGGACGTTTCTGCCCCAGGGCAATAAGCCCTTCAGAGATGTCTGTCTGAGTTCGTGGAGGGAGCATGTCTCTCTGCCGTGGATGTCGGACCACAGCCAGCTCCTTGCTCTCACCTGGCTGCTCGGTAGGGATGAGTTTCCTGCTGATATTTCACTTGGTATCAAGCATGTCTGAAAGATGAGAGAGGTTCACCCTTAAACACTTTGCAACTTGAAAGCCATGACAAGAAAAGACTGGATACCCCAGTGACACCCCAGTCTAGGCGCACAGAAGAGGCATGAGAATACCAAACCCTCTGATTTCCCACAGTTTTCCCGTTGTGCTGGAAGTATCTGCAAGGAGTGGGCCGTTACCCCTCAGCTCGACCCTACCTGATCTGTCTGGACCACGTAAACGAGGCTAAGATGAAGCTAAGCCCATTCCCAAGTGCACGTGTGTGCATAAGCACAGTGAGCCGTAATTAGAGAACATCAGCAGAGGTGTCTTTGCTGGCACATGGGCTGAGACCTCCCAAACACCTACATGTCACTGAGCAGGTCGTGGCGACCTGCAGATGAAAGTCCCCAGGATATCCTGTGACCCATCCCACTGTGCCACCTACTCCCGCTGCCCGGCTCCCTTCCTCGTGTTCCCACACATCATTTCCTATGCGGCATCATTTGGCAGATGCAGATACGTTGAGCAGTGCTGCAGATAGTTAGAACCAGAAAGCCGAGCGGTGGGATGTGCTGCCTCGTGTCCCTGACAGATGGCAAACATATCCTTTAACACTGCTGCTAAACACAGAGCCCAGCCCTGCTGTTTTGACACTGACTCAGCCGTGAGGATATCTCACATCTCCAAGGTGACTCTGTGCTTGGGAGTGAGGATGAACCACATAAATTTGCTTACATTCAAGGACACTCACTGTTTCCTGTTGTTTGGGTCCCTAGAAAGTTTTTGCAAACAGAATTCACTAATCCTCTTGCTGTTGTACAATCAAACAGCGTCACCTCTGAGGTTCCAGCATGTGGCTCCACGGGCTGTGGGTTGTGCTGGTGTAAACCAGGAGCTCCCCGTGGGACACGGCAGAGTGACACCAGTAAAGGAGAGCTGGGGCAAGCCTGGCAGGGGTTTGAGGAGTGCCGTTCCTTAAGGAAGGTCCCACATGCAGTCCATCAGCACAGGTTGTGGTTGGTCATTATGTTTAATCCTGTGTAATCGCAGGCTGCTGCAGTCTTTCTTCCCACACCTCCTCTCACCCCTGCCTGTCCGTGGCCTCAAAGAGGGAGTCAGTTCAGTGACTGATCCAGCAGGAAAGGCACCCATTGGGAAAAAAACAAACAAACAAAAAAAAAGCCCTGAAATGATTTTTCCTTCGGATCAATCAACTTGACAGACAGGCAGCCGTAAATTCTCTAGAGATGAGGAAGGGAACAAGAGTTGGGGAGACCTGGCGGACTGCYCCTTTCGAAGCCAGCCTGAAGCTGTGTTGGATTAAAGGTAGTGTCAAAGCCCATCTTTCACCAGACGTGCGCTGGGGCTGTGGATGGCTGTATTTTTCCGCTGCYGACCTGACCGTGAATGCCTGCATAATGGGGATACATTATAGTACCAGCTGCAGTTCTATTTAGAAGGGAGTAATGAATATTTTGTTCCAACARGCTTTTGAAATGAATGGGGACCATCTGGTTAAAAGTTTTGCTCTCAGCTATGTCATGATTCCCCAAAGTTATAATCAAGCACCTCTCTGCCCTGATCACGCCAAGCAGGGTTTATTTTTAGGTCTGGCTGTTGAACGGGCTCCCAGTTTTCAAAGGCCATTAGAATCCCACTTTCTTTATTAACAGGCGCCTTGGAAGCAAGGACTAGCTTTTGCCTGGAATCAGTAAAACTTCTTGCTGGTGCTAACAAAACTGAGGCAGATACTAATGAGGGTTTGAGGGCAGAGGCTGCCTCAGACAACGCTGATCTTTGAAAACCACAGAGCTGGCTGGGGAAACAATTGTGCTGCTCTTAAAAATAAGCTGTCACTTCTSTCTTATTAGGTATACGTCCCCAGAGAGTCATTTTAAAGCTCCAAAGTACCGTTTACTCTGGCATTGGATACTCTCTGGTGCTTTGGGGAATAATTTTTATTTTTTGCTGTCAAGCTGTTTGACTGCATTGATTTTTTTGTATTACAGCAGCAACAGGTCACAGGCAAGATGAGGATCTTTTTTCCCAGGCGCCTACACACAACACATGCGTAATCTTACCTAGCTCAGAGAGAGATATGGGGATTTAAACACGGTGAGAATTTGGCCTGCTGCATGGTAATGTTTTAAAGCTGCAAACCAACCCCTAAGCCATGGGATAGGCACTAAGGTAACGAGAGCATGTGCTGGAATCAGCAGAGAACCAGTTTGCCCCAATATATACCCAGTCTGTGTGTCTGTCTGTGTCCATTTTATTAGGACAGATGAGTTAAGTTTGTGTAGATAAATACCAGGAGCAAAAGGTTCCCGGTGAATTCCAGTTTAAGCTCTGAGCTCACTGGAAATGACAGTCACCCCAGTGGGCAGAAGGGGCCCTTCCAGTAGGAGAAATGAACGGTGTCTCTGTTTTCTGCCCTCTGCAGCATGGACAAGGACAGCCAGGATGTTCACCAGGTGCTGAATGAGCTCAAGAACAAGTTCCAGGAGATGAGGAAGCTGATCAGCTCTATGCCTGGCATCGGCGTGAGCCCAGAACAGCAGCAGCAGCAGCTGCAAAACCTCCGGGAGCAGGTCCGGACCAAAAATGAACTGCTGCAGAAGTACAAGAGCCTTTGCATGTTTGAGATCCCCAAGGAGTAGGAAGGGAGCAACTCTGCTCTCTGGGTCTGAGGTACTTCCTCGCCTGGCTGAACAGGGGAAAAGAAGGTGGCAGAAGTTTACTTTTCTTTGTTTTATGCTTTTTTGTTGCATCGCTCCAAACTTGTGTCTGTGTGGATCACAGCCATGTGACGCTGAACCGGGAGAACACTGTGTACTTCACATATGATGATTACAGCAGTACATTCACGTTGATCTTCTGTAGGACGGTGTGTGTTTATATATGCATCTCTTTTCTGTTTTCTCTAGTGTTGGTTTTTTTTTTTCATTCAAGCAAACAGGAGGCATTATGTTTTCTCCATGCTAAGGGGCAAATTACCTGCTGGTTAACTTCAACAGGAAAAAGGGGATATTTTCTGCAATTTTTTTTTACTGCTGAAATGACAAACGTGGCCAAACATCAAAGGGAGCAAGAGAGGGAAGCTTGAGCTGTTTGGCCCTGCTCCTGGAAAGGGGAGAGCATTGGGTCTCTGGGGGCACTTTTGCAGTCTGTGTGTGTCGAAAGAGGAATGATTGCTTTCAATTACTTTTGCATTTCTCTCTCTTTCTCTCTCTCTCTCTCTCTCTCTCTCTCTTTTTTTTTTTTTTTGAACTAAGTGATGGTTGTATCTAAGATGAGTCACGTAAAGATTTAGAAACTCCAAACTGCCCCTCTTGTGTTTGCACTGAGTGGATGTGGGCTGAGCAAAGGTAGGACTTTGGCAGCACAGAGGAAGTGCATAGGCTGGGCCCAGCTCCTGTGACTTTACGTTGCTTTTTTGGAAGCAGGGTGACTTAGGAGACCTAAGCAGAGACTGCCAGAGGAGTGGATTTCAAGAGCTCCAGCTTGGTAGGCAGTACCACTGGGCACCTTATTCTTAAAGCAGAGGGAGGAAAATCAGAATCAAAGTAAAGGCCATAAATGGCAAGAGCTGTTAGATTTTCCATAAATGACCAAAGCTCAACAGGACAGGTCAGTTCCACACCTTAGCAGCTCCGAGGGCTTTCCACAGATGAACACAGTGAGCGTTTGGCCRTCAGTGGCCCGTGGAAACCTCTTGAATGTTGCATCACGTTCAGAGGGACGCTGCACTCCCTGCCCTCTGTCCTCCTCAGCCTTAAGCTGCTACATTGCCAGATGACARCCTGATAAGTAGCACTGCTGACTAACAAGACATTATGGGCCTCTGAATCTCTCGTTTTGACCACGACTGTGTGCTGCACTGGATGGATCTCAGATGTGCCTGGGAAGTACAATTCCGTGAATTACACTGAAAGATCGTGCAGGTCAGTGCAGTGCAATTTCCCACTGATGCAGAAAACCAGGGTCATGATTTAGGATCATGTTCTGTTTTCAGATGTCTGACACATTCTGGAGAGGCACATGCAGCTGCGTGGCAAATTTAAGCCAGCCAGCGATAGACTAGACTCAGGTGGGTTTGTAGACCTTAGGTTGAAAACCGCTGCAGTAGCAGAAGTGAAAAACTAGTTAGTGAAAAACARTATCTGTGGAAAACTGGCATCCAAGGGCAGGTAAAATTCGTGCCTTCAGAAGAAGAGAAGCAAAGTCTGTTTAGGTAGATTTTCCTCTTCTAAGCCAAGAGGCAAGTAATTCTGTTTGGTGGGGGCTGGGATAGCTGCAACTCACCTGTTGCCTAGAGATAACTCTGTCCCCGATGGAGTATGCTGCTAGCAATTTCTCTGGGAAAGTGCCAATGTGTAAACTTCTTTCTAAGCAAAACAGAACACTAAGATATACAAAACACAATGTACACTCTTTTTATTACTGAAATTACCTTTCTGCCGGCCATTGCCCGTCCCAGTTCAATAAATTCTTCTGCCAATTGCCTGGAGGGAGGTTTCCTTTTCTGGCCAACTGCTGTTCCTGCGAAGCCAGGGCAGATACTGAAGAGCTGGAAGAAAACAAGTGTTTCCAAAGAAATGTCTGACGCTTAGCACAGGAACAAGTTAACTCTATTGACATGAATTCAAGTTTCAAGCCAAACTAAAATGGTTTTGTTTGCAATCTCTCTTGYTCAGCCCAGTTTTATGGCTTTGGTAGAATTTTCCTTCATTAATGTGTGTTAAGTGTAGGTTTATTCTGCCCCTTGAGAGGGGAAGGGGGGGGCTGAGAAACCCACAACAAACTGAAACAGAAACGACAGGCTACTTCTGAGAAGCTGGAGTCAGTGAAAGCTGCTTTTTGAAGAGTTTTCCCCTTTCCCTTTCGCTTCTAGCAGTGATTACTGTAAGTTGTTATACTAAGAGATTAAAAACCATCAGATGCAAAAGTGACCTTTCGAGCAAAGTACTTCCTTTACTCATATTGCAAAGTAACAATAATATCCTGGACTGGGCGCAAATGAATCAGTCTCTGTTGACATCATTAACGTTTGTTTATTTAGTTGGGAAAAAGCGTGAAAMACAATAAGGTCTTTATTATTAAATGATGTCATTTTACTCAGTTTCGGCAGTGAATGACATGCCAATGCCCGGCATGTCACAGGGCTGACAGGCTCGTAAATCAGCATTATTCAGTGAAGTGAGGAAAGAGTTCTGGCTCAGTGACCTGCTTGAGTAACAGCTTGCGTGGCCCCTAATTACCCCRTGTGGCAAGAATTTGGGGACTTTCAGAGGCAGAGACCTTTGCACAGGGGAAAGGAGAAAGTGGTGTAACCAGGGCGTTGGGTTGAGCATGTGTAGCGCGTCAGAACTGGGCTCGGGTCTTGGTTTAACGGGCCTGGATTTTTGCTATGGAGCTGGGTGAGGAAGCAAAGACAAACCCACAAGTATCATTTTAAAAAGATTTTATTATTTTGTAGAAAAAATAAAACATCAAGTTTCACCCACTGTAGAAACACTTGAAGATTTTTGTTCATGTCCATGACAAACAACACCTACATAAAGTGCCTATGGTTTTCCCATTTAAAAAAAAACCCTTCCCACTTCCCCCACCCCCCCAGATCTTGCAAATCAGACAAGACGTATGTAAACAAGAGTCAGTTTTTGGTCCATCAGGGCTGTAACTCTGCAGCATCTTTGCAGCTTAGGAGTGTCTTCTGCACGTGTTTTTGCAGACACAGATGAACACACGACACAGAGCCAGAGTCCGTGCACAACTTCTCAAGTAAAAAAAACAAAACCAAAAACAAAAAAAAGCCCCCAAAGCCCAAAGCAGGCCCTGGCAGGCCTCTGCCCTCCCTCCTGAAGGCAGCGCCCTGGCCTGAGGCTGGATGGTTTGGGAGGGAAAGAAACAACAGGAAGGTCTGTCCCCTCCGCGCACATCCTTCGGGCCAGCATTTCGCTCCTTCTCTTTCTCCCCGTAGGGGGGAGGTCGCGGCGGCACCCCCCTCCCACCCTCCAAAGCCTCCCCCTGTGCATCCCCTCTCCCGAAAACACCCCGGGGCAGGGAGCCGATGAAAGCGATCCCTCCGGAGGAGGGAGGCTAGGGAAGAGGCGAATCCCCCCGCCACCCGGGTGGGTGCCTGCACCCTCCTGTCTCGCCAAAGTCACTTAAGAAATGAGCTTCTTTCCCCCCTCCCTTCCTTCCCGCTCGCTCCAGCGGTGCCTGGCTGGGCTCCTAGCTGATCACGCAGCGGTCCTTCTCCTTGGCGTGCCCGCCGCCGATGGCTTTCTCCCGGATGTACATGAGGTCGCTGTGGACGCTGGGCCGCCGGGCGAAGGGAGCCACGACGCCGTAGGCTTCCTCCGTGCTGCCCCGGCCCCCCTCTTTGAGCAGCTTTTTGCCTTTGAGCGCCTTCTTGTGCAGGATGTCGCAGTACTGGACGGAGACCTTGCGGTGCAGGTCCGGGCTCATCTCGCTGGGCAGCTTGGCCATGGCGAAGAGCGCCTGGAACATCTGGTCTAGGCTGCTGTTCTTCTTGGCTGAGATCTCGAAATAGGCGCATCTCTTGGGGTCYCCCCCCACCAGCTGCTCGATCTCCCGGGGCTCCACCTCCCGGTAAAAGTCCCGGTCACCCTTGTTGCCGCAGATGACYAGGGGCACCTCTATGTTCTCCTTGGTTTTGTTCTTCAGGCACGACTTGGTCTCCAGGATTTGCTGCTTCAGGCGCTGCACCTCCTCAAAGGAGTCCCGGTTGTCCAGGCTGAACACGAGGATAAAGACGTCTCCTGCGGACAGAGAGGGGATGTGAGATGGGCGCAGGGAAGGGGACATGCACAGGGACCCCCATGGGGACACCCAGAGAGGGAGGCAGCAGGCAGTGCTTCCCGTCCACCCCGTGCAGCGAGAGAAGTTGCCCACCCTGCGCACACACAAAATCCCAACTCCCTCCACCCGTGGCTGGAAAAACATCCCCAAACTCGCTGAGAAACCCTGAGATCTGGCAAGCGCGACCCCCTCCCTTCCTCCTCGCACTCCCCAGCCAAGTACCTGTGAGGATGGAGAGGCGGCGCATGGCTGGGAAGGGGTGGTTGCCCGACGTGTCCAGGATGTCGAGCTGGTAGACCTCGCCACGGATGCTGTAGAACTTGCGGTGGAAGTCCTCGATGGTGGGGGTGTATTGCTCCTCGAAGCGCCCCGTGAGGAAGCGCGACACGATGGCCGTCTTGCCCACCTTGGAGGAGCCCAGGATGACCATGCGGTAGCAGTTCTTGGCGGGGATGCTCAGCTCGGCCTCGCTCGGACACATCTTCTTGATCATCGCTGCCAGTTTCATTGAAGCCGGCGGAGGGTGAAGCTTGCGCGGAGAGAGGAGGAGGAAGACGGCGGTGCCTGCCCGCTGCTCAGCCCCGCGCCCCTCGCAGGAAAGGCCGCTGTGAGCT
>NW_020450871.1:1538329-1581979 GCF_003343035.1 Apteryx rowi | reverse complement strand
GGACCCTGCGCAGCCCGGTGCCCGGTCCCGGGGCTGTGCACGGCGGCCCCTTTGCAGCCCGGTTCCGGCTCCCGGTGCCGCGCAAACGGGCCCCTTTGCAGCCCGGTTCCGATTCCCGGTGCTGCGCAAACTGGCCCCTGGCCAGCCCGGTTCTGGTTCCCGGTGCCGCGTAAACTGACCCCCTTTGCAGCCCGGTTCCGATTCCCGGTGCTGCGCAAACTGGCCCCTTTGCAGCCCGGTTCTGGCTCCCGGTGCCGCGCAAACTGGCCCCTTTGCAGCCCGGTTCCGGCTCCCGGTGCCGCGCAAACTGGCCCCTTTGCAGCCCGGTTCCGGCTCCCGGTGCTTTCTGGCCGTGGCCCCTTTACATCTCGGCACCAGGGACTTGGTGCTGTGCGAGCCGACCCGTTTATAGCCCTGATTGGGATCCCCGCGCTGTGCAAACTGACCCGTTSGCAGCCCCGTTCGGGACCCTGGTGCTCTACACGGCGGCCCGTTTGCAGCCCGGACCGGGGATCCGGTGCCGTGCACAGCAGCCCGTTTGCAGCCCGCTTCGGGGTCCCGGTGCCGTGCGCGGCAGCCCGTTTGCAGACCGGTTCGGGGTCCCGGTGCTGTGCAGCGGGGTCCCGGGGCCCTTGCACTGGGGGTCCCCGCGAGCAGGACCCCTTTGCAGGACGCGGTGCCCGGGCGGGGCGGGCAGTGCGGCGGCAGGGGCCCCGGGGCAGGGGGTGCGGGGGTGCAGGGAGTCACAGCGCCGTTCCCGGCGTGGTTTCGATTCGTTTCGCACTTGCTCACTGTGCAAAAGTGGGTGTCCGTGCACACAGTCCGAGCACGCAGAAAAGACATCTATCTACCTATGAGTAAAGAACCTATGCATAGAAAAGCAGAAAAGACCTCAGAAGACGCTATATACATATATATTTCATATGTACAGGGCAGGGGACAGGAGTAGAAAGAAGTCAGTGTCCCATCGCGCAGCTCCCCCCCTTGCAACCCGGCTGGAGGCTGCGGGGTGCTCCTTGAAGAACGGCTTTTTACCGCTGCTCTTGCCCCGGGAGCAGCCCATCGCCGGGGGAAAAGGTCCCCAAAGTTAACGGCGGGGGGGCTAGAGCCAGCTCTGCAGCGCGCCTCTCCGGGGCATCGCGTTAAAAAAAAAAGGGGGGGGGAGCAAAACGGAGAAACGGTGCCTGGAAAATAAAAGTCTGGAGTGTGTGTGGGGGGGATTACACAGCATCGGCCTCAGCCCCCAATCCTAACCCTAATCCCAGCCCTAGCCCCCACCTGCCTGCCCCTAACCCCAACGCAGCCCAGCCGCCGCCGCGGGGGCTGCAGCGCTGGGTCCTGCCGCTGGGGAGCGGGCGAGGGCGCCGCCGCCGCCGCCGCCGCCGCCGCCGCGGGCAGCGCAGCCCCGGGCGAGGAGGGGGAGAAAGGCTCCACTGCCAACACCTGCCTGGGGGGGGGGGGTTAGGGGGGAAAAAACCCGCCGAGGGTGATGCTCGCCCAKGGTTYGGGATAGCCGAAACCACACGCACGACGCCCAGAGGGGCCTCAGCTGCAATACGGGAATCTCATCAGCACGGCTTGGGAAAAGGATGCTGCTGAGTTTATAATCTCCCCCGGCTGTGGCCTCCCGCGTGGACTGTAATTTAAGCACTGTCCAAAGGTTTCTGAAGGAATTGCAGTTCACCTCTGGGGTGAAACGGAGCAGCCCGTTGCAGCCGTCATTGCCCATGGGGAAACATCCTGCCCAGCGGCAGCAGCCGCGAGGAGGCTTCAGGGAGGGACAGTGGGGCTGTTTCACGTGTTTATTGATCTGCATGTGAGACAGCAAAGAGGTTTAATGGCTGATTATAAGGCACAAATGCATCATCCCAAAGTAACAAAAAGATCATTTAACTGAGGCAGTTGATGGAAAACAACAGGAGAGAGAGGAAGTGCCTACCTCCGGGGGACAGACAAATCAAATATCTTGATTAGAGTTTATTCTTAACTGTACAACTATTAATAGTGCTAGGAATGGGTAAAAATAGCCTGCTCAGAGCCTCCTCTTAGGCTGGCCAGCTTCAGCAAATGGAAAATCTATTTGCTTCCTCTGAAAGACTCTTTGGCAACAGGAAAGGCAGCACATGTCGCCTCGCAGGCAGTCATATGCCACCGAGATCCCGTGGGCCCGGCTCAGAGGTGCAGGTCACGACTGGAGCCATCCCGCTGGGAGTGAGCCAGCAGCGAGGGCTGGGGCCCTCGGGGGCCGGGGGGCCGGTCGTGCTGCAGCGGACGCTGGGAGCAGAGGAGGCCCGATCGCTGCTGGGGATGCTGCGGATGCTGGGGCAGGCAGGGCGCTGCGGGGGGGTGGGTCACGAAGCAGCGAAGGATGGGGGTACCGCACCGTGCAACGGCTGTCATATCTGAGAGCCCAGCTTCTTGGGGGGGGGGGGGGGGGGGTCACGAAGCAGCGAAGGATGGGGGTACCGCACCGTGCAACGGCTGTCATATCTGAGAGCCCAGCTTCTTGCAGGGTCGCACAGAGCCTGAGGAAAGGAGCATTACAAGCAGTTAGTCTGATTACCCGAAGATCATCTAGAAATTTGTCTCCTGGTGGAACCGGAGCACATTTGCCGGGAGCTGGCTGCTGTTGGTTGATGATAAAGAGTCCACCTCGCTGCTAGGCAGAGCCTTCCCACTGCTATGACTCTCACTGCTAAAAATCCCCTCCTATTTCTGACCTGACTCCCTGAATCTTAAGCATGGGCAGGTAAAATGGCATCCTCCCCCATGGCTGCCATATCGCCTGCCAGAATGTGACCCTGCCGCTTGCGGGGGTGGTTTGCTCGTCGCTCTGACGCGGAGGAGTTCAGGCTCTTTGCTCATTCCCACCGGCAACCTGGTGCAGCAAGAGCCCCAGGCAGGCTGCCGTGCACGAAACCCCGAGCGACTGCAGCCGCCGCTCGCGGAGTCGAACATCTTCAGCACAGCTCGATCCCCAGTTTCTTGCTGTCTCGCTCCCCTTTAGCACCCCCCGGGTGTTCCAGCCACGAGACAATGCACAATAGCCGGCCGCGAGCAAGTCGGCTGAGGTAAGAAAATTCCACGAAAGTCACACAAACATCCCAGCGACAGAACATGCAGCTCCCGAGGGTCCGGCTTGGACGAACCGTGCGAGTAGAAAAAATAGAGCTCACAGTAATATCAGCCTCTGCAAAAATGTAGGAAGCAAAATGTACCAGAAAGCATGAACGTGCATTGCACAGTCGAGCCCAGAAATAGGCAACCTGAGGGGATACTCGGAAAAGAACAATTACATCAGAACACAACTTTGATTCCTGAGCGTGCTGCCGGAGCTGAGAAGTCTCTTCACCTTAGGGTCGGGCTGGCCTTGCTTTATGGCTGGTTCCTCAGGGCTGAAGCAATGAAAAGCAGAGTGGAACAGCCATGTGTGCCTTTCCCACCTGCACGCCCCGTACCCAGGGACCTTGCACAGGCCAAGGAGAGGAGCAGAGCAGGCATGAGCTGTTTTCCTTTGCTGTCAAGACTCTTTAAGTCCTTCTAAAGGCTTGGCCTCTGCACAGCACCTAGCACAGCCTTTTTTTCCTGCAGACTGGGGCTTGTGAACATGCAGACAGCCCCGGCAAACCCCTGTCCCCGAGCCCAGCCGGGGCCGTGTGCCAGAGACAGCGACCGGCTCCCTGTTCTGCGTGCAGCACCCGGCACCGTGGGATCCTTCTCCTCAGCCTGGTCGCAAACAACAACCGGAGGCTGATGATTTCCCAACGGCTGTTTGCAAACAGCTGGACTGTRCAGGACTCTGGAGACCGACCCGCGGTTGGACGTGGGACTCCTTAGCCCTCCGTTCCCACCCCGCTCCCTTCCCCAGAAAGAGACGGGGTGGGGGGATCTGGCGGAGGAACCTCCTCCAGCCTGCAGCCCTCCACGACACCGCCCTCTTCCCAAGGCAGGAGGCCCCAGATCCTGCCCTCGCTGTCCAAAGGCCCCAGCTGCTCCCCAGGACGGGCCCGGGAGCTGCACGCTGGAGTCGGCTCTGCGGGGCCCGGAGAGGCGAGAGGTGCAGAAGGAAGAGGGGAGCAGCTGGGCAGGGAGGGTTTAGCTATAGCTCTTGCTCCRTCCCCTGGGGAAAAAGCATCTGATTAATTCAAGATGCAGCATCCAGGGTTCCTATTCATTCCCTATATTATTAGCTTGTCTCATTTTATTAAATCTCCTTTAAGCCTTTTCAGAAAAAGCACGTAATTTGCAACATATAATTTTTCCCAGATGACTTACAATGCAGAAGCGAGCTGCTCTGTCACTGGGGATCGGGGGTTGTTTTTATTTGCTTCCTCCCCCCCACCCCCTATTTCTTTTGCAACAGTTTTCCGTGTGTCTTGATTCCTTTTAGCATTTGGGATTCAATTAGCAGACAATCTGAAAGCCTGAGACACGTCTCAAATCCCCAAATCCTTGAGTCATGCAGGCAAGGGGCAGCGATAGCTTGCTCGGCCGCATCATCCGGATGCCTGGCGCAATGCAGTCCCCAGCGAAGCCTGCAGAAGCCTCGTGCCGCCGGAGCGGGTTTGTGCCATGCCGCGGGCTCCTGACTCTCTGCGTTTGCAGCTCACGCATGTCTTGCAAAACCCTGGCAAAAAGGGGAAAAGGCCCTGGCTCGTACGCCCGGAGGAACAAATCAAATAATAAACTCATCAGAAGCCCATAACAGGGGCTCAGCTTCGGCATCTCAGCGCAAAGCCAGGGGAAGCAGCACGTGCTCTGACCGATGGCTCGGTGCCTCTAATTTCCTTAACCGGCTGAGCAAACACACATGCAAGAGCTGAGCACACAGTGACTGTCCAGGCTTYGATGGCGCCACACGACACGTAGATCAGCCCACGAACGAGAGCGGCTCGGTGGCCTTGGGACGCTGCCACTGCTTGGTGTGGGCTCACTTTTTGGAAACACACCACGGCCGGGAATGGGAGCTGCCACCGCGGGCGCGGGGACAAGAGCCTGGTCCTGCTTCCCAGAAATGCCCTTCGGAGGAGACGTGATGCTGCCCCCGTCCCCAAGACCTTGGCAGGGAATRCAATGCTGGCAAAAGCCAAAATTTGGGGGAACCGAGGCGCCCGGGCTCGCCCGTGTCCCGAGCAGTTCGCAACCTTCTGGCCATTTCCACCCAAATCAGCCCGAGGAGCTGGGCACGGCAGCCGCGCTCGTCCCCTGCGGGAGATGTGCCGACAGAAGCATTTGCATGTCCTGGCCGTGTACCCAAACTCCGACACCTTCTGTTCGCCTCCGAAGCCCGGCAGCCTCCCTGGGATTAGGGAGAAATGTCACCTGTAACCGGAGACAGGCAGCGAGGGACCTGAAATATAGGGCACGGGGGAGAGGCAGGCTCCGCGACCCCGACGCGCGCGTTGCTACCCGTTCCGAGAGGGTTCCCATGGAAATAGCGGCTGCTGCCAGGGCAGCACGGCGAAAATAAGAGGCCTTCGGCGGAAAGCGCGGCGTGGCGGGAGGTGGCAAGGCGKCTGCTGGCGGCAGGGCTGCCCGCTGCCCGCGCCGGTGGGCAGGTTGGGGTGCAACGGGGACCAGGGGCTGGGGCGGGAGCCGAGCCCGCTGCCGAGGCTGACACGAGCCGCGGCCGGTGAACAGATTCCCCGCCAAAGCGACATGGAAAAAGCAGTGCATTCCGATCGTTTTCTCGAAATAAGATACAGGGACGCCGGGCCGCAGCTTGAGAATCCTCCGGGTTGCCGGAGGGCGGTTTTTAGCGTGCAAATTGGAGAAAACAGCCTCGTAACCCGTCCTCCGGCGCACAGCGGGAGCTGGGGGTGGCTGAGGCCGCTTGGCCGGAGCAGCTTTGATCAGCGCTGTGCCGACGGGAAGGGAAAGCAGCTCCCCAGCAAAGCCAAGGGAAAACGCCTGGCCGGAGAGAAACAGAGGGACCCGGGGCACTGGCAGGGACGTGCGGCGACGTGCCGAAGCGGGATGGGTCTCGGTCCTGCCAGATGTTCATCTGACCTCCATCACTGGCCGTTTCACAGCTGGAAACAGCTTCCCCCAAGGGTTTTTCTTCCCGTTGCATTTATTCCTTGCTACCCATGGAAGCTCAGGGCTCCTTTCCTGAAAACCCGCAGCCTCCTGCCAGGGTCTGCTGGGCTCCAATCTCGGCTTTGATTCGCATCAAAGCCCAGCTCACTTGCYGGCGTGGGGCAAAATCGCTCCCCGCACCCTGCTGACCTCCCGCCCGACCCTCTGGCACCGGCCCCAAATCCATTCGGCTGGCGCAGGAACAATCGCCGGAGCCGTGCAAACCCCCCCGTTCCCCCCGTTTTCCCAGAGAGCAAACTGCAGGCTCAGCGAGCCCCGGCGCACCAGCGGTCGTGCCGTCCCCTCCGGCCCTTTTGCCGCTTGCCAGCTCCGCGGGGGCGATAAGCGCCCRTTTGCTTGCCCTGTGTGTTTATTCCCTGTTCCTGGCTAATAGTATTTGTTTTCCACGTAAGGCCCGATAGCCTTTTCTGCCCCGTGCGAAGGAAGCATGACCTGGCGGGATGGAAGCAAACAGGGGCCCCGGGGCACCTGCGGTCACAGCGGGGCGCGAGGCGCTGCCCCGGCATCCGCCTTACAGACAGGTCCTGCAGCCCGCGGTGCTGGTGATCCCCCCCCCCAAACTGCACACCAAGGAGGAATGCAAAAGGCAACGTGGAAAAAACCCACGTGCACCCCGACCGGGAGCTCAGCCTGCTTCTGGAGCGCCTCCGCCGCCCGCGCGCCTGCCGGGGACGCGCCGCGGCGCTGCAGGGCGATGCACCCGGCGCCCCGGCGGTGCCTGCCAGGGAGAAGTTGTGATTTAACTCGCTTCTCCCGCAGCGGTGTTTGCTCTAGAGAAATGTACTGAGCGCGAAGGCGAGCGTTATCTGCGGCGCTGGCACTCGCTGTTTCTTCCCAAGGCTACAAACAGACTCGACCCGCCAAGTTCAGATGGGGCCCCGGGAACCCGGGCTGGCTTCGAAGGCACGAGGGCGACCGCGTCGCCAGGGCCCCCGCGTGGTCTTGGACGCTGCCGGCCGCACACACGCGGGTTTGCAAGGGCAGGTCCCAAGGGACCTGGCAGCCCGCGGGGATGGGAACGCCGGTCCCTGGGAGCGGTGCCCCGCCGCGATGTGCCCTTGCACCCGCGGGGACGCCGGCGCTGGCACCGCCACGGTTTGCTGCTCAGGCTGCAGGTGCCATCCCCCGCCGCAGCCCTTGCAATATAATAGAAATATAATAGAAATATTAGGGTTGGTAATTAGAGAGGCGTCAAGTTTTTTTCCTTAATACCGGGGAGGGAGAGGCCCTTCATCCCTCCCTGCTCAATACCGCACACAGCCTGTAACCGGCTGCTCTGTATTTGGTGCCGGCAGCCGGCGCTCCCCGTAGGCACGCCGCGGGTTTGCTCCCCAGCGCTGGCCCGATCCAAGCCGAGCAGCAGCCCCAGCAAGGCGAGCTACGGCGGGCACGGACCCCAGCGAGACGGGACTCGAACGCAGCCTCTGAGCTCACGGTTTTCGCTTTAGGCAACAAAACAGACGTCTCCGAAATGCCAAAACCCGGCTTTGCAGCAGACAGAGCCAGTTCTCCAAAGGCAGGGATGCGTTAATCCACACCGGCTGCCGTGGGAAGGACTGGTAAAAACGGGGATAGGTTCAGTGMAGGGAGCAAAGGGGACACGGAGCGAGGGGGCAGCGGGAAGGGCTGCAGGGGTTTGCAAAGCCCCCCGGCCTGCGGCAGGGCTGAGCAGGTCAGCAATGAGGGTTTACCTGCTCTCCGCAGGGCGAGCGCGGCCCTGGCTGCATTCCCGCGGAGCAAAGCCTCCCTAGCAAGCGAATGTCTCTTTTGTAAATACTGATTTTGCCTATCAAGAAATCTAAATTTATTTGCATCAGTGACTTTGAGCCAGGGCTGGCAACTCTGACATAAATCGCCGGCATAATGCAACGCATCCTCTGCCGCGTGGTTGCTATGGGGACTGGGCCAGCTCAGCCTCCGTCTATGAACACGAACTGCGGAGGGGATGTGGAAACTTAGCTAAAAATAAAATACTATGCCCGAGCCTTCAAGAGGAAGGCCGTCGAGACGGCAGCGAAAGAAATCCTCGTGCGACGGCTCCGACGGAGGAACACGAACACGGCGCCCGCGAGGCCCGAGGAAACGGAGGTGCGACGGAAAAGAAACCAACACTTTTAATTCGTGAGGAGCAACTCCGGAAGGGCGAATTACAACCATGCACAAGCGAAAGGGAACCTGACGGTTTCATGGGGAAATGCTGGGACCGCGCGGACGCCGGGCCCTCGGCTCGACGCCACTCCTCCGGCAGCGCCGCCGGCATCACGGCTTCTCCCTGCCCGCCCCTTCCAATGCAGCTCCCGGCRCCCTCCCCAGACCGGCAATGGCCGCGGGAACGGCCGTGGGAATGGCCGCGGGAATGGTGGGGACAGCCATGGGAACAGCCGCGGGAATGGCTGCAGGAATGGCGGGGATGGCTGTGGGAACGGCCGCGGGAACRGCCACGGGAACGGCCGGGACGGCGCTCAGCGGGAGCGCGGGAAGGAGCCGCAGGAGGTGACGGACGGGCACCACGGCCGCAGGGGCTCCGAGGGCCCGGAGCAGCCCGGAGGCGAYGGGAGAGCAGGGGGGACGCGGGGAGGAGCCCCCGCGGGGACACGGGGGCCGGATGAGGGCTGGCGGCAGAGGGAGGCGAGGAGGCCGGGGGCTCCCGCGGAGGCGAGGGCAGCACATCCCGGCGGGACCAGGAGTCCTGGCTCCTCCGCAGCCTCCGCAGCGACGCAGCTCCCCTTTCCGACGCCGCTACCCTCTCCCAGGGGCTTTACGCTTTTTTTTTTCTTTTCTTATTTTTTTGGGCAATTCCAGCTCATTTCTCAAACTGTTCAGGGAATCTGTAAACATCCAGCTTGGGCCTGCAGCTTCACCCCTGGGATTTTCTGCTTTGGAACAGGTTCCGGCACTGGGATCTTTGGGAAGAGCCAAGTCCTGGCAGCTGTGTTTCATCCCAGCTCATGGTGGAACGGGACCTGGCTGCACAGAAAAAAGGGGGGAAAAAAAAAAAGCCCTTTTCCCCCCCTCCCCGGCCCCGCGCGCCTCGCGGTCGCCTCCGTCGTTTTTCCGCGCGCCCCGCAGCGAGGAGCTGGRCCGCTTTCCCGCCGCGGCGCGTCCTCCGGCCGATACGGGCGCCGCCGGCYGCTCCGCTGCCTCGCTGGGGGTCGCTGGGCTAATTGGCAGGATTCGTCGCAGGAGGAGAACGGGCGGATGAGAGGGCGCGGGGCCCGGGAAAGCGCGCCGTGCCGCGCCGCGGCCGAGGCCCTGCTTTGCAAAGAGACGAGGTTCCGTTAGGGACCCGGCTGCCGCTGCGGCGCCCGGGGACGCCGAGCCCCGGCAAAGGCAGCCGGGCAGCAATTCCCGCCGGGAGCAGCCCGGGCGCTCCGCAAACCTACCTGCTGCTATTTGCTCTTCGCCGCCTTCTGTTTGCGCCGATAGATCTCCTCCGTGAAAGGGCTGCGGGCGGGAGGCCGGCGGTTCGGGGGCGAGCGGGGGCGCAGAGGCAGGAGAAGGGCAAAAGCAGGGGGGGGAAAAGAAAAACTCCAGCTGACCAGGTGCTCCCCAGTGCCCTCTGCTCCTGCCTCTCCTCCAGGCCCAGAAACCATGCCCTCCGCTTTGGGCATATTGGGAATATTTATTCCCACGCCGCGGCCATGCTCGGCTCGGGCTCTCCAGGCTGCGGAGCGGGTCCAGGCTGCGCTGGGGCCAGGGCCATCCCTGTGCTGAGCGCGGCAGGGCTCAGCTGGGCCCTCTCTGCCTGTGTGCCCGCGCTCTCCCTCCTCGCACGCCGCGCTCTCGGCCTCTCCTCTCTCCCCAACACAAAAGCCCTCTCACTGTTGCGATATAACCACCGCTTCTGGGAATAATTTGGGGCTGCTCAGTCCAGGGCTGCCGGGCTATTGCAGTGTAAAATACCAGAGCTCCCATTGAAGGGAGAACAAAACGCAAGCTCTTTCTTGCAGGGTCTCTTCAGACGACACACCGAGTCCTACCGGCCTCCTCGTGGCTCTTGTCTGGCCAGAAGCAGCCGCCCAAAGGAGAGAAATCTCATTTCGATAAAAACAAATAAACGCATAAACGTTCCTAGAACTCGGCTAGTAATTTTAAAGTGGCATCTGCCCGTTATCAAAGCAACCGAAGAGCAATCATGTGTTTTCCTTTGTCCCCACTGAACTAATTGGAAAAAAGAAAAAGAAAAGAATCCCTGCGTTTCCAATTCCCCGAAACCTCGGGAGTCAAAGACGGCAGCGACAATTAGGAGCTCTCCAGCTTTGCAGAGCTACTCACCCCTCGTACAGCATTGCAATTGTGTAGGAAATTGCCACTACGGCTGTCAGCAAAAGGCCAGCTGGGCTTGCATGCCTGTTTTGAAAGAGAAGGAAAGGCGAGGTAAGTACATGGGCTTATGCAAGACACGGTTTAAAAGGAGAAACGAGACGTTCGAGGCCATGAGAGCGCTCTCCCGCTCGCTAAAGAGAGGCGAACAAAAGGTGGGGGTTTTGTGCTTCATGTTAACTGGCTTGGACAGATGTTAGCTGGCAAAGCTTCTTCCCCAGCCTGCTCCGGCGACTTCTTCTAAGGAAGATCCCTGCGCACCTGCGCTGGGAGAGCTTCTGCTGTGATGATAAACCCCGAGCTCGCGCGGTCGCGTCCCAGCCGGGCACGGAAACGCGGACCCCCGGGGCGGCGAGACGGGAAACGCCGAGACGGAGCAGGTCCAAAGTTAGGACTCGGAGGTGGGTCAGTGATGCTGGGCTGACAGCAGCGAGGCCGAGGAATCAGGCTGGAAATACCCCCCGTCCCCTCCTGCTTTGCGGCTCGCCGCGGGCACGGGCCGCCGGAGTCGCGTGGGGACCCGTCCCCAAGCAGCAGCTCTTCCCTGCCTCCAGCAAACGTGACTTCACTGGCAGCTGCACGTCCTACCCGCCAAATGGCCTTTCCACGTGCTCTGCCTCCAGCTACGGGCTGCCAGCGTCGCTCTTCGTTAGGGGGCCGCTAATTGCCTTTAATTGCCGGTTGCAGCTCAGCGCTGAGCGGCGTGGGGGGGGAGAGCTGGATGTCAGCGCCAAGATGTACGGAGCTGTTCCCTGCTGGGAAGAAACATCTCGCCGTCCTTGCGGAACGAGGACTGTCCTTGTTGGGGGGAAAAACGCCTTCCGAGGAGGAGAGGTCAAACCACCCGACCGTCAGCACCGCCGGGATGCCCCCGATTCCTGGAGAGAGGCGCACGAAGCTTCACCTTTCCACTGCTTCTCTTTGGCAATAAGTTTCTTCCTCATTAGGAAACATCGGGCAACTTCTCCATCTCCCAACCGCCCGCTATTACATGCTTAGTCATGTCTCCTCCTTGATTCGTATCAGAGAGAACAAATTTGCATGATTGTTTGTTGACAGCAAGACCTCTAATTGTATCATTTGGCTGCACTGCCAGCTCTGATTTACACAGCTTGTTGCCATGACTTAAAACATTTTCCCCCTCCACAGATACACAGAACCATCGCTGCACAACTAATGCTCGATTTGTCTTTCAGGAGCCGACGAACGCTTGACCGGGACAATGAGAAGCATCTGGGTGAACTGTTTTTTTCTTCTTACAGGCTTGACCTACTTATTGGCAATGGCTCGTTTTGCAGCAGGGTGGACGGGGGTTCGAGCAGGTAGGTTTTTCCGGTCTTGGCTCCTGGCCTCCTCCCTCCTCTCCTTGGTGGGACGCCGTCTTTGCAGGTCCACGAGCATCGCTCTGTCCGTGGACCGCAGGATTCGAGCCCTCCTTGGACAGTGAGCAGCAGCTCCAGCTTCCAGCCCCTCAAGGGCTCGTAGCGATGACCAGCTTGTGGGTGCAAACCTCTCCGTGGCCCTTCCAGATCCAAAGTTCCTTGGAGAAACTTCATTTATTACCATGGAGCCAGACAACATGCACAGGGCTGGCCCACGCTCCCCTTACGCACAGCACGGGGGACTCCACTCCCCAAAGCCCCGTTACTCGCTGTGCGCAAACAGGGTCAAAATGCCACCTTCGGCGTATTTGGTGGACAAGTTTATTTTGGCTGCGCAGCAGCCATGCGTCCAGCCTGGGATATATTTGCAATATCCTGGAAGGAAAAAAAAAAACAGCAGCTTTTGCTCCGTGCGATGCTTTTAACGCTGGATGTCAGTCCTGGGGGCAGGCTGCCTGGTGCACCGCCAGGCTCGCTGGCTTTATGCGGTCCGTGCCCCGGGAGATGGGAATGAATCAATCCCGTGGGCTCCGATGCCACGATACGGAGCGTGATACACGGCCGAGGGAGGAGGAACGCGCTCTCCGTTTCAGGCCCGTCCAAAGCCAGCCAAGGACCCGCGTGCAGCATCCCTCCCGCACGCGCCGCAGACCCCTGCGGCCGCACGCCTAAAATCTTCTTAAAGCCCTGGGAGCTCCGAAACCTGAGCTGAGACCCCAGGGAAGAGGAACGGCCAAAAACGCCGCGCGCAGGGTTGGGCAGAGCTTGCCCGGGCCGTGGGTTGGGGCCACCTCGCGCACCTCCGGGTGAGCCCAGCACGGAGGCGGCGGGTGCTCGGGATGCCCCAAGGGCACCCCAGGTCGTTAGCTGTCATCCTTAACGAGCAGCCGGCACGGCATGCTCCAGCTCGCATATGGCCAGGTTTGGGATGGACACGGTGGAGAACCCGGCAAGGGGCACCGGGTGCGAGGTTGCTCTCGCGCCGGGGTGGAGAAGGGATTTCTGTGACGCAGAAGCAGCCCGAGAGGGCTCAATCTGTTCTGCAAAGAGTCCGGGAAATAGTTTGATGCTGATCTTAAAAAAAAAAAAACAAAAAACAAAAAAACCACTTCCTTATAACTCCTCATGGTCAAATTCCTCCTTCTGCTCCGTCCTGGGGATTTGCCCCCGGCAGGGGGGCTGCGCTGGTTGCTCTCGGCCGCAGGAAGGGGACCCCAAGCACTGCCTGCCCCGAAACGCCGCCGCGGCGCCGCACCGGCTCCCGCGCACCCTTTCCCCGCGGTGCGGACCCAAGGCAGCCGCCGCGGGCTTCGCGGGAAGCAAGCGGCCCGTTGGGCACCGAGCCGGGACGGCTCCCGCGGGAGATTTCAAGTGCCGACCGAACCCTGGAAAAGCGCCACGGGCAGGAGCGGAGAACAGCGCCGTTATCCACTAGCAGGGCCAGAGTTAAACCACAAAAAGGTACTTAAAAAGGTACCAGGCAGTGG
This sequence comes from Apteryx rowi, assembly GCF_003343035.1. NCBI lineage: Eukaryota > Metazoa > Chordata > Aves > Apterygiformes > Apterygidae > Apteryx > Apteryx rowi. The sequence continues at coordinate 1,568,688 of NW_020450871.1, read as the reverse complement.
CAAAGCACTTTATTTGTGCCCCTAAGCAGCAGAGAGGTGGTCACGCTCAGGGGCGCCTGTGCAAAACAACTGGCGATAAAAGCCCGTAACGCTCTGGGGATCCGGTGCAGCGCAGCCGGGGTTTTTGCTCCTGGGCAAATAAATAAAATGCGGTATTAAATAAAGCCACATAAAACTCGATACACAGACTATACAGCGCATATTGCTCGTTTGCTGCCAGATTACAGCCTATTCATTCCCTCCTAAGCAGCTATTAAGCGGTGTTGTGTCACATGAGGAGCGTTTCGGAAGTGTTATCATGCGCAGCCGGGGGGGGGGGGGGGAAGGGGGGTGTTGGCTTGTTTTGATTTTTTCAGCGTAATTACAGGGCCAGGCTGATCCCTGCTATCGGCGCCCTGCCCCTGCTGCGTGACCCTCGGCGCGAGCTTGGCCCCGGCTGTTGGTTTTTCCGCTTGCAGAGCCTGCCAAGGACCGCGCTTGGCCGCGGATCGCCGCCGACGTTCCCTCTCCCCAGCGCTCGGCCACCACTTGTTTCGCTGCAATCGATGCCRCGGGTCTTTGGTAACAGCGGCCGGTTTTGCACGCGCCTCGGAATAAAACTAGCCAGGAAAGGAGACGGCGGAGCGGGTCCGCCGGCCGGGTACTCACATGAGGGCCCAGCCCAGGTAGACGGCGGTGCTGCCCCAGTACATGGGGTTGTCCAGGAYGCTGAAGGGGAAGCTCGTCACCTTGGCCTCCATCAGGATGCCGAAGTAGTCACCTGCGGGGCAAGCAGAGGGCTTCCCGTTAGGCTCCGCGGGGGCCGGCGGCTGCTTCGGCCTCGCTCGCTCCGAGACYGACCCCTTGAAGCCCCTCCGCAAGGGCGTAAGCGCACGGGACCAAAAATATTTAACCGGGGAGACGTTCCTGGCGCCCTGCAGCTGCGTTGCGAGATGCCACCACCAAAAGCCCTCGCCCGGTGTCACCCCTTCTCTCTCGGCTCAGAGCAATTCTYGGAATTGCAGATTCTCGGAATATTTTCGTAGGTGCTTCTCCCTACAAAACACTCAGTCACCAGCACGCGGGTGACAACAGGCGCTTGTCACCCAGAGCAAGCAAAACTCTCAGCCCTCCACCGGCTTTGCCTCCGCCTCGGAGCGATCTTTGCAYGCTACCCCCCGAACGGAGCCTGGAAAAGCGAAGGAGAAGCAGGGAAACGCCGTGCTGCCGGCGAGCCATGGCCGAGCGGGGCAGACGCGGCCGAGCCAAGCGGCGCAGTGATGCACGGCAAAGGTTTCCCTCCTCGCCCGCGGCGCCGGACGCCGGCTAACGCAGCGAGGACCGTGCCGGCCCGGCGGGCCGAGGAGCCGCAGTGCCGCGTGCTCGCGTTTGCTCCCGAGCCGCTCCCCGACCTCAAGTCTCCTCCGTCTCTCCCTGCGCTATTGTGCACCGAGCATAATATCAATCTTTCTTATGTTGCCGGGGGCGGCGAGGATTAATGAACGCTGAGAAAGCGCTTGGAAATCCAGATAAAAGGCATTACAGCAGTGCAAAGCATTCAAGGTTATTATTATTACCTGGATCGTAGTGCAATTTCTTTGGCCTCACAGGGTGCAAAAACATTTATTTCCAAGGATAAACAGCGCCTGCCCAATTATACCGTGCTTTGGGGCTTTAACTACAGGCCACTAAGTGAGATAATTGCCTGGTGCCATTTGTATTATATGTTCTCAGTGTTCCTGGCAATACATCTCCGAGATGGTTCTGGTACAAARCAGCACCCCCCCGGGCCACAGCCCATTTCTGCGCCTTCTCGTGTGTCAAAATGCTTCATCGCGCCTTGCCCGCCCCCGGCTTGGGGGCCGAACGCCTCGCTTCCCGAGCCGCGCTCGCGCGCTGGAGGTCCCTGCAAAGCCCTGGGCAAACGCCGGCGCCGGCACGGGGCCGCGGCCCCTTTGCAAGCGGGAGCAAGCGCCCACGCGAGTGCCCAGGCCCCCGCCGCCGGGATGCGGCCCTTCTAGATGCAAACCCTGCCTCCGAATCCGCACGGTTAAATAGAAATGACACGGGGCAGGGGCTGGAATATTTTTATATTCCAGCAGGTGCAACAGGAAAGGATCGTGCATCGGTTTGCGCAGCATCGGCAACGGGCCGAGGGGGTTCGGCATCTAGTTTGGGTGGGTTTTTTGCCGGAATTCGGCGCGACCATCCCACTGCAAAGGGTAGACACGACCGCAGGGGGTTACTTTGGATCGTGGCAGCAAAAAGCAATTTCACGCGCTGTGTCGGGCTTCCCGCAGCCGCCTCCTGAGCCTGCGCCGGCTGCAGCTCCACCGCTGCCTCTCCCAAGAGAGCACCCGGGTTCAGGGCAGCCCAGCAACAGGGTTTGGCCAAGCTGGATTTCCTTGATCTCCTGCAAGCTGGATTTCCTTGGAATCTCGGTCAGCGCCGGCAGGAACAACGCTGAGGTCTCYGACGGGTACAGCTGCCTCTCGGGAGCCCCGAGCAGCCCCAGCACCGCCAACAAGTCAAGTCCTCCTGGCCACATTTGTCAGAAAACAGGGCAAGCAGCAACCAAGAGATGCTCTAAACTAGAAGCCCTGCGAGCACTCAGCACCTTCTGAATCGCTCCGACTGCCCGGGCCCGGGGCGGCTGCAAGGACCTTCCTGCAGAGGAGGAGGAGGAGGAGGAGGAGGAGGAGGAGGATGGGCTGCCAGGGAGGAAGGGAAGAGGCGCAGCTGCCGCGAGCGGAGGCCGGGGCCAGCACTGCTGTGCGGGAAATCGGCGGCACGGAAAGGCTTGTTCCCGGAGGGTGACTCACACTCGGCTCCCGCCGAACAATTTAGCCTGCGTTAACGAGACCCAGTGCTCGGCGACTGCTGCAAAGCTTGGACGTGTTACTGAAGAAGAACCTAACGGGCAGCCCGGACGCTGCCTCCGCGCCCTGTCTCGGCACCTCACCCGGCCCGGCCTCAGCAGGCATGACGGGCTCTCTCAAAGCTTCTCTTGGGCTCAGGGGTTGATATGAGAAGACGGATGATGGTACAACCTCGTCCTCATCCGCGAAGCACAGCCCTTCGCTACGCGGAGTCGGAGGTCCGGACCCTGCTGGGGGACCCTGCTTCTCCCACACCTTCAAGACATGGGTCGAAGAGCGCAGGCAGCTACGGGTCCCAGAYGTGTCCCAAGCAGGAGAGCATCCCGCGCGAGACCCTCTGGGACCCACCGGCCCCGCAGCTTCCCTGCGGCTGCGCAAGAAACCGTGCTGAACACCGTCTCCATGAAGACCTGGATGACTTGGATTCGTGGCAGCTTGGATAAAGTGGCCATGGGGCCAAACCCAGCAGCTCTGCCCAGTCCCAGCTGGGGCCCGGCTCAGTGCACAGATGTCCAAGGAAACGGTGCAGAACGGACRGGGACGGAGCCGCGCTCTCCGCTCGCCCTGAACCTGACTCACTTGTTTGCTTTTCACCGGCAGTTCAGGTCCAGCAGATCCTTCTGGTCGGATGAATCAGACTTTACGTAAACAATCCCAGACCTGGCTAAACCTCGGGAGCGTTCAACCAGCTCTCGCCGGCGGGTGCTCCTGGGTCCGGCCACCCTGGCCACGTCCCTGGGCGCTCGGCATCGCCTGCTCTCCGGCAGGAGAGGAGCCGCCCCGGCTCCTGCCGGCTGCACCCAGCTCCTCGCGCTCAGGGGTGACCGCGGGCGGTTTTGGGGCAAGCTGGTGAGATGCTACCGGCGGGCATCGAGAGCGCGCGCGCGCTCAGGAGTCCTGGGCTCTATTTCAGGTTGCCGGATCTTGGCCAACTCAAACCATTTCTTTGCAACTCCACTTGAAAACCAGGCAGGCTTATTACCGCCCTCGCTTCTTCCTGGAGACGCCGCAGGAGCTAATTGAATTTGGTTTGTAAAGCGCTTGCAAAAGCACAGACTAAATGCAGTGTCAAAGCTGGGGCTGGGATTATTCCAGCCAGCGGGAGCTGCCCCTTTCCTTAGATATTTATTGTTCTCGTTTCTTATTTTTGTGAATTCCGCACATACCGGCTTGTTTTTAAAGTCAACAGCGCTAATAGAATTACTCTCCAAATGGGAAAGCAGGCGCAGTGGAAAATGCTTTCCGCCATAAAGCGGCAGATAAAAGCATCTGTCAAGGCCCGTCAGGTTTATGGCAGAGGGAAGAGCAACCGAGCCCCTGCCTCGGTGCGTGCGCCGAGCGGGCCGGGGCTCAGCGCGAGGCCTGCCTCGCACCGCTGCCTTGCTCACCGTGCTGCCGCTGCGCCGGTGCCGCCGTCCCCGTAGGGACGTCCCAAACAYGGAGCGGCAGCGGCCACGCGCCTCCCTCCCTCCCGCCCCGAGTTGGCTGGGGACTGTCCTGCCCAGGGTCCAGCCCAGTCGGGGTCTGGTTCACCACCAGACTGCGTTATAAAATATAATATACAAGACTATAAATTATGCGCGTGTTGTTGCGTTAGTTCAGTCTCGTGCTTGGCTCCGCGCGTTGCGGAGGCGCCGGCGTTGCAGCAGGGTGCAACGGGAGACTCCGTGCCGTGGGGCAACRGGGGGCTTGTCGGGTCTGCTCGCCRGCCCCCCTTTCTGGGGGACATTCGAACTCCTGAGATAATCGGGGGCTTTCTAAAATCGCAGGCTTGACACTCAAGGTGGTTGGACTCACTGCGCAGAGCTGCTGCGCTGCCATCTCCATGCACGGCCAYGGCAGGGTTCGATCACACCTTGGTACCGCGAAGCCGAGACCAAATCTAACAGCGCCCCGAAGACGAGGCAGAGGAAGCACCTACAGGAGGACTCTGCCCTGCCCTTCCTCCTGGATGAGCCTTTCCCAAAGAGCCCAGCAGCATTAAAGGAGGTCTCCGGTTAAGATCTGGCATCTTTAGAGAAACTACTTGCAAAGTGTAGTGCTTTGACCCCGGGGCGCCCCACGGAGCTGGGCAGAGCGCCGGACGGGGGACATCCCGGCAGCGCTTACCTAGGAACGTCCCGATGAAGCCCAGCGCCAAGAAGCTGGAGATGACAAACAAGGTCCCGACRGCCAGGATGGCCAAGCCCAAGAAATAGGCCCAGCGGCAGTCCAAGCCCTCCAGCTTCGGCTGGCTCTTCATGGCCTCTGTGAAGCTGTCGGAGAGACAACAAGGGCGGTTAAGAGCGGCGACTCCTTAACACCGTCACCCGCCTCCTCCTGGGAGGTGTGGAGCTCGGAGAGAGGAGGACACTTCCCCAGCTCCCTCCTTTCATCCGGACCTACTCAGCGTGCGAACGGGAGGAGCAAGGAGGCGAAGTCTTGCGGGCAGCCAGGGGTTGCCCTGGTGCAGGCATCTCCCCTTGCAACCCCTGCTCGGTGCTGCAAACACTGATCCCACTGAACCGTGGTATCAGCCAGCTTGGGTTTCTTTGGGTTTGTCGCGGCGGGGAGCTCGGGGACCGGGAGCGACCTGCTGGGCTAGCTCGTGCTTCCTCCCCACCAGCAAACCCCTTCTGCAGTGCTCCCCCCGCCACCAGCTTCTGAGAGGGTACGGTTTTTTTGAGGTCCAGCTCCCCAGGTCCTGCAAACGCCTCCATGGACTTTGCCGCCCTGGAGAGCCGCGGGAGGGTGTCCTGCCCGCCCGGCTCACGGACACACGGCAGGAGCGCGCCCCGGCGGCTCGAAGACCGGACGGCAAGTTACAAGCACCGAGCAAATTCCAAAGTGATATTTAAATCTCATGGTTTAGGGACCTGGATGATAGTTTTGTTTTCTTTGGAGCTTATTCTTGCTGTGCTTTCTATCGTCAGGGAATTTTTTTAGGCACCCGGGGAAAACCGTTTCATCTTCCCTTCAGGCTGGAGCAAGGGAACAAAACACAGAATAAATGCAATGGGCTGGGGAGGAGCAAGAATTCAGCAGCTCATTGATTTGCACCTTGCCTCCGCCCTGGAAATTACTGGGAAATTCCCTTTCCCTGGAAGCCGAGCACATGCCGAGGAACAATGGCGCGGCCCTGGGTCACACGGCGGCCCACGTGCCGAGGGCTCCCCGTCCTCCGCCCCCAGCACGCCGCCCTCCCCTCCCCAGGCTAACGTTGGCTTGGCTTAAAATCAATTCCTGAGTGCTGGGGTGAGCGTGCAAACCCGGCCGCAACGTGCGGCAGGCGACCGCTTGCATCGCTGTCCTGATGTTTATTTTTAAGTGACGGGAGCCCCAACCCGCACCCCTGCCACCGCACCGCCCGGGCGATGCTCCGGGGAGCCTTGCTCCTGCGCATGGAGATGCTAAGGCCTTTTTGCAGCACCAAGGGTTTGATTCTGCATTAGGCCAGGACCTCCGCCCAGCGCACCAGCACCGGGAAGGCATCCCAGAGCAATCAGGAAAAAGCCGGGGATGGTTCCCGGGGAGGGGGGCAGGCGAGGGAGACCAGCACCGAGCCGGTGCCCGTCTGGTTCCCAGCCCCTGGCAAAGAGATGGCAAAGCAGAGAGGGAGGCAGCCAGAGCCCAGCGCCCGGAGGCTGCTTTCGCTCCGCCCGCGCAGAGTTCCTGTCTTGCATCCCTGAGGCTGCTCTGATTTATGCCAGTGACCTGCCTCGGCCTCGGAGCACCAGAGCCGAGGCGGCTTCGAGAGCGTGAACCGGATGACCGCGAACCAGGCTCGGAGGTTGTGCAAGCAGCACGTGACGCCGTCTGTTTCGGCAGAGTCTCCTCCCCTGCTCCAGACGATCCCGTCCTTCCTTTCCATGGCTGGATAGTCCTGCATTAGTTACCCTCATCAGCACGTCTTACTCGGTGCCCTGATGCTGGGCTTCCAGCTGGAGAGGGAGGCGTTTGCGCGGAGATAATGGACCGGCTTTCCCTCGAGCAATGCTTCATATCTTCCTAAACACGCTCTCTGTTTGCATTAAACATGATGCGCGCAGGAGTTTTTAGAACTGGTAAATAAAGCAGTTTTAAGCAGTTGCGATGCTGGGCCACTGCCTTTACCACGTGCCTCCGCGTCCCGCTCCTTGCGACGTTTATTTCCGGATGCACTGCACGGCAGCGCCCCAGCTCCGCGCCCGAGACGACACCAGCTGAAGCCGCTTTGCCCAAGCACCTGGAAAGGCATTACGTGCCAGCACAGCACGTAACGACGATTGCAACTATCAGTCAAACCAGCCCCGCCAAAACACAACCCCCAAAGCCGCACGGTCGCCGGAGCACACGGCGATCCCGGCGATGCTTCAGTCCTGCCCGGCTCACGGAGGAGCCGAGGTGCTCGGCCCCCCGCGGGAACCGCAGCGGCCGCCTTTCGCGATCCCTTTCCCCCGCCGAGGAGCGCCGAGACCTCGGCGAGGAAACTGGGTCGCCGCTCCCTTCGCCCGGCCCCGAAAGCAGGGCCAGCGAGAGCGGCGGGATGGAAGTGGGGCACGGGGAGCGGGGAGCCGGCGCCGACGGCCTCGCCCCCGTTTCGGGCTTTTTTGTTCCTCTCGGCCAAAGCAGGCAACTGGGGTAAATCGTCCAATAGCTCCCAGCAGCAAACGCCACGCCAGCGTGCTGCAATAGAACAACTTGTTTATTTAAAAACAACAACAACAATAACAAAAAACCCTTAAAATTGCCCTGCCGACACCGCCAATTGCTGTCCCGGTCATCATCTTCACAGCTTCTTTCGCCAATACCGGCTGCGCTCTGCTGCCGGTTTGCAGCCTATTTAGGTCAGTTGGGCGCCGTTTGCAGTCTGGCGCCCCGCTGCCCAGCTCCCTTTCCCGGCCGGCTGGTGCGAGGGGCTGCCGGCCGCCCACGGCTCATCCGGGACAGTGATGGGGCATTGCTGGAAGCGTGACCTGGGGGGAGGTTGGCTCCTTTAGGCCACGCTAGGTTCCCGTCACAAGCTTGCGTTGCTGTGTGTTCCCTGCTCCGTGGAAGCACGCRGGAGATTTCCGCCCTCTGTGCGCAGAGGAGCCGGCCGGCTTCTCCGCCACCGTCTCGGCCCTGCACCCTTTACACCATGCTCGTTCCTGGTGCGACTGAACACGAGTCGGCAAATGCAATTCTGGAAATTCATTGGCAAAACTCCCCTGCAAGGGCACGGAGGTGGGGGTTGCTTTGCAGCTCAGGGAAACGCTCCGATGCCTGGAAAAGAGCAAGTCCCTGAGCTCAAAGCAAACCGCACCTGCACGCGCCTGTTCCGAGAAGGGAAGCTGGCAAGGAGGGAGCACGGAGCGGCTCCGGGGGCAGCGTCGCCGCGACACGGCAGGCAGCCGCCGCGGGGAGAGCTACCGGCGGAGCGCGACACTGGGTGCCAATCCGGAGGCTGGCAAAGGTCGTCCCATCCCGTGTCACACGGATAAAAGCCCTAAACCTCTGGGGTAGCCAACGCGGTTCGGGCGGGAGTTCAGAAATTGCTTTCGCAGATAAGGGACTCCGCGATAGGGGCTCCCCGCTTGCTGCGGAAAGAACACGACCGCAATGAAAACAAGCGTCACAGCAAAGCAATTAAGGATGCTCGTTTGGCGCAGTCGCCCCAGCAGGTCCCCTCCGGTCACAGGTCGTTCCGGATTGCTTCTCAGGAATGAGCCAAGGCCGATAACGAAGCTCAGAGCTGGGAAGCCTCTAATTGCCTAACGAGCGCACCACGGCCCTTCGCTTGCCTCGACGCCACCCGTTTGCAGGAAAGCTGGCAGGGGACCGCCGCGGCCCCGCAGCGGGGACGGGCTCGAGGAGGGCGCCAGCGGCGGGCGGCGAGTTTTCAGCGGGGACGTCRAGCCCCTTCGCCAAGTTTCTGCCTGTTCGCCCCTGCCCTCCTCCCCCGGCTCGGAGTCTTTCAAAAAGGCATTTTAAAAAGGAAAGGAAAAGGGAAGGGAAGCAGGTTTTTGCAAACAAAGGAGACATCCCTTTGGATGGAGGAGGGCGGGAGGGCGCCGCGGGAGCCGGTCCGGCCACGCGCGGTGGGGAGAGGGCAGCGGCCACGCTGGGCAATAGGTGCTGGGCAGCCGCGGGGGCTCGCCGTGGGCTGCCACCCTGCGCCAGCGGCGATGCTGAGCTTCCCAGGCGCATTTCAGGGCACAGACATCTCCAAGGACCATCCTGAAACCACYCCTCCGCTCTCAGTTCGGGACCTGCCTTGCTCCAGCAGCCTTCCAAAGCTGCTGAGCATCGCTCGGTCCAACTCAGGGGCACGGGAAGGCCGGGGAATAACCCAACCGTGTTGAAACGCCCTGGCAAAATCAGCTCCGCGTTGCAAGCAGTGCCCCGAAATGGCCTTGGTGCATCGGGGCGAGCTGGCAAGCGCGGGTGGAGGCGAACTGCCCCCTCTTCTGCGACCTYTCCTCCAAAACCAAGGGGCAGGGGGGGCTTTCCCAGCCCTCTGGGTTGACCTTGCTGCCAGCTTCAGGCCCCGACTCAGGGGCAGAGCCGCCTCTGAGCGAGGCTCACGCCTGGCAATGAGCACCCACAAACTCATGACACGGGCGCAGCTGGCGACGGCAGGGCGCTGAGGCGGCTGCAGGGGGACAGCGTAATGCACAGTGCTGGGACAGAGGGACAGCTCGCTTTGCCTTTCCCCAAACCACTCTTGCACCACGCGCCGCTCCGGCGGCACCTTGCCGTGCCTGGGACTCCGGGAAACTGGGACTKCCATTCCATCAGCCACGGTTTTAATTAAAAGCCCCAGATAAAAGGCTCTGCATCGCTTCCCAGCGAAGAAGCGCCTGGCGCGTGCGTCACCGAGACACGAGCAGCGCGCACATGCCCTCCGTATCGCCCCCCTCCGACCACGGCCGCGTTCACTGCGAAAGTTCCTGCAACAGGCGGCGGCTGCGGCAAGCCCAGAGGGGCAAGGGCAGGTCTCGGTGTCACTTCTAGGAAGGCAAAGCTCTAAAACACCTGGGCAAATTCCAACCGGAGCTCTCCGTGCCTGGGAAATTACCCAAAGCACTAAACAACCCATTAGCGCTGACCCTGGCATAATTGAATCTGGGAATTTACTCAGAGTCTGCCTCCACCAGCAGCGCTGGAGATAAAAACCTATCAGATCGCAGATAAATTGCCGGCATTGAGGAAATCTTCYGCAGTAAACCTCTTCTGCGCTCAGCACGTCGAAGGACGTATTCCCACGGCGCGCRGTGCATCAGTCGCACGCTACTACTGAGCTAGCACAGGTAGCATTCAAACAGCTCGCGSATAAGAGTTTAAAGAGACTGCTTGCTAAGCGCACGGATAATCCCTGCTCTTCTGCACAGGCCACTCGGCAGCTTCTTAAAAAGAGGCTTAATCATTTTTCTAATTTTTATGAAAGAATTTAAAATAAAAAAAAATTTCCGCTGTTACATATGATCCCTCCCGTGCAAACAGCCTTCCYGTCACCCGGGCTGCAGGGGACCAGCCTCGAGGGACCAGAGCCAGGRGARCCRGGACACTGAAGGGCCGAGAGCTCRCTCTGCCCGSCGCGGCCGCCCTGCCGCCTCTCCCRCCCCTCCTTCGCCTTCGGCCGYTCCGCGGGAATCGGCTCCTTACCAATGGCTCCGCACGCAGTTCAGCAGCAGGATAACCGTGCCCAGGCAGTAGCAGGCGGCACGCGGCGAGCCGGCGGCTCGGCTGAGCGCTCGCGTTTTGTGCTCCCATCGGGCTACCTGAGGAGACAACAGAAAAGCAGAGCGGTGGGCGGAGGCGCCGGGACGCTGCTTTGGACAAGACGCGTCCCACGGGGCTTAAAGCATCGCTAAGGCTGACGCGGTGGCCGAGCTGCAACGGAGGCCGGGGTGGCTCTCCCGGGAGRAGGGAGCAAAGCACATGCCAGGGTGGGGACAGACCACGGGGACACCCGGGTCCGATTTTCCGGGCTTCTGTGCAGTGCTTTGACATGGGAGCAGGGATGCAGAGGCTGCAGACAGATGTGCTCTTCTACATCCAGCTGTGGGCACCAGCGCTGGCAGGGGCTGCCMATCCCTGCCCACTTCCAGCGCGGCCCCCGGCGCTCCTCCGAGCTCCCGCCAGCCGGCTCAGCACAGGGAACCGCTCCGGCTCGCGTGCGCTCAGCATTTGGATCAACCCAACTCACTGAATGCAAGAGCCTCACTCCCAAGCTGACCAACCTCCTTAAAACCAGCCTGCTCCCCCCCAGCTCAGCAGCACGCAGCTGTATTTATCTCCTCTTCCAGGCTCCATCTCCAGGTGCCTCCACACCCTCTGCGTTAGGCCCTAAATTTGAGCGGAGCAGGTGTGGGGCACCCGCAGGCGATGGGGCAGGAGGAGGGAGGCGGCGGAGCAGCATCCCGGCACGAACGGCTGGCTCAGACCCGGCTGCCGCTCCGTTAGCCGCGAACGCGCCTTGCCGCAGCCCCGCGCGCGTCCGCAGCCCCCCGTGCATCTATTCTGAACGCGCTCGGCAATTTGTTAGCTCTATTCAAGCAGCGAGCGGGGAGAGGCGACTTTGCGGGTACCGCTTTCTCCCCGGGCTGATGCGAAAGCAAAGCGCCGCGGGCGGAGGGGGGCCGCTGGCGTCGGGGGGGGGGGAAGCGATGGAAACCGCCGATAAGCAGGGCACCGATTTCACATGCCGAGGGCTGATTCAATTAGTTATGCAATGATTGCTCTGAAATTACAAATCCACTCACGACAGAGAGCGCCGCTTCATTGCCTTTTCCTGGCTGGTAGAAATGGTTTGTATTCTAAATTGAATTTAAAACATCGTGCGTCATGCTGCTGCTAAAATGGGAGCTGCAGCTTGAGCGCCGCGAGAGTGGAAAAAGAAAGGGATGGGTGAGCCACCGCCTCTGGAAAGGCAAGGAAGTGACCGCACAGGTGACGGAGTCACGGTTGGGGGGGGAATGTAGCCCCATGCTACTTATTTATACGAATCTCCTAATTCCCTGGAAATTGCACCAGCAGCCATGGGAGCATGGTGCAAAGCCTGGCAGCCAGGGGCAGGATGTGTGCCGCATCCCAGCCGGAGGCTGCTCCGGTTGCAGAAAGGCGCGTCGCGGCGGGGAGGCTGCAAAACCTGGCGGAGGGTGGATGCTTCTCCCGGGGCGCCCCGGCTCCCGCCGCGTCGCTTTGCCACCGGCTCCCCAGCCGGGGACTCAAGCGCCGACTCTCATGCAGCCGTCACGGCGCTTCCGACGGGAGATGGGCTTGGCGCCGCTGCTGCGGCTTCGGGGCAATGCATCGGTTCCGGTTCTGACTCCAGTCCTGGAGCGGCTCGTTAGCTCTGGCGCGGTGCTGGTTTTCTAATTTTAGGCACTTCTGGCTAATATTAGCTCTCATTCGACCTCCGGCTAAGCAGTCGGCTTTGTATTTTTAGAAAATGAGAAGACAATGTGGGTTTTTTTATTATTTATTTATTTATTGATTGCGTGACGGCTGCAAAATGATTTCGGCAGCCTCAGAAGGGGCCGGCGAAATGTGGCGGCTCCCGGCACGGTGTCCGGCCCGCGTTCCCACCGGCAGGATGCGGGGACAGAGCCAGCCACCGGCACGCGCCTTTCCTCCCTGTTTGGAAACGGAGTTAATAGGAAGTTTCATGACTTACCCAAGGGTCAAAATAGAAGAAATTCAAGCCTGCTTCCCCCAAACTCCCCGTTCTGTGCTTTCGCTTTAGGAAACCTGGTGACGGCTGAAAGTATATATATATATTTTTTTAATATTTCCCCCAAAGGTCGTTATTAAAACAGCCCGCCCAGCGGCGGCAGAGCCGTGCCGGGGCCGAGTCGCTGCCTACGCAATACGGCAACGATCCCCGTGTCCCCGCGCCGAGCCGCCTCCCCGAGCGCTCGGGCAAGTGCGTAAGCAAAACGAAAGCAGCAGCGCCCGTCCCCGGGGGCTGCCCCGCTGCGAAGGAGCAGATATTCGGCGTTTTCTCGTCTTTCGGGGCTCTTTCGGGACTCGGGAAGGGCCGCAAATAGCCCTTCGAAAAGCAGTTTCATCTCACCGACTTGTCCCCGCGGCGGCTCAACGGGAAACGCTCTTTGCGGCTCCGTGCGCGCGTGGCAGGCAATATCCCCTCATTAATATTTAGTATTTGTTTCAGGGAAATCGATTTTCTTTCTTTGCCTGCCGTCCAAGGAAGCCGGCTTTTAAATACGCTGCATTTTAATGCGCTCAAGCGCCGCTCTGCAGCAGAGACTTTGCTCTGCTTTGCACGGCTCCGTTTTTACATCTGCCTGACCCAGAGGTGGGCAGCGGAACCGGATACCCCGAAGGCTCCGCTCCGGGAGCTGTTTGGCATCGCTACGCTGACGGGTCCGTCCACGTCCTCACGTCGCCCCGTGGCCACGGCACCCGCGTGGGTCTGCGGGAGCTCGGCCTCGCGGCCGGTGGGGTAGCAGCGCCCGCTTGCCCGAGGGAAACTGAGGCACGGGCTAAGGGGGGAAACAGCCACACTGCATCCGTGTCCTGGACATCCCGCGCTCCGCAGACGGGCGTTTCAATGTGCATCCGCGCGGCTGCAGGGCAGCGTCTCCCTCTTGGGGCGACGCTCTGCGCTACGAGCCCCGGAGCAGGGACGTGTGCCCGGATCTGGGACACTTCTGCGCTGGCCCAAACTGCTGGCAGCAAGATCCTCGGTCAGGATTATCCGTGGTGTGCATTAGGAGAGATGTCGAACTCCATGTTCAGCTGCAGGCAGGCTGTGGTTGTGGCCAGGTTGTGGCCAGGATGTGGGCAACCTTGGGTCAGACCAAGCCATGTGCTTGGCTGGAGCAAGACGTTTTCCTCAGCAGGGTTATTTGCAAAGGGAGATGAGGAAGGCACGTAAATATGGGCTTGCACTTTCTCCTTTCATCTCTGATTAGGGCCGGGAGCAGGTTTGTCACTCAAAGGGACTGGTGGGAATCCATCACCACGTGCCCAGACCAGGGCTGTTTCCTGACCGGGGCCTGTGTCCCTCCACCGTCCCCTGGACTTCAGCCTTGTAGGAGCCTGGATTCCCTAGAATCCCTTGTTAAAGCAGAAGGACATTCTCCTCCGCCCGTCCCCGCTCGGGTGCCAGAAAATGACCTTGCTCGAGGCTATTACATTTATCTAAAAGACAGCGAGGAAACAGATATGCCTGAGTACCCAACCTCTCAGCGAGGCCATCGCCGAGCCAGGCTGCCCGAGGCCAGCGTGTGCTCCTGGTGGGAAAAGCTCTGCTTTTCTGGGAGATTTCCCGGCTCGGGAGAGGCGGGGAGGGGAGACTGTGCAGGGACAAGCCCGAGGAGCATCCTGCCATCTCCCGTCCGTCGTATTTTAGACCACACGGCTGATTTCTCCCTTTCCAAACACATCAGCGCCCAGCGCGCATGCACGAAGCCGGAGCACGGGGCCGGCATGGGCTTTCCGAAGGCATGTGCCGAAACGCCCCGGGGACCGGCGTGCCGCTGGCAGCAGGAACATGATTAGCAGGAGCTCTGGGCAGCCAAGGCAGGAGAAAAAGAACAGAACAAACCGCGGTTTAATTTGTACAAGCTGGTAATTATAGTTGCTATCTGTCTGAAATCTCTATTGAGTTTATTTAAATATGTTCTCGGCGAAGGCCATTCAGGCAGGAATTAGCAAGGTGTTGCAGCAGAGGAGATAATGCCGTGCAGTTTTCGACAGATCGAGGGCTGATTAGGAGGAATTAATTAGCTGCTTAAACAGCCCTCGCCTCGCTGCAGCAATTAGCCGTCGCCTCACCTCGGTCACGTTCCCCGAGTGCCCGGGGAAGGGGCCTGCTCCGCCGCTGGGCTCCCCCGCGCCCGATCCGACGCCCGAAGCTTTGCAGACGCTGGCGGCGCCTGAGCCCTGCTTACGGCGCAAACCCGGAGGGTGGCAGAGCCACGAGGCCTGATCCACCCCGGTTTTGCACGTGCACGTCAGCCGGGGTTAACACGAGGCGAGGGATGTCTTCCCTCTCATGGCCTTTGACAGAGCGGTCCCTCGTGCATCCTCCCCTCTACCGCCCCTTGCATGCAATGAGCCAGCAGTTCTCAGCCGTGCTCCTCCACCCGCTGCCGGCGCCCCTTCCCCTAGCTGGCCAGGGAAGCGTGCCGCGTCCCCGCAGCGGCTCCGAGCGCCCCTGTGCCGAGAGCCCTCCCTCGACGGCCGCTTTCCCGAGGCAGGAGGAGAAGCCGGAGCTCGAGGATGGCCACGCGCCGCTGGCACCCGCGGGAGCCGTTCTCTGGCTGGCGTCTCCTGCCAGCGCAGAGGGAAGCGGTTGCGGCTCTGGACTATCCGATCCAGAGACCCGGTTATTGCTCCGAAGGCTTCTCCATTCGCAGGCACTCAATTGCAGCAAGCCCTGAGATGGTAACGGAGCCCGAAAGCTTTTTAGAGAATGATTCCAGCTCGGCAAAGTTCCTCCGCTAAGTACTGGAGCATCAGCTTCCCGTCCGCGCAATTAAAACGCTCCGAGACATGGGAAGAGACTGAGCTGCCGAGAGCAGCTGCAGGGAAACCCCGCGAACCCCGGGTGCGTGCCAAAGCCTCGGGGCTCCCAAGGAGCCGGCACCTCCGGAGAGGGGCTGCGGGAACCGGCCCGTGCCCGCGGGTTCAGAGCCAGCCTGGGACACCCATCGGCGCCGGGGGCTCCAAGCGTCCCTATCATGATAGTCCGGGCTCCGATCCGCACCCGGAGCGACGGAGAGCTTGTGTCGCACGACAAGGCCAAGCCAGTTCATTTTTTCCACTTTCCCATTTCCCCATCCGTACGCTGGAAACAGCAAGTGCCGGGTGAGTGGAAAGGCTCAACCTGGTCCTGTCTGCAAACGGCTTCCAGAGCTTCGAAAGGAAGCCGTAAACTTAATTCCAGGAAGACTTTTCCCTTGCCTTTCGCAGGCTCTGGACGTGCAGTTTTTGCTGCTCGTTCTCGCCGATGGAAACGGCAGCAGGGCCCGGGAGCCACTGCGCAGTATGCCGAAACCACGCGGGAATTTCACCTTACAAAACCACCCTGCATCCCCTCCCAGGGAAACTAATTGCACTGAAATGGCCCAAGTCACCTCAGCTAACGGCCTGGAGCCGGGCAAGCAAAACAAGGCGGCAGGTAAACAGAGAAGGGTTTCATAAGGACTAGGTACGCTTTACCTCAAAGCAGCCCCTCGACATCACTTCCACATGAGTCTTTACCTTGAATCCACTCATGATAAACAGCTAGATAATAAATTTCATTTCTCTAATAGTGTTTATGCGACTTGTCCAAGCACCATCTCATTAGCGGGTTGCAATAAAAACATGCCCCTGCTTAAAGTACACCAAGGCAATCGGGGTCCGTAAATGTTCCATGAGCCGGATCCTTTCCTCTTCAATAAAAACAAATCTGACACGGAATACGGGCTCGTATTGGATAGCAATTTCCAACACAAAATCTGAACAGTTTCTCCTCGCGGCACGGAGCTCAGGATTTACGTCAGAAGAGCTGGAAGCTGGAGGTAGGTGATTTCGAGTAACCCAGAACAAGCTACGTTAATTAATTTTCCTCGCGGGCTACCTACGCCTGGCTCCCCGAGACCGAGAAGTGGCTGGGCGATGCGCTCCAGCCGCGAGAAACCCGCCTGGATGGTCATAACAGACCTTCTGCTGGCTCGCGGCCCTCCAACCTAGCTCTGATCCAGTAACCTGATGATACAGTTTCCTAGCAGAGCAGGGCAGGGCACAGACTGCGCCTGCACGAGTATTTGGGGGCTATTCTGGAGCCAAGAGCTGCCAGTTGCTGCCAGAAGAGCTTTTCCGTTGCGGGACAGTGCAACACTTTGTCCTGCGGCACCTTGGATGGTTTCCTTCTCTCGTCTCCCACGTTCAGATGACTTGGCGCGCAGTGTGCTCCCCGCTGCACACAGTTCCAACCCAACCAAGACAGAAACCCCCAAAGCGGGTATTTTCCTATGTTTCTTGAAGCTCGAAGCATTTCCCCGATCAAAGCAGGTCTGCAGGCACCTTCTCCAGTCAACTGGAAGCGATCAAAAGTGTGCCGGACAGTCAAGCGCTTTAGATATTCCACCCACGTCTCATCCTGAATTTGCTTTTTCCCCCCCCCTCTTATTGCTCACATTCATGCAAACACTAAAAAAGCAAAGCTGGGGTGAGGTGCTGCCATGGTGCCCACGCGCGGGCGCTTCCCCGAAACAGGCCGTCCACCCAGAGGACCCGTTTCCAAACAAAGCGATCCAACAATAGCACTGACGATGTTTGAACCGGCATCAATCAAATAAAGACGGGCTCTTTGCTGCGCCACGCTGTCAGCAAGCATTCAGCACAAATGCCACGTTACCAGACAGGCAACGCGGCTCCTTTTTTTAAGACTTCCCTTCTATTTTATCGCCTCCGCTCTGTTGCGTTATTTCCAAATCAGGCCCTGCTTCTGACAGCTGATCCATGGCGCTGAGGTCAAATCCCTCCGAACTCCCCGCAGGCTCCAGCGTCTTGGGTTCGGATTTAAAGGCAGGGACAAAGCTTTCTATCTTTGGTACAAAGCATCCAGCCCGCTTTTCAAAGCTTTCCAATGATTGCTGCGAACCTGCACTTGAAATTGCTAACACAGTTGCAAATAAGACCAGGCTGATAAAAACCGGTTATCGTAGCTGGAATAAAAATGGACA
Organism: Apteryx rowi; assembly: GCF_003343035.1. NCBI lineage: Eukaryota > Metazoa > Chordata > Aves > Apterygiformes > Apterygidae > Apteryx > Apteryx rowi. The sequence goes on along the minus strand of NW_020450871.1, from coordinate 1,551,185 downwards.
ATTTTTCAGCAATGCATCCTATGTAAAAAAAACAACTGCTTGCTGGAGTGGGACAGCTGCTTCCAGGTAAAAGAGGATCGAGGTGATCTGAAGACGCCGACATTGCTTGATGTCTCCGATCCGTTGCAAAGACTCTGATAACGCCAGGCGGGAGATGTCGGCTAACTCTGCCAGCTTTTTGCTCTCCCGCGTGACCCGTATTCGAGTCGGGGCTCTGAAACGGGCTCGGGTGCCCAGGGCTCTCACTGCACCCGCTCTGCCACCGCGTCCCCGACAGGCTGGACCGGCGGGGACCCGCTCTGCACTCATCCGAAAAGCGGGGCCGGATGCCCCGGTATTTCACATGGGGCAATTCTTAAAGCAGAGGTGGCGCGTGGGAGTGGAAACACTTGGGCTCTGTGGCCTTAAGGATTAAATCAGCTGTTCCAGCTCTTCCAATGCACCGAAGTAACGGCAGGTGGGGAGAGGGAAGGGGCCGGGAGGAAGGCTGGGAGCCAGCAGAAGCATCTCAGCGCACAAACACGTGGGCGCAGCACCCCGCGGCCCCACGCGAAGGAAGGAAGGAAGGAAGGAAGGAAGGAAGGAAGGAAAAAGAGCTGAACCAGCCCAGCGCTGCCTGGGATCGTCTGCGGCCTCCGGGCGGGTTTGCAGACCCGGGCATCGTCTTTGCGGTTTGTTTGCCTTAATAAGTTTGCTTGGACTCCGGCTCTGCCCAGCTCATTAGCCACGCAGCCGAATCCGATACTAATTCAGGATCGCTCCTATTGCTACAAATAAATAATAAAATTGCCTCCACGCGGGGGTTGTTTTCTTCCTCTCTGCCTCTAATGCAGGTCTGGTAGCATCTCATGTATCCGTTAATGAAGTCCATTATAGCCCGAGTTTCTCAGCAAGTAAAAATCACAATCATTAGCCAGCGACTGACAAGAGGCAGAAACACCATTTCTGCCCAGGCTGGCAATAACAGGACGCCAAGTACGCGTCCCGGCGAGTCGAGCCTTGCTCTCCCGTACCATGGTACCCAATGTTCTTCATTAGCATCCCTCTTTTTAATACAGCAAGAGAGCGTCCGGCAGCAGGTCGCAATTACACGCGACAATTAATTCGGGGAGGAACGATGACGGGCGTCGCGCAGGCACATCGTGCAGCGGGGTTGCCAAAAGGTGAAACGGGAGACGCTCAGGAACATTTTCAAGCCCTGCCTAAAAAACAAAAGGACAACAAGTGCAAGGACAAGCGGCGGCACAGCGGGAGGAAACACGAGCGGTTTAATTGTAAACCACTTGGTAATTTTTGTGCTTAATAGCGAAGAAGCACAACAATTACTTCGTTGGCTGTAATCTCATAACGAGCAAGACCTGCAGCCTTGGGCCAGCGCCTCTTGGGCTGTTTGCAAGCAGCGCACAAAAACGGGTCTGCTTCTCCCAGAGCCGTAGCCGCTCTCTTGCTGCCCTTTTGCGAAATCAGGGTTTCATTTTGTGGAATAAGCCTGCCGGCGAGGACTCCTAACGCACCCGTCCTTGCGGACAGCGTGTACTTGCTCTGCGCTCTCCCAACGGCTGGGACGGGATGGTTTGGGGGGGAGAAAAAAATAAATATGCCTCGCAGAGCACAAAACGCAACAGAAACCTAACACCCCTTCGCAGAGTGGTGCGAGTTCGCTGGCAAAGAGGCACTCGGCGCACGGGCGGCGCGCGGGGTTCGGCTCGAGGGCCGCCGGCTTTCTCGGTGTTCAGCTGAAGTTCAAGCTATCGTGTTGCATGTTCCGTGCTAACCTACCCTCGGGAACATTTCCCACGGAGCCGAGGACACCAGTGTTTATGATGCTGCTGTCGTCCGAGCGGCCAACAATAGCGGGGGACAACGTGATCTTTATGCAAGACGGCGAGTCGCGCGCCCTGTTCTCCCGGCCCCGGGGGTGAGATGTTCGAGCCCGGCGGCACAACAAGCAGGACGCTGGCTCGGGAAAGTCTTTTCGCGCTGCTTTGGGAAGGGGTTGTAACAATAACTGCACGCATTTAATTTTTTATCCAGCGCTTCAAACTTTTACTGGGCTCCAAAGACCAGTCTAAGTCGTACTGGGCGTGCGGAGCTGCCAGCTAGACCAACGTATAAAGCAAAATAAAACTAGTAATAAGAGTCTGAAGGGTTAAATACAATAGTCAACCCCCTTGGGGCTTGTTGGTGTTAAAAATGGGGTTTCTGGGGACATTTATGGGAGGCCCCAGATGCAACAATGTGCCCTTATTTATTTGCTCAGTGCAAGAAACACAACCCAGAAGTCAAGCAATTAGTCATCACCCGAACGGGTGACCTGAGCGCGAGGGAGCTCCCGCCCTCTCCGAAGCCTCCGAGTTCAACACGACGGGAAGCGTGTGCAGGCCCCGTGCACGATGCCCAAGCCCTGAGCGCCTCCGTCTCTGCAAAGTCATTGCAAGACACGAGTTCTGAAACGAGACTAATGCGTTTCTGCTCTCCGGCCTTGGGAATCAAGTGAGTAACTCCGCAGTCATTAAAACAACGTCCTGATAAAAATAAGCAGGAAAGGGTCTTAATAGGAATGCTTTGTAGTTAAAAATAGTATATAGCATCTGTGCTCATTCTGTTTCTCAGGAGGAAGAGCCAGGCTTGCCTCCCGGAGATCTGATGTGGTCTGATTAACGGGGCTCTTCTCCCGTTACGGAGGTATCTTCTAGCCCTGTGTGTCTCCGCAGCGGAGGTGGAACAACACATTGCTTTATGCCTGACGTGCTCAGAGCACATTGCGACTGCCCGGGTTGGTTTTGGGTCCCTCCTGCTTAAGCAAGAATCTTTCACCCCCCAAAAAAATAAAAAGGACAAAGTCTCTTCACCCAGCAACACTGGCGAGGAAGAAGCTCAACTTTGACTTCCCCAAGGGGGTTGCTACAGCAAAGGAGAGGCTCAAGCCAGAGGCAGTCACACTTAAATACCGAATGAGACTTGTCCCATGCTCCTGCCAACAGGGAAGGGGTCCAGCCTTGCCTCTCCGCAGGTGAAGAGGACGAGGATGGTTCCTCCACGCTCCTGGAGGAGAATCGACCCACTGCCTGTCTGCAGGGAACACCTTGGGAAAGACCCTTGGAAAGATATCTGCTGCTGGAAGAGGGGAGAACTATTTTCCTCATGCCTGCCTTGGCAGGAGGATCTTGTAGGCTATGAATAAAGCCACCGCAGGCGAGACCCACGGGAGCGCTGCGGAAGAGGGTAACCACAGCACCCATCAGCGCCCAGCAGGAGATCCTGGTCCTGGAGAACAGGTGGGCGGGGAGGAAAATAGGCAGAAGGAGAGCTCTAAAGGGTCATCAGAGCTACATGGGCTTTTTCCTTCCCTGAAAATGTCTTTTGTGCTTTTATGGCAGGGAGCTGGTGCAATTACAGCTGCTTTTGTGAGAGGAGCACAAGGCAGATAACGAGCAACCCTCCCAGCGAGCAAAGGAGGCGACGAAGGCGATGGGCGAACGCTGACAGCCAGGCTTTCCCCCAAAGCAGAACGCAGAGAAAATTGCTAAAACCCATCTCCATTTCACCCACTCCGGGGTATCGCCTGCTCGTGGTCTGCTTTTCTTCCAAAAAGTACAAAAAGGATGGCACCAAAAACGAATCTGCCCACACAGACTACGAGCAAAAACTCTTCAGCGAGACAAAGCAGCCGCTCACGCTCCGAGACCTGTGGAAGGAGCCGACGCTGCATCATCCCTGGCCTGGAGGAGGAAGCAGAAGGAGCAAAAATAATTTTGCAAGGGCGAAAAAAAAGCAAGACACTTCCAAACGCAGACAACTCGGTAAAGTACCGAATTTGCAATTGCAGCGACACACAGGCAAACCAAGAGCTGCGGTCGGCCTTCTTCTTACTGACCCCCAAACTTTGCTGGGGATTAGGAGAGTCTAACCAAGCCCCACGCAGGCGTGCAAGCCTGGGGCTCCCAGCCCGGATCCGCAGCTGGTGTCCTCCACCAACACCCACATCAGCACCAGCTTCCAAAACCGCAGCTTCTCCCTGCGCTAGCGGTTCGGCTTCAAAAGCTTTGCAAGGACCCTTTATAACGGGAGGCGCGAGGGCGCCTGCGCACCCGTGGGGACGGCGGCTCCCCGTCCGCTTTAACCGCGGCGAGGTTCCCGATGGGGTCGGGAACGGGCGCCCAGCAAAGCTGCCGTGATCGGGCTCCTGCACTATGTCGTTTTGCACCCAAGACAGCAGGGATGCGGGATGCTCCTGCCAAGTGCCGTTTGCGGCTGCTTATGTCACTGGGGACGCAAGACAGGAGGAGGAGAAAAGGAGGGCTGCTCCTGCTTTACTAGCCATTTTCTATCACCACTCGAGCACCTGGAATTAAATACCTCCTTGGAGCTCCCCAAGGGGGAGGAAAACCAGAGAAAATGAGGAAAAACGCATTCTCGGCCCCGCCTTACAATCAGGGCAAAGGAGGAGATAGGTGCATTTTCCTGTTGCAGTGGCTCCCATTTCCAATTGTAGCACTCACAAAATGGCTCATCCTCGGAGAAGGGAAGGCCGGGTGTTCCCGACCGGCCCTGGGTCGCTCTGGGGGAATCGGAGAGGTATTTCAGGACATTTCAGGCTACAGGCGGTCACCCGCAAGCGCCTCTGTGCAAGGTCTTCTGCAACGACACCGAAGTAAACCCTTTGCAGTTATCTTGGGGGAATCAGCATCCCTGCTCCCCTGGCTGGTGACGGAGCTCTCTTTTCCCAAGAAACTTGGGAAATGCCCCTTGGAGAGCGATGAGCCTGCTGAAGCAGAATGTATGGGGAAAAAATTGCACTGGAGTGTGCCAGAGCATCCTTAAACTCAGGCTTAAAGAGCAAAACATCCACTTGTTTGCATCCACTCGTTTGCATCCCCAGTAAACAGCCATCACGGGCGAGCAACGGCTGTGGGAATGAATCCAGCGTTGCCGACGGTGGCCGATGCCGGAGCGAGAGGTCTTGGATGCATCCGCCTGCCCGCGCCTGCAGATCCCGCGCAGGAGCGGACGCCCTGCCGACAGGGGAGCGAAGCGGGTGCTAAAGGGCAAACCGGGCTGAGGATGCTGCGGCGGAGCCTTCGCCTCGGTACCCGGGCGCTCGCTCCTGGCACCTCCCGGCTCCGCACGGATCCCACGAATCCCCAGCGCCACCCTCAGCCCCGCGAAACCTCCGGCACTCAGCAGAAGCAATTCCCATGTGCCGAAGCCGCGCGCCGCTCCCCGTGCCCGCGGCTATCGCAGGCTAAACTCAGCCCGAGCCCCCAGGCCCCGGCCAAGCACGTGTCCCTGCGCCGCTTCGGCAAAGCAGCCCGTTTCGGGCGATCGCATCCTTCGGGGAAGGGGGCAGGCTGCTGCGAGATGCTCTGCCCCGCGGCGCGGCGCGGCACGGCCGGGAAAGGCAGCGCTCACGCAGGCAGCAGCCTGCTCTCAACCCCGGGGGAAGCCGCCGCGTTCACCCCGAACGCTGCCGAGGTCCCAGGCGGCCTGGGAGGCCCCCACCGTCTCCCCACTCCTGGGCTAGGTAAAGGATAATACTTCCTTCCTCTCCTCCGGTTGCATTTTCACCTCGTACTGCGGGACGTAATTGCAATTTTATAGATGAGCAGCTTTGAGCGGCACCTCGTCAGCTGCAGAAAGCGTCCAGCAGCAGCGCGCAGGGCAGGGGAGGAGGAGGACGGCGAGGCAAGGGCCTCTCACTGCTTCCAGGGCCTATAAATAACCCTCCAATGCATATGAAAACAAGACTCTGAGCCGAAATGTATTTTTTCATCCTTTGTGCATGTGCTGACTTACCATAGCAGGACTGCTGGCAGCCCGCAGGTTATTTTCGAATCGTAAGTAAGAAAAGTCCGGTATGTCCAATAAATACACTGGGTTTCTAAACGAGCGTTCTGCACAAAGCTAAAAAAAGGGGTTTGCTCATTGGGTCACTGGGGCCGTTGCTCACAGGGGAATACAAGGCGGGAGAGGGATTCTGGCCCCGCTTTCGAGACGTGCTGAGCAGACGCCTTGCCCTAGCTGGGACCCAAATCCACGCCGGGAACAGCCAGCGTCCTCCTTGCCCGTGCGTGGGAACGTCGCAGGGGCAGCACCGGCGCTCGGCAGCTGGGCACCCGCTACCGCGCCGCCGGCAGCCCCGAGCGCTGAGACCCTCCCGCGCTCGACACACCCGGGACCTCCACCCCTGCAGCACTTCCAGCCCCGCGGCCGGCTGCGAGCGCCCTTTTTGCCGGCGGAGGGCTGCAAACGCCAACGTGCCTCGCCGAAGGCTGCGGCTCTTCCTCCGGGTGCCGGTGCTGCCGGGCGCGTCGCCGGCCAGCCGGCCGGAGGAGCCGACCCAGTTTCGGTGCCTGTTACGTGGATCGCCGCTGCGCCGCTAAATTTAGCAGCCGAGCGGGTGCACTGCTACAACCCCGGCCAAGCGGACGTTCGACTCGCAGCAATCAAAATCCCGGGGTGTTTGTTACGAGTCAGCCCGGACAACCGACGCCAAACGCTCCCGACGGTGTTACGGCGTTGCCCGGCGGCCCTCACTGCCCGCATGGGAAGCGTTACCGTGTCGCTCGGAATAAAACTGCCAGTAAATTCTGCTTGGGGGGGAAAAGGAAAAAAAAAAAACAACCCAAACCCTTGTTCTTTTGCAGGTACTGCAGGAGATGAAAACGGCTACCGCTGCCTGCTAGAGCCCGGTAACAAACTGTGCGTTCTCCGCCGGCACAAAGGATGAAACGCATCGGAGCTGCTGGTGACATTTTAAAACCAGAGATATAAGAAAGGACGCGAGCCTCCGTCGCAAGCCCAGATTTACCCCCGCGACAAATGCTTTCTCCAGGCAATTGCCTTACGGTGCAGCTTTAAGCCCTGCTATTGATCTAGCACCTGTTATAAGCAGCTACCCATCGCCGCTGCGCTGGGGTTTCTACGACAGCATCTAAAAGCACTTTGCAAAAGACACCTGCAGGCTGTTCTCCCGCTTTTGCCAGCAGCTGCGCTCTTGATTTGCACGAGAACCCACAAAACTCGCAGGTCTGCAGAACCGTAGGGCCGGAAGAGAGAGATCCTCGCGCCGCTTAGCCTGGCCTGCTCCTAGCAGGGCCCTTGAAATCCCAGCTGGTTGCTCTGTGCCGAGCGCCACCGCTTGCGTGCAGCTGCCCACGCCGAGGATTTTGCTGCCATCGCGCAGCCTTATTCAGCCCATTCCCTCTGGCTCTGCTGCCTCCAGCCCCGGCTCTTGCCCAGCTGCCAGATTAAGGAGCTATTTCATACCCTGCAATTGCTTTTCCTCAGGAGGTCCTAAGGCACCACCACTGAGCCCCCTTCCCATCCTTCCCTCGATAGGACAGATGGAGCTGCTGAAATCTCCCAGCGCAGGACATCTCCCCGCGCCAGCAGGTTTCTCGGGGCTTGGCTCCCGGAGGCCTGAGTCCCGGCCGCCGCCGAGCTCCGCGGCCGCTTCCCAGTGCCCCGCGCGGGGCTGGGGCCGGCCACCTTCCCCCGAGTTTAGCAAGAAGTGGTCAGAGGTGGGTGCAATCGGGCCGCCGGCGTCTGCAAAAACCTCCCCCCCGCCGAGTGCTTCTCATCCACTTGGCAGATTGCTCCAGCTTCCGAAGAAGGAGGCAAGGGAGGGAAATTAAAACTAAATGAACCAAGAGATACACATCCATCAGGAGGCAGGCTTTGTCAGCCCAAGCGCCCATGCAGCTACTTCTTAATCAAAACCTCATGGCGTTTAAACGCTTGACAGCAGCCTAGAACGGAGACCTGGTTGCCCTGCGCAGGAGAAGCTGCAACCTTGAAGAATAAAATCCCGCTGGCCTGCTGGGGGTCTGTGGGGCTCTATTTGCTTTCGAATCACGCTAAGTTGCACTAATTCCCATCCTATACTTTAAATGTGCAGTTCCTGCAAGATGCCGGGGCGTTTGAGCGGGTTCCCCGGAGGCGACGGGAAGAGCAAGCTCCCGTGGGGCAGTCGCAGACGTAGATGTGCCATTTCCAAATCAGGCCGTGACGCCAGCCTTCAACTTTTAAGAGCTTCCAATCAAGGGAAGGATGGACGAGTTGCGTCCTCCCCACTTGAAGTCCACTTGTGGGCTGATGGACGTCAGGCGCCTGCCTCACCGTTACGCCGCTCGCTCTCCTACTGCTGCGACAGCGGTAGAAACCTCCAAAAATTCTAGTCTAGAAACTCCCCATGCAGCAGGGCTCAGCGCACTCCAAAGACGCCGGCGCACAGGGTTTAAAACGTTTGTCCCCTACGAGTTGTTTAATATCTTCCGTAGTTACCAACGGGCAGGAAATTTCTCCCACCGTCCTGCCTTCCCCGGTGTCGCCCGAGCCCAGCACCGCACGGGGGCTCCCTGGGAACACAGAGACGACGGATGAGGAGGAGAAAGGAAAAAAGGGGGGAAAAAGAAGGAGAAGCCCCGAGCCGGGCTCGGGGGGGTGGAACGCGGGAAGCGGGCAGCCGTTCAGCCGTCGAACTGAAGCAACGCATCGCCCCCGCAATTGCTACCCCTCCTGCCCAAACCAGGGATTTCAGGCGCACGAGGGGTGTTGACCAGCGCCCGCGTTATTTAGTAAGCGCGGAGGGGTGCTCTTGGCACCGCGCAGAAATCCAGGGGCTTCGCACCGAGGCGCTTGCAAGCCCGGACCGAGTAATTCAGACGCAGAGACGAGCTCAGCCGCTGGGAAGGAAGTGAAAGAGCCCAAGACACGGGGAGGCTGCGCAGGGATTTACAGCAAGAGAGAAAAGCGGGTGGCGTGGGGCAGACGGGGGAGCCTGGTCGCATGGAAAGAAGGATGGGAGGAGGGAAAGGAAGGAGGTTAGGGAAAATCCAGGCATGGCCGGAGCCATTCCTGCTAAAATGCACCGGGCAGCGGCGGCTGCCTCCGAGCCATGCCCAGTGCAAGCCGCACGCCGGGAGCGACGGAGCCGGAGCTGCACGGGGTGGGGACCGGGCAGCGCGGGCGCAGCGAGCATACGGATGGCGGGAGCCACCCGGCCCCCTTGCAGCTGGGGCAGCGTCCAGATGTGCGCTAACCTCCCCGAGGCTTTTCATGGCTCCGGCTCCTCATTGCAAACCCACGCGGAGCCGCCTTCCGCCGCCCGGCGCAGCCCGGCACGTCTTGCTTGCAGTGCCACCTGCCGCCACCGGCAAAGCTCTTCAGACGCCGCCGGGGCACAGAAACAACCCAGAGCAATGAACTTCCTGCTGTTACATCAGCTTTGCCTGTCCTTTAACCGGAGCCAAACTCTTGATCCAAAAAGGCACGCTGTTTCCCAAGCTGCAGGCATCCCACGAGTCACAGGCGCAGCAGCAGACGCCAATAAAGTGCTTTTTCCTTTCCCTTTTATGTAGTTTCTCACTGAAGCCGATCTCTTCCCCCGGAGACCACATCCTGAATCTTCCTGTTCCCTGATTCTTTATGCTAAATGACAACTCCGCAGTCGAAATAATGTGGCATATTCCAGCTTGCGTTTCAGACACCATGAGACTTTTTAATAATGCGTTGCATGAAAAATGAGGGAGGCTGCAACAAAGCACTCCGACGGAGGTTTCCAAAGTGACTCACGGCTTGGAGAGCCGCGCTTTTCCAAAGCCCAGCGCGAGACAAGCTCGAGAGCCCCCGCACTCGGAGCGCGCCGAGGAAACAGGGCCTTTTTACGGAGACTCCCACTGGAGTGGTGGAGAAGCTCGGCAGGAAAACTCAGCTCAGATGCCACCCCGTTCCCGTGAGCGCCGCAAGGAGAAGGTTTCGCCCCCGGACCTCGGCAGCGCTGCTGAGGACTCGCCCTGCCCTCGTGCCGCCTGGGCTACACGCACTGCACAGCGCTGTGGCCTCCGCGCGGTCCGCCGCCGCCGTCCCGGCCCCGCGTCCGACCGTTCCCGGCACAGCGACCGCCGGGGTGGCGAGGCCGCGGAGCTCCCGCGGGGCACGGGACGCCGGCAGGAGCGTTTCGCCGAGGCGGGAGGCTATTTGCACCGGGAGATGCCCGGGGCAGCTGGCAAAGGGGGGGTAAAGCAGCGGGGAGCGGGGGCGTGGGCTGCTCTTACCACGTTCCAGAAGAGCGGGTTGAAGGCGATGCTGAGGACGGCGGCAGCGAAGCCCACGTCTGTCACGTCCACGTAGCCGAAGAGCCGCGCCATGGCTCTCGCGTCCACCTGGGGGGGGAGAGCGGGTCACCGGGGGTGCGGGCGACGCCGGCGCCACCGGCCCTCGCGCCCGACCGCTTCCTAAATCACCTGCGCCCGCCGCACTGCAAGACCGGGCGAATCTTGGAGCGGCCCCAAGGAAGGCGGCTTGCAAAGCTCCCGGCTCTGCCAAGGATGCAAAGCCCAAAAGCGGGACGGGGCCTCCTCCGAGCTGGCAGCCCCCCACCCCGGGGGCACCTGCCTCTCGCATCCCCACGGCGGCAAATCCCAGGAGCGCTGGAGACCCTGGGCGGCCCGTGGGGCTTTTGGCCGTGTCCCGAGTGCGGTCGGAAGGGCGGGCAGAGCAGCGGCCCTGCTGCAAGGACGTGCACGGCCACCGCGGGACAGCCGGGACAGCCCGGCACGCTCCCAAGCCGCAGCAAAGCCAGCACCGTTTCCCAGGGTCTGGGGGTCCCCGGGGGCGGACGGCTGCCTCCAGGACGCTCGGTTTCGGGGAAACGCCAAGCAAGGAGCCTCCAGCTCTCCTTGCCTAAAGTAAGACCGATGCAAAGCCGCTCCACGGCGTGGGGGGGTGCGTTTGCATCGTAAAACGCTGCAAAAGACTTTTCTGTCTTGCTTAACAAAAGGGAAAAAAAAAAACCTTAAAATTTACTTTTTGCCCCCCCCCTTTCTTGCTTTGAAGAAAGAGACGTTTTTCCCAGGACAGCTCCCTGACATTGTCAGCATTTTTTCCGTGCAATAAGCCACGCTGCTGCTCTCTCCCTGCCCCCTTTCCCTGCAGCAGTATTTGGACGAAAAACAGCCAACGCGATTTTTTTTTTCTTTTTTTGCCAGAAACTTTGAAAACAAAAGACAAAACAGCCCAGCCCAAGCCCTTCCCCCATTCGGATCAAAACCAAGACAACATCGAGATGGAAGGTTTCTGCTTCCCAAACACAGCTGTGTTTGCAAGGCCTTCGGGTGCCAGGGACAGGAAGGGCCATCCGGAGCGGCAGCGCGGCCTCTTCTCCCAAAGGCTCCGGCTTCGCCTCGCCTCTCCGGCAGTGAAATCCGGCGAACGGCGGGACCCTCCTGCACAGTTCGCCTGCTGCCTTTAAGCCACCGTGGCCCAAATTCCCCACGCGAGCCCTCGGGACACAGCTCCAGGGCTGGAGCCTGAGCACCGTCCCATGGGAAATCATCCATTCCCGACATCCGGAGCCTCTCCCGCCCTCCTTTCGGTGCCCGGCAGCCCTTGGCAAGCCGGCCTCGTCCCGTCGAACCCCGCGAGCTGGCGAGCCGGACCCCAGGCACCGCCAAAGCCGCTCGCGACGGGGCCGAACTGTCCGGTCCCGCTCCAATTGCGGCGCGCGGGGGACTGGGACGGCTCCTCTCCTCGCACCGCGTACGGCGCTGAGCGCGTCGCCCGAACAAAAGCTTCTTGACCTACTAACTCCTGGCTGGCAGCATCATTAACGTCGCGCTCGCCTTCTTTTCTCCTCCTCGACAGCCAAATTTGCCGCTGCCAGCGGGAAGCAGATTGGCCTGTGCCTAGGACGTGCTTTTCGGGATAACGAGGGAGCCCATTAGGATGAGCTGTCTCTGCAAGGTGCCGACGGCGTTCCGAGCACAGAACATTCAACTTTGCCCCCGCCTCCCCGCCAGCGACGCGGAGCTGCAGCCGGCCGTCGTGGAGGCTCCCGGCGGTGAGCACAGACACGGGCACGGCCCCCCAAAGCGGGCAAGGGATGTCGCTCCGGAACGGCTGGAGAGCCGCTGAACTGCCGCAGCCTTTTCCCACGGGTCGGCCACAGGGATGGAAGCGGCCCCCGGGGGTTACGGCCGTCTCCCTCCGCTTTCGCCGGCGATCGGCCCCCGAGGGGGAGCCCGGTCCCCGCGGGCCGGTGCGCTGGCAAGCACCGGGGTGGCGAGCCACAGCGGGAGGTCACGGCGTGCCCGGCTCCGAACCTCTGTGCTCCCAAGCGTTTCCGAGACAATAGGAGCGAAAATCGCCCCCCGCGCTGGAGTGGAGCAGCGAAACTCCGCTGACATTCACGGCGTCGCACCTGGGCTCCCCCGCGGAGCCGCCTGGCCCGAAGCACCCGGATAAACCCTGCGACGGGCATTCGGAAAGGTCACGGGAACAAAGCGCGATGTATCGGCCGCGGAGCCAAGCGGAAGCGTCCCAGGGCGAGCCTGTCACCCGGCACCGCCGGTGCTGCCACCCTGTTTTGGGGGACGCCGGCTCGCGGTGATCCCTTGCCCTGGCGAGCGGAGCCCCTGCACGTGCCCTCGCCTCCGCTGCGGCGTGCCGGGGAAGCAGGCGGCCCCCCAGGAGCGACGCTCCCTGCCTCCCCCCGAGCCAGGCAGGCGAGCCGGGGGGGGTTCAGGGGGGCCAGAGCCTCCCCGCAAGCTGCAACGAGGTTTTTGGCAGCTCGGCCGTACCTGCGAGGCGCAGGCCAGCCCGACCCAGCGGCCGGCGATGCCCCCCCGCCTCCCCCCGCTGCAGGCGCGGCCGCGATGGGGGCGGCGCCGTGATTTGCGGGGGGGCAGCGGGAGCCCCCGTTTTCCCCCCCGTTTCGCCCTAAAGCGCAGCAGAGCAGGAGCCCCCCCCCCAACCCCACCCCGTGCACCCCCTGTCCGGGCAGCGGGGGAGCCCGGCGGGGCGCGGCTCCGTGCGCACCCTCGGGGCCGCCCCGACGCGCCGGCGAGGGGCGCCC
>NW_020450871.1:1520331-1537699 GCF_003343035.1 Apteryx rowi | reverse complement strand
CCACCTTGGCTCGGGTCAGGCCCGGTTTGCCCGGTTTTATTCCCGTTTGCAGCGCTGGAGTAGAAAATGAAAGAGGGAAGAGAGGGTGCAAGGCAAGGAGATACCCAGAGCTGCTGAAATTAAACGTTGCACGTCCAATATTGCTTCTTTCCAGGGCGAAATTTAAAGCCATCAAGTCTGGGTATGTTTTAGAGGAGAATTCATAGTGCCCTGTTCCCTGCAGCAGCTGTAGGGTTTTTTTTTCCCCTTTATTATTATTCCTTTTCTTGAGTCCTTTCTCAGGATGTTTCCGCTTGATGCAGCCCCAGACCATGCCTGTGCATGGGAAATTGGGTAGCACGGTCCCCGCAGGCCTCTGTTTGCTAGATGTCCCCTCAATTTTTGCAGTCCTTCGGCTGGGGGCAATAAGAGGGTGTTTGATTTGAGGGAAACCTCGTGAATGAGCTGCAACAGTTCTGCAGCGGCAGGAGCCACGCAACGGGAATCGAATGACCCTCCCGGACCCGCAAGGCCGCCAGGGATGGGGCTGGCGGAGACTCAGATTTGGGCTTGCAGGCCGGGCTCTGCGTGGTTCACAGCCAGACCTGGCTGCAGTTGTAGGGAGGAGGAGGAGGAGGAAGAGGAGGAAGCTCAGCCCCCGCTCCCAGGCGCCACCACGTTGGTGCTCATCCTGCCCCGCCGCAGCCTCGGGCCATCTCAGGCTCTGCTCTTGCATTGCCTGCTGCGCAGGACGGGTTTTGTGATGTGACTATTGGGGACACTGTGCCGGGACTGGCCAGGTCCCCGTGGGGCTCCCAGAGGTGTCGCGGGAGCGGTGGCAGGGAAGCGAAGGGACGTCCGCACCTTCGGCTCCCGTCGCGGCAGGCGCAGACGACCTGCACGAGCGACAGCTCGCGGGGCCTCCTTCGAGCACGTGCTTCACGAGACACCGGAGAGCCCCGCTGCGATGCCCAGCTCCGCAGGACAACGGCTTTCACGAGCTCCGCCACTCCCAACCCCCTCACCGCACCAAAGCATCCCCCCATCCCTGCTTGCAGGATCGGCCCCGGCTTCGGGCACTCGCACGGGGCCAGACCTGATTGCGGCCGGGTCCTACAAACGCCTCCGCAGCACGAATCGCATGCCGGGGCACGCCGGCGCCGGCGCCGTGGGTGGGAGCCGCGCTCCCCCGGATGGATTATCTCCAGCTGGTTCCGGCCTTTTATCTCTCACGCTGGATAATTTTGCTGTGCGGAGTGTGCAATTATCGCCTCTGTAATCTCCCAAGCCGGTGCGCGGGAGCAGATGCAGGATGTTGTCTAGTTTGCAAGTCCCCCCACCTGGGTCCTCATGGCAGAGGGGGGGGCAATGGGAACGCAACGGCAGCAGCGGTGGGAGAGCAGGAAACGTCCCCCAGGGATGGAGTTAGCTGGCAGGGACGTGCTCCCCGCCGGCCTCGCCGCTGCAAGCAGAGGACGTCAGGCCTATGCAGCGTGCCGGGACCCCGTTCCCGCTGCCCAATCCCCCATCTAGGGAACATTTCCCCCGCAGCAGGGAAGGGGGCAGTTTGCGCCGGCAGGGCCCTGCCACGCGCCAGCCTTCATCCCGCCTCTCGGAAACGTCCCGGCAGCTGCGACGGAGACAAAGTGGGCTCGGTGCAGGGTTGGATTTTTCTTTGTCTCCCCCTCCGGCCCCTTCTCCCCACGGCGTGCCTGTTATCTGACGCTCCTTTCCTGAGGGCCGAGCTAAGGAGGAGGGCATTGCCCTTGGCTTTCCCAACTCCATCCTCCGCTTGAACCCTCGCAGCGGCGTTTTAGATCCTATCCCGGTCCCAAGGGGTCACTGATGGAAATGGAGCTGCAAATGCCTGCGTGGGCAGAAAGCACCGAAACAAAATCATTCCTAACTGCGGCAGTGAGCCGTGCTGTCGGAGGGAGGAGAGCAAGCCGGCTCGCCGCTCGGCTGCTCTTAACGGCGCGCAGGGACAGGACAACCGCCTTTGCTTCTGCTGGCATCGGCCACAGCTGCAGCGAAAGGTTTTCTCTGCGTTTGCCGCATGCTCTTTGCATGCAGGTCAGCAACGCACGTGTGCATCGGTCCTGCAAAGCACTGTCGCTGTCCTCGGATTTTGCAGAGTGCCTGGGCTCCTCAGGCCGCCCTTTGCTCGGGAGCGGGTTCCCGGCAGCGCGAGGAGACCTGGAGGAGTCCCCACGTACAAGCCAGAGTGGTAGGAAAACCCCAGCCAGGAGCACAGGGCAACGTCAGCACGGAAGGGACATCTCTCCTTACAAGCCAAACAGAAAGTTTCCAGGCCAAACAGTTTCCAGGCCAAAAGATTTATTTCCTTGCTGAGAAAAAGGAAAAAAAGGGGAGATAAATGATCTGCAATTTCTGCACTTTCCTGCAATTTTTTCTGCACTAACACCTGCAATTTCCAGCCTCTGCAGGTGACTCTTGCTGCCATCCTCTGCTAAGCAGGAGGAGCTCATTTGCTTGCCTGCTGCTCTTATAATCCCCCCTTGCCCATCGCTCCAACCCCGATGAACTGGGGTTTATGTTCATCCCCAGCAGGCCTTGGCCATTAGCATGGTCACCAGAAACAGCTGCTTTTTGCTAGAAACCTTGGTTTCTTGTAGCTGAGCTTGCGATCTGCCTGGTCCTACCCCAAGCCAGTTGTGCCCCTGGGTGACAGAGGTCCCGTGCGCGCGGCGTGGCTCTGAGGGCCTTTTCCCAACATTTCGTGACCCCTTCCCTGAGGACTGTGTACTGTCGTCCACAGGATCAAACCCGCCGTGAAGTAAAGCTGACCCACAAGGGTTTTGCCCTGGCAAACCTTCAAGGGCTTGGACTGACAGGTCAGAGAGATCAGAGATGGACCATCAAAACACCTGATAAACATTGCGAACGTAGATGGAAGCAAATAACCCCGGAGAACAGAGCTAAAACCTCGGGCACGTCAGGCAGGAGCACTGAAATTGCAGCTTCTCCCCTCTCCTCCATCAGATAGCGTGTTGCCACCAGCAGCGCGATGCTGCAATCCAGACCTGCAGTCCTGGTGGAAATCCTCTAGTGTTTGCACTGGAGGTTAGCTCTATTTATATTCTGATGAATGATTTACTCGAGTAATTGGCACACAGCTCCCCTATTACAGATCATAAAGAATTAATCACGAGGTTTTCAATGTCTCTCTATCAATTTTATTAGGCTTGATTGAACGTGTTGGATTGGGAACATATGGTATGTGAGTAAGAATCTGCTCCCAGTTAGGCCCCGGTAAATGCTGAGAGTTGCACAGATTCAGATCCCTGTAAAGCTGGCAGGACAGCTGCTCCATTGCCTTTTGCCCTGACCGTTCCTTGCATTCCCGTGAATGCCGAAAGATGCATCTGCATGACGATGCAGAGGGGAACCTGGATCAACTCCACGTACCCAAATTCTCCAAAACCTTTAGATGTTCCCAAACCGAAAGCTCGACTGGGAAGTGCTTGGTTTGCTTCCAGCTCCTCTTTGCGTTGGCACAAGCCAGAGGCCGGAGCCAAATGCTCGGCGGCGGGAGCTTGAGACCTGCCCCCACGGCAGCTGTTGGGCGACGCGGGCACGCGGCGGGTGGCTCGTCGCTCTGAAAGCTGAAGATGCTCGTGTTTGCTCGGGGGCAGCCGGCGTCTCCCCGGCGGGAGCCGGAGCGCAGTCACCGCGGGGGGGTTGTGCCGGGGAGGGAGCGCGGCGATGCCACACGGCAGCATTTGCCCAGGGGAGAGGCTTCCCTGGGAGACAGAATTAGCAGCAAGAAGTGCTAAAGCCCACCGGAGCGGGATAACGGATCCCTGCCCCAAACCGGCAGCGTAACGTGGTTGCCTGGTGCGGGAGGCTCCTTAAAAGCTCTCGGTGACTGCACGAGCGTCTCAGTGGCCGTTTGCAGGAGTAAATGGGAGCTCTGGTGCAGACGGAGCTGCTTGCACAAGCGCAGCTTATCATGAATGGGGCTCGCGGAGTAACCAGTCTGGCACGCTTGCAGCCCACGGCCCCATCTGCTGCCTTCGGCAGCTGCACTCAAGGGCACCGAAAAGTTATTGCCAGTAGCTCTTGGCAGGAGCCAGCGAGGAAACCTGCCCCCAGGGAGCACCGAGCCGGGGAGGGCGAAGCAGCCTCGCGGCGGAGGACAGAGCCGAATCCGCGCTTCTGCAGGCCGAGGGGGAATGACGACGGCCCCTTCCCTGCGGAGTCAAAACATGCTGCGTGCACCAGCTCCCGCAGGGACTGTGCGGGATCCCTGCCCTGGTGCAGCCCCCCGAGGTGTCCCATGGGTCCCTGCCCTGGCGCAGCCCCCCAAGGTGTCCCGCGGGCCCCTGCCCCATCCCAGTGCCACATCTGCGCAGAAAGTGGCAACGGGAGGAGACGAGCACACAGGTGCTTCCGCTAAGGAGCATCTTTCCCTCCTCCGCATATTCCCAGCACGTTCCGGCCTCTCCGTCCAGGTCTCCCCACGGAGCTGAACTGCAGGATCCAGCAGATCCCATTGAACAAGGCGGTACCACGGCCGGGGCCCTTGGCAGCATCCGTGCATGGACGCAACTCTTGGGGCAGGATTCGAGAGCAGCCGAGCTCCCCACGGCCGCCCTCGTCACCAGCGTCGCTAACGAAGCAGAGCCTTTGCTTGCTGGGCTCAGCGATGCCACCGACCCCGACCTGTCGGCTAAGCGGGGACGCGGCTCCCTCCCTCCCCGAAGGCGTCCGAGCCCCGCTGGGGCAGCAGACTGTTCCCAGGTGCCCCGGGGTGCTCCGTTGCAAATAACCCCCCGGCTGCCTCGGCGGGGGGAATGCCCGGCCGGCGAGGGCTGCTTCGTGCCATGTGCAACAGCCGCCTTCGCCAGCCTGCGGAGCCCTCCCCGTGGAGTCTGGAAAAGCCGCGTGGATGCTCTGTGCCTCGTGGGGACGAGCCCCCCTGCCGCCGCCAGGATGCCCCGGGGTTGGGCTGCTTCCCACGCCTCCGTGCCCGCCGGGAGCCTGCGGCAGGGCGCGCAGGTTTATCCCAAGGAGCTACAGCGCTGGCTATAAATACCTCCTCGGAGCACCGCTCCCCTCCCCTCCCCTCGGGTGTTTCGCTGCTCTTCCCTGCAAACCCACCCCTGCCGCTGTTATTTTTATCTTCTCTGCCTTCCCTTCTGCTTTCGGGGCTGCATCGCAGGAGCATCTCAAACAGGAGAGGGGAGAAAGCTCGGGTACCCGGGGGCTATCCTGCCGGAGATCCTCCTGATCTCCTCTCCTGGGGAGCACGCGCTGCCTCCAGCGAAGCGGCAGGCTCAGGTCTGTGCTGCGCAGGCCAGCTGCTCTGTCCTCCCTGCGGGTCCCAAAGCCCAGCTGGTGAGGACAGACAGAGGGCCACCAGCTCCCCAGCCACATCCCTGGGGCTTGGGATGGATAAAAAGCTGGTGGCCACCTGCCTCCTTCCACCACGTGGTTGTTGCACCGTGCCGTGAGTTGCACCGTGCCGCAGTAGCTGCGCCATGTTGCAGTAGTTGCACCGTGCTGCAGCAGTTGCACCCCGTTGCAGTAGTTGCACCGTGCTGTGGCAGTTGCACCCTGTTGCAGTAGCTGCACCCCGTCGCACTCAGCGTGGGTACAGATGTGCACAGCCTGTCGGTCCGTAGCTTTGCTCCTCTTGGCCCGGCTTCCTCCTCCTCGGCCGGCACCGCTGGCGGAGCAAAGGGCGGCCGGCGCTCCCGTGCCGGACTAGGGCTCAGGCGGCAGGGAGAGAGGTCGTCTCCCCGCGCGCTGCTCCGGCGGCTCAGCCCCGCTCACCCCGCGCTCTTTGCAAGGCCTCTAGCCGCAAGCCGCTTCGACGGGGTGCAGCGGCCTCAGCCCCACTGCTCGCCCTTTTTTCCCCTTTTGCTCCCTGCTAGGGGCCGTCGCTTCCCAGCCGCTGCTGCCAGCAAATCCGGGGGCCTGGCCTAAAGCGGACAGGGTTTGGAAACGCAGCATTGCCCCAGCGTCTCCCGGGGCTTTTTGCTCAGCTGGCTTATAACCTTCGGCCAGAAACTCGTCCTCAGCCGGGATGAACCAGTCCCGCTCCCCCGCGCATGGGCAGCGATCCCGGCCGGCTCCGCTTCAGGGATTAATAGTGACGGAGGAGATGCAAGTAGACAGTCTCAGACCAGCTTAATTCCCTTAAACAAATTAAAAAAACGCACGGCTCCTCGCTGCTCCATTGCCACATCCCTCCCCAAAGGGCGACTGGGGGACGGGGGCATTGCTGGGGACTCGGTCTGGCGTCAGAGCGGCAAGAAGCTGCTGGGGTCGACTTCGTTCTAATTCCGCCCTTTATCTTTCTCAGCAAGATGAAAAGTGCTGAAAACAAAGTGGCCTGTGTTTTCTAGAAAACAGGGCCTGGAACACAAGGTCTGGATTGTTCCCGCCGCAAACGGAGCCCTTCGGCAGGCTCAGAGGCGTTTAATCACCCGGTTTCAGGTTTAAGGCATTTAATCCCCTCCTCACGCAGACTGGGGCTGTGCCCCTTCCCGCCGCCTTGCTCCCTCTTCCCGCGGCAGCCAGGAACCGCTCGCAGAGACCCAAAGCCCTTACCCACCCCAGCACCAAAATGCTGAGTTTTTCCACCAGGTCTGGGGGCGGTTTGGCGTCGGGGACGGACATGCAGGGCACCAACGTGGAGGGTGACGGCCGCTGCGAGCAAGGGGCCCGGCCGGCGGCTCCCGGGGGGGGTTTGCTGCCCAGTCGCTGCGGCAGGATGAGCAGGGGCCCTGCCGCCCCCTCCGCTGTCATGGATGCTGTGGTGGGAAGCAGCCTGCTCCGGGAAAACCCCATGCGAGCACAGACCCCGGTGCTGGTGTTGGCCCCGCTTTTGAAGAGGAGGCTCAAAACAGCCAGCTTCTCCTCTTCTTTCCGTGCCAAATTGCGTCTGACAGCAATAATGCAACCTGCTAGCATGGCATTTACCCTTTTCAGCCCAAATTCGCATCTGCAGCCCAGGAGCAGCACCGTCCCAAACCGCTCCCGGGTGCGGGGAATGACACCAAGCTCAGATCAAGGGCACCGTCACGCGGACCTGACAACGGACCCGGGTTTTTTTTCGGTGTGCCCAGACCTTGGGTTTCGCTGCCGCCTTCGCCCCCTGGCAGCGGCGGAGGCTCCCGTGGGTGCTGCCGGCCCCGGGACCCGCGGGCGCAGCCGGCGGTGGGAACGAGCCGGCGGCCGGCGCCTGCCGCAAGCCAGCGCCGCTTTTTCCCAAGGCAACGCGGCCCCTCCGCCGCCCACCCGCCCGCGGGTCGCGAGGAAAGCGGCCTCGGGGGCACGTGGGACGGGTTCGGGGCGCGCTCTCTCCGCTTGGCTAAAAGGACACTAATTAAGCCCCTTGCAGAGCACAAAAGCTATTCCTGCAGGGCAGGCAATTAACCTTGAAGCTTGGCTTTTAGCGCTTGGAGGGGAGCGAATTTTTCATCCTGTTATTTCCCCGTGCTATTAAGCTAATCCCGAGGAGCGCGAGGGAGAGGCAGCGTCACGCGTCGGCAGCGCGCGGCCCTGCCAGGAGGACCGCGGCAAGCACCCGGCACGCTGCTCCTAGGCCCCCCCGGCCCGGGGCTCCAACGGCACCGTCGCCCCCGGAGTGAGCAGAGCAAGCGAGGGAGGTGCCCAGGGGCGCGCGGCGAGGCTGCGGCATCGCACGGCTGTTTCAGCCGGCCTGGCCGCGGCTTTCCTGCGAGCTTCCCTGCAGGCACGGCACGTTCCTGGCTCCCCAAGGCTGCGGGATGTCCTGGCGCCCGGCAGCGGAGGATGACGGGGGGGTGAAGAACGGGGTCTGCAGGAGCAGAGGCAGAGCAGGGTTAAACTCCCCGAGGCCGAGCGCCGCGTCCTGCCCCGGTGCGCGGGAGCGAAACCGCCTGGGCAGGGACTGGCTGGAGATTTATGGCCGGTGGCAGGGAACACCGGAGCATGAAGGAGCCTCCTGTGCCCGAGGCTGGGACCGTCCGGGGCGAGCCGGTCCTGCGGTGCCGCCAGGCTGGGTGCCAGCACCCCTGGGTCCCCTCCGGCTCGCGCGGCGCTCACGGGAACCCTCTCCTCCTCTGCACCCCGCGGCTTTCCCCCGTGTGCAAACACACGCAGGGAGCACGTTCGGCTCTAGGTAAAAAACCAGAGCTCCGTCCCTGCTTTATTCCCAGGCCTCGGGGATAAATGAGCTATCCCAACTGACCTGATCCCACGCCGCAAAGGGGGGACCCTCCTTTTCACCCCTCTCCCACGAGGCAGCTGCACCCACCGGAGCTTTTGGATTTTGGCCGGTTTTGATTTAGCGCTTGCAATCAGGAGGAAAACGGCCTTTTCGGTCCCCGAGCAGCTTGGGTGTTCTTAGGGCAAAATACAATTTTTTAGGGGAAAAAAAAAAAAGAGACAGCAAAATAACAGCAATTTTTGTTTAGCTGTTGTGGTTCTTGCTGGATCCCTGGTGCTGGCCGCTCACCAGACATACGGTCATCTGCACTGCAAAGGGTGCTGAGCACTGCTGAGCACTGCTCGCCCGCTCAGCACCTGCTCCAGCCCCGGCCCCAGCACCCCAAAATTGCAGCAAACCTCCCGCTTGTGCATCGCCTCCCAGCTCGCCGTGCTAATTGCTCGGCCTTTAAATGGGAGCACGAAGGGCCGCAGCAGCCCCAGAGGAGGCATTTTGCATGTGGGTGCTGCCGCAAAGTGCCCTTTCTCTGGAATAGCCTGCTTTTGACTGTTTCCCTCTTTTTTGAGGGGGTGGTGTGTTACGGAGGCTGGGTATCGGAGCTGGAGGGAGAGTTGCACGGTAAGAGGTAGCTTGCTGCTAGCTCTGCTGGAAAAAACGGTATGGCAAAGGGCCGGGGCCGGCTGCTCCCGCCTGTTACAAATCGCGGCGAGGAGGTTTTCCGTTTGCGTGACGAAGCGGCGCTTCTCCCCCGAGCGCTGCCGCTAATTGCCGCATCTTTCTCTCCGCGAGGATGAGACGAACCGACCTGCCGCGGCTGTTCGGCACAAGTGGCGAGGCCCTAATGGGATTTCTAAATCGCGGAGGTGCTTCGGCGCGTCTCTTCCGCCGGCGTAAATCAGCCCTGCTGAAATCGCCTGCGCGGCGCTGATTTATGCCGGGGCGGGGGGAGACACGGGCTGGTTAATCGGAGCCTCCCAGCCCTTTGAGCAGCGGCAGCCAGCCACAAATCACCCGGAGGTGATGGGAATAGCTCGGCAGCCCTGATTTGGGCAGGGCAGCCGGAGGATGAGGGAGATGGATAAACCTGAAGGGGTTTGGGGCTGTCTCTGGGAATTAGTCTCAAAAACGACTGGTTCTTGGCGATCCAGGCCTGCTAGAGGCTGTGTTTCTCCAGGATTTGGGGGGGGGTTAATGTGTGTCCCCCTGCTTGGCTAGCGGATGGGCTTGCAGGAGGTCCCAGCCCGGGCTTCAGCTCTGCACGTGAGCATCCCGGCAGGCTTGGAGTGATTCCCAAGGATGAAACTGGGAACACCAGGAAGGAAGCAGGGGTTGCATCTGCAGGATCCCCGACCCCCCGTGCTGGGCTGAGCTGCCGGCTTCCACCAAAAGCCCGTGCCAATCATTCGACTATTTTCCCCATTCTGCACTGCAGAAAATCAGCAGCGGCATTTCCCCAAAGCGTCGGCACTTCATACAGCAAGACCTGATGCGCTTTCACAGACGTGCTTGGACTTCCTATATCGCACACGTGCATGAACACAGGTGCAGTTGGGGTATGAGTCCCAGAACCCACCGATGTCCCTGCGATTCTCTATAACACTGCAGATCTTCACAGAGGGCTTCCTGACAACAGGAACACCTGTAACGGAAATACCTCCCTGCCTGGAGCAGCGAGTTTTTATCCCACAATGCTTGTTTAGTGCATTGCGATTCCAATTCGGCAGGTGGTACCAGGAGCTGCCAACCCTGCACGTTGCTCCACTGCTTATCCGGGTCCCCGCAGGCAGTGCTGACCCGACCTGATCCCCAGGCAGGGGTCACCCTGACACCGGAGCCGTGCCGGTGAGGACATCCTGAGCCAGGCTCCCTGCTGGGGTTGGCACCCAGGTGGACGTCGGTCAGGTTTGCTTCCTGGCCCCAGACCACGCTGCAACCCCCCGGACCGCATTGCACCCCCAGACCACGCTGCACCCCCGAACCACGCTGCACCCCCGAACCACATCGCACCCCCGAACCACATCGCACCCCCGAACCACGCTGCAGCCCTGCTGCCCGGGTGCTGCCCGGGTGCAGCCCTGCCCCAAAGCCTGGCGGACGCTGCCGCTTAGTGTCGGGAAGGGAGCACAGCCGCGCTGCACCGGCCGCCCCGCTCGTCCCGGCCCCGGGCGCCGCCGTGTCCCGGCCGGGGAAGGCGGCTGCAAAGGAGGCAGCTGCCCCGAAAATCCTCCTCTCTGCACCCCAGGCTGCGAAGGCTGCCGAGCCTCGGCGCGACGCGGCCCCCCCGGCGATGGGCTCGCTCTAACGACCCCCCGCTAATTACCCGGCCGGGGCTCGCTGCCCCCCATCCCCTCCAGCCCTGTCCTTTGAGGGGACCTTGGCCGCTCGCTTCGCCTGGCGCTTAACCGCAGCCTCCGGCGGTGCCCTCTCCCCTCCCCGGGAGCAGCCGGCATCTCGTTTTCCAGAATTAACGACTGTGGCCCCGAGCAGCAGCTTGTTAGGTGCCTCCGGCCTGCTGGGGGGCCCTGCTGCAGATGCCCCGCGCCAGCAGCCCTGTGCGATCCCACTTGCCCGCCACCAGCAGCCTGGGCGACCCCGGCTCCTGCCGTCCTCCCAGACACATTTCTGCTTAAACAAGACCCCTAAAACGCCTTTGTCCTAGGGAACATGGCACTGAGGCACCCAGACACCTGCTGAGCACCCAGGGACCCAGGATCCTGCCACCCTCCTGACCCCCTGGGTGACTTTGACAAGCCCTTACCGTGCCTCAGTTTCCCCACCCTGTAAAATGGGGCAATGTCCTGCTGGTGCCAGGTAGGAGCAAAGTCCTTGCTGTTTGTTTCTTGCCGCTCCCCTGCTCCATCCCGGTCCTCCCCATGTTTGAGTCGGAGGGACATAAGAGCAGTGGGAGCCACAGGCCATGCTGTGGCTCGCTCTGGCTGGGAGCAGGGCGCAGGCCCCGTTCATCCCTGGGGACCCCTTCAACCACCACGGCCGGGCGAGCAGGAGCGGGCAGTGCCGCAGAGCCGCCCTCCTCCAGCACTGGACGAGGAGTTCCCTTGGATGCAAGGCCGAAAAACACTGTCCCTCTCCCATGCCTCCTCGCCTGGCATTTCCAGGCATCAGATGAGGCTGTGCTGGGAGGCATTGGGCTATGCTGGGTGTACTGGGCTATGCTGGGATGCTCTGGGCTATACTGTGAGATGGTGGCATAGCTTCTGGCAAGCAGCACATGCAGACAAGATGCAAACCAGCGATCTCCCAGCCACGTCCTTCTCCTTGGCCTGGACAGGTCAGCAAGGGGAAACAGCGGGCTGGGATTTGGGGCTGCCATTTGGGGGCTGCTCCGCGCTCCCGCCGGCTGCTGTCATCTCCTGCTCCTTCCCCTCATTACGGCCGCAGTTCCCTGGAGACCACGGCGGCAGAGCGTCCTTCCCCTGTGATGTTATATTAGCTTAATAGCATTTTTCCACTCCATTTGAGAGGAGAATTTACAATGATCTCCGATTAGGACTGCCTTGTCAGCGCCATACGTCTCGGACCAGCCGGCCCGGCCCCCCTTCCCTCCCCGCGTTGGGGGCCGCGGGTGCAAAGCGTCGCCCTCCGCGGGCAGCGCGTCCTGGGCCGGCACTGCCGGGAGCCGCCGCCGCTCTTCCCCACGCCCGCCCTCCGCTCCCGCACGCACCGCTCGGGGATCACTTACCAATTAGCGCGGGCTGCTCGTTACCGTTCATTATCTGCCAGTGTGAACTTGGATGGGATTGCGCGGGCTTGGCAGGGGACCAGCATCGCCCTCCTTCGCGCTCGCCTTGCGCGCACCCCCTCGCTGCTCCGGCCGGCCACGGGCCGCCGCGCCGCCTTTGGGAAGAAGGAGAAGATTCCCAGCAAAGGAAGGTGCCCCGTCGCCACGGCGGGACGGGTCACGGCACCCACGCTGGCATGGGAGCACCCGGGCTTGAGGCTGGAAATGCTTCCCGGGAAGCTGGGAAAAGGCAGGGGGAAAGGGCAGAACTTTTCTGCTGGGGATGAGAAATCTCCTGCAAACTTTGGCTGCTGAGAAGGAGCCCTGTGGGTGCCATCCCGCCATGCGCGGAGCAGTGGCGGAGAGCCCCGGAGCAGGGACCGCGTCCCGGGTGACAGCACGGGAGCTGGGAAGGATGAGGTAACCGAGGGACGAGGCAGCAAGGGCCCAAAGCACATCCGCCCAGATCGGGAAGCGAGCGGGACCGGCGACAAGCCGGGCAGCTCCGGACCGCTCGCTCTCTCGGCGTTGCTCTCCTCCGCCTCCGGGCTGCGGTTTTGTTTCGATGCTGCTGGCCTGTCCCTCTGCAACGAAGCACGCGGCAAAACACCCAGCGCCAGCCCGGCGCACCCGGCCCCGTGCAAGCGCGAGCCGTCGAGGAGGCGGCTCGGAAAAACCCGAACGTGGTTTGGGGTCGCGCTCGCCCGCAGGCCACGGCTCGGCCCCGGGCAAACCTCAGCCCCGCGTGGCCAGCGCCCGCCAGCCAAACGAGCCGAAGCCTCGTCACGCGGGGCCACCCGGGAGCGGAAGATCAAACGCAAGCGCGGCCTGGTTTAATAATCCCAAGCAGCTAAAGAGAGGGAGCCCTGACTTTCCCAGCGCCTCGCTCCGCCGTTTCCCAAACCCGTCCTTCCCCGGGGAGCCAGCCGCTCTGGCTTGCATTAGTGAACCAGCCTGTTTTGGCGAATGGCTCTTGTCAGTATTGATTAAATACCGTCTTCCCACGCGCAGAGGAATCCTCTTGTGGTCCCTTCCGTGCTACCGTCCCAAAATAACCGAGCCCCAAGTACTCGTTTGTCCCTTCCCCTCCGCTCCAAAAAGCCTCCGATGTGAAATGACCCGCGAGCTGCTGCTGGGTTCAGCTCCCTCGCGGAGCCACCCGGGAACAAGGCAAAAACCCCCCCTGCCAGCGGAAAGCAGCTGCTCCGAGCTCAAGCCAAAGAGCCGGGGCTCTGCGCTGGCCGCCGGGAAGGCTGCGCCCGCCTCGTTATCGGCGTCCCCAGCAAACGCTCCCCGCGGCGCCCGAGCGGCTCGCCGGGCTGCACGTCGCACCCGGCAGCGGTTCCCCCCCGGCTCCGCTTCGCCGGGTGCCTTTGGCAGCGGCGTGCTCCGCAGCGCGCCGCCCGGGATTAACTGCCTCTTTTATTGCTGCCAATTACCGGCAGCAAAGAGGCCGTGGGGACGCAGTGTGCGATGCGGGTTACCACCTTGCCGGCCCGCGCGGCACGAGGCTGCCGCGGGGAACGGGCGGCGAAGGCGGCGCGTCAGCCGCCGGCACGGCGCCCGGTGCTCCCGCGCCCCCGTCCCGCATGCACCGCCAAGCCGTGGCTGCCCCGTGGCCGTAACAGCCCGGGCAGGCGCACGTCCTGCACCCAGGGCACGAAACGCTCACCCCGGCCCGGGGCCATGCAAGCGCCGGCGGCGAGACCCCGGCGAGGCGGGTGCCAGGTCCCCGCGGGCAGAGCCGGGGGGCCGCCGGGAGACTCGTCCGAGGAGCCGCTGCTTCCCCGCGTCCCCGCTCCCGTTTCTCCTCGGAAGCCTTATCAGCGGTGACTTTCCCGACAGCAATCGATAGAAAACATTTTATCGCCTTCCCAGGCGGCAGGATCCTCGGAGTGGGTCTGATTTCTGTTTCTATGGTGACATCTTCCGGGCTTAGGGAAGATCTTGCCTTTCTCGGTTGCCGTTGGGTGGTGGAGACGGCGGGGGGGAGGCTGGTGCTGTATTTTTTGTTGTTGTAGGTTTTGCTTTTTTTTTTTTTGCCTTTTTTTTTTTTTAATACCGTTTTCAGTGTAGCGGGGAAGTTGCGAGCCAGGCGAATGCGGCGCCCGCAGCCTCCTTGCAGCGCCGTTGCTCGCCGGGAGCCCCCGAACGGTCCTGAGGCTGGGTCGGGGCCGTGCCCCTCCGTCCTCTGTCCCCAGGCCCCTTCCCGCCCCTCCGGGTTCAACCTGCCAGGCCTGGGAAAAGCCGCTCGGCCACGTGGCAGGGGCAGCCGTAAGCACGAGCGGCTGCCGGGGGCCTTTTGTAGCGCCGCTTATTTTGCTCCCTCCTCCTTCCCCTTCCTTTCTGCCTCCTGCCGCCTGCTTCGGAGGAGGAAGAGGAGGAAGAGGAGGGCGCTCGCCCAGCAATGTCCCTGCCGCCAGCCCCCGACACACCGGGGGCTTCGCTGGGGCACGACACCTTCCCATTTCGCCTGTGCCGACCACCCAGCGCCTCGCAGGAGCCGTTGCGGAGTTACTGGCGCTGGAGGAGCCGCCGGCCCGGTGGCACCGCTCTGTTCAGGAGACGCTTCGCTGTGGAAGTAAATAAAGAAAAGAAAATAGAGGTTTCCCTTTTTTTTTTAAATTTCAAACTGGGAAATTCCAAAGCTCAGAAAGTTGGAACCACGTCCTGGCGTTAAGTGACAGCAAGGGGATTATTCCTTGTGTCGGGCACAGACCCAAAGCACTTAAAAGCACGGACAGGAATGGTTAATGCGGACCTGCCCTCACCTCGCCCGCTAAACGCACTGCCTGCGACCTAGATCCAAAACCACATATTCCATCTCAATGAAACGCCCTTATCTTTGACCCAAAATAAAAATTATTCCTTGCTCAGCAATCTCAAAATATGAAATTATCTATGCGCGCACTAACGCCACATATCAATCAACTTTGAATGCGAATCCACAAGGCGTTTGTCTGTAATTTTACCATAAAAGGATCGTTGCAGTCCAAGCACCGCAGTCAACGTTATTCCAAGGAACAGCGGTTACGAGCAGCAAATCCCCTTCTCCTGCCCGTGGACCAACGCTTGGAGGGCTCGGCAATGCTGGGCACACCCTGCAAGCCGCCTTCTTCCTTTTGAAAGGTAGCGGGGAGAGTTGGCGGTAAAAGGTGCCGGCTGAGCGGCAGGAAAACACCAGGGAGCACTCGAAGGAAGGGCAAAGCCTGCATCAAAAGCAGGCTGCATTGAACGTCTTTTGGGGTGACCGCGGGGAACCGCCTGCTGCGGGGCGCCCGTGAGAGCGTGCGGACAGACAGACGGACACCAGGAACGCGGGAAAGCGCTCTGCCGAAGCTAGAGGTGCGCGGGCAGATGCCCTGCTCCGGCTGCGAGGGACTAGCAGAGTCGCCCCGAAGCGGGTTGTCCTCGCTGGCGCACACCGCTCTTGGCAGCCAGGCGCCGCGCGTGCCGAACGCCCGGCCCGACCCGCTCCGCTCCATCCGTCCTGCTCGCAGCCCGGGATTAGACCCCGCCAGCGCTCGGAGGAAGTCACACAACCGGCTCCTCCGAATCGCTGCCAGCGGCGGCGGGAACAAAGGCCCATGTGTCCCCGCGGCGGCTCCTCCTGCCGGGCCACGGCGTGCGCCGGCCGGCAGCCGCCCGCCAACACTTTCCCCGTTGTTCAGGTCTCGGCGGGGGAAGCGGCAGGGCGGCAGGTATTTCCTGCCAGCGGCCTCCCGCCGCGTGCCTGCAGCTGCTCCGGCCCCGGCTTCTCCTTGCCGGATGCCGGGGACACGGGGGACCCCGCACGGACAAAGCAGGGACCAAGGGCCACGCGCTGGGTGGCCTGCTGCAAAGGGACAGCAGCCACTCGACCCGCCTCCCCCCCCCCCCCATACATACGCATCTTGCTGGAAAAAATTTCCCGCCTGCTGTTCCAAGTCCCAGCCAAAATCAGGCTAAAAAACGTGCAAAACCCTGTTTTCCCTCTGTTCCCTTTGTGCATTTTACAGCATGTTCTGCAAACAGGACGCTTCCTCCCAGTTTCGCTTTGGCTCTCGTGTTCGGGAACAAGAGAGAGGCTTTCATTTAATAGGGAAATGGGACTGGAAATTTGCAGCCTGCCTGAGAAAGCCCAGAAACCTTCCTTTCAGATACCCGCTTAGGGCACCGTGGGCAAACCCAGGGTGGGCACCGGGGCCCCAAACACCACGGCAGCCTGGGTGCTGCTCAGAGCCGCGGTGCGGGGCCCGCTGCATCCCCGGGGGCTGCGTGCAGGGACCTGGGTGCCGGGAGCGCTGCCGCCACCCCTCTGACACGCAAACAGTTAACCAGCTGCAAACACGAAACATAAAGAGCTTATAACAGATACCTGATGGAGAGGAAAATACCAAGTAAGCATTAGGCAGCAGCGCTGGCTACAGCCAATTTTCTTCGCTTAATATGTTTCCTGCACTCATCCTCCCCCTGACGCCGGCTCCTCCTTGGAGCGCATTCAGCCCGAGACGCGCCGCTGATGAACGGCCGAGGCAGGCAGGACCAGGGCCATTTTGTCCTTCCCCTTGGCACGGAGTCCAGTGCCTGGGACTCGGGCGCCGCATTCGGCACAGCCGCTGCAGCCCCCATCTCCTCCTGGGGCTCCCCATGGCGTCCAGGGCCGGGGGCAGGAACCCCATTGCAAAGGACGCATGCTCCGGATCCAAATGCAATGCAGACCCAGATCCTAATGAGGATCTGCATCCAGATCCAAATGTGGATCCAGATGGGGGTCTGATCCAGATGCAAATGCAGATCCAAATCCCAAAGCAGATCCAAATTCAACTCCAGACATAAATCGTGACCCAAATCCAGATCCAAGTTGAACATGGATCCTCCCCACTCCAGGATGACTGCCGTGCACATGCCAGACCAGGCTCGGAGGGCAGCCGGTGCCCCGTGCCCGGTGTGCTTGGTCTGGTATCTGCTGCCCAGTCCCTGGCACGCAGCCCAGCACCCAGGAAGGATGATGGCTGCAGTGCCCAGTGCACGGTGCCCACTGCCTGGTGCCCAGTATGCAGTAACTGGTGCACGGTAGCTGGTATGTGGTGCCTGACGCCTGGTAGCTGGTACCAATTTTCTTGGTGCCCAGCCTGTGCTCCCCGGTTCCCAGTACCGGTGCCCTGGATCCCGGTGTGCAGCGCCCCGTACCTGGCCCGCAGCGCTGTGTGAGCAGTGCCCAGAGCCCAGCGCCTGGCACGCGGTGTGCAGTGCCTGCTAGCTGCTGCCCGCTATCCAGCGCCTAACGCACGGTGTGCAGCGCCTGCGACCCAGCGCCTGGGGCCTGGTGCGTGGTGCCGGGTACCCAGCACGCAGCGCCCGCTGCCTAGTGCACGGTGCCCGGTGCACGGTGCGCGGAGGCCGGTGCCCAGTGCACAGCGCGCACTGCGCGGAGCCTGGTGCGCGGTGCCCGGTGCGCGGTGCCCGCGGTGCGGAGCCCGGTGCAC
>NW_020450871.1:1491369-1519701 GCF_003343035.1 Apteryx rowi | reverse complement strand
GCGGTGCCTTCCCGCCGCCTCCGGGCTGCGCCTGCACCGCGTCCCCGTTGCAGCCGCCTCGGCGTCCCGTTGCATTCGCGCCGCGCGGTTGCAGCGCGGTTGCATTGCGGCCCCCGCTGCATTGAGAGCGGGTCTCCATTGCGGGGCAGTTGCATTGCTTTGCATTTGCAGTCGCATCCCGTTCCGGCCCCCCCCCCCCCCCCCCCCCCCC
Source organism: Apteryx rowi (assembly GCF_003343035.1). Lineage (NCBI taxonomy): Eukaryota > Metazoa > Chordata > Aves > Apterygiformes > Apterygidae > Apteryx > Apteryx rowi. The sequence goes on along the minus strand of NW_020450871.1, from coordinate 1,519,490 downwards.
CCCCCCCCCACACCCGGGCCGAGTGACGTCACGGTGGCGGGGGGCAGCGGGGGGCCCCCGACCCGGCGGCCGCATCGCTCCGGGGGCGAGCGGGGAGCCCCCTGCAGCCCGCCTGCAGCGTGCAGAGAGGGAACTTTTTGCATTTGCAAATCCCCTTGCAGGAAGCCGGGCTGCAAGCCCCGGAGCCCCCCCGGGGCGCCCTCCAAGACCTGCTGCAGCTGGTTTGAAGCTGCAATTATTTTTGTGTCGTGCCCCCCCCCCCCCCTTTTCCGCCACCTCCCGGGCAGCGCGCGGCCATGGCAGTGGCCGGAGCTCGGCGGGGTGGGTGCCGCGAGCAGGGGCGCTGCAGGGGATCCCGGCGGAGATGCTGAGCGGCCTCTCCCCGCCGCCCGGGGGGGGGTCGGCTTCGCCAGGGCTCCCCGGCTGGCTGCGACGCCGCGCGGCTGACGTCGCCAACCCGTCGCGGGTCGTGGCTGACGTCAGAGCGGCTCGCTGCTGGGGGGCGCGTGCGCTCCCCCCGCTTTCGACGGGGCGCCGCGATCGCCCTAGGCGCCATCGCCCCGGGCTTTGCCAATGCTCTCGGGGCCTCCTCGGGGTGCCCTCGGCTGCGAGCGGTCCCCTCGCCGGCTGCCCTCCATTGACCTCCCAAAATGACGTTTTTATGCTGCCCAAAGCAGGGGGGGGCTTTACTGGCAGAGCCCTCGCGGGGCCCTGCACGAGGCACTGGGCCGGCATCCCTGGTGGTGCCGCCAGCTTCGAGCGGCGCTCCCAGCTCGGCTCCGGCTGCCCTGGCTCTCCGGCATCACCGGAGCCTCTCGGAGGGTGCAGAAATACCCTCCCGGTGGGTTGCAGCGCGCTGCCCGCCCCGGCGTCGCGGCAGGGCACAGCCCCGGCATCGCAGCGCTCGGCAGCCCGGCCGGGGGGTCGCCGAGCCCCTGCGCCGCAGCCGTGCCCGGGCTGGGGCCGAGGAGCTGCGTGAACTTCAAGGCAGGAAAAAAAGAAAAAGCGCAATACCACAACCGGTAGAAACTGCAGGGGAGATTTAGGGAAGCGGCACGACTGTGCTGGGGCGTCCAGCGCCGCCGCGTGCGTCCTCGTCCGCCGGAGGAGCGGCGGCCGCAGACCACCTCGCCTCTCCGAGCTCTGGCTCCTCTGCAAGCCCCAGGGAGCAATTGCATACAGAGTGCTTCGTTTCAGAGCCGCCACAGTCATTTCAGAGACCTTTTAGGCAGGAAAAGTGCTCTGTAGCGTGTAATTTGAAGGCTCTGCTCTGAACCTTCACTGTCGCTCTGCTAAATGATCCTCCGCTCCTCCAGACCTTTGCTGCCTGGAAACCGAGGGCTGTGACCTGGTCCCTGGCCCGGCCGAGCCCCCCGGCCCGGGCTCAGCACCCCGCGAAGGCGAGCGGAGTTACCGGTTGCAAGGAGCAGCCCGGGGCGTCTCCTTCTTGCGTGGGGCCTCGCCAGCTCCGGGGTCCTGGGAGATTTCAGCCAGTCTTAATCATCTCTTGCCTCTGCCTGAGCTGCCGAGGTTGCCGTGTCTCGCTAAGGATTTTCCAGCCTGGAGGGCCAGCTCCTGCGAGGGCTCTGCGGGAAAGCTAGGGACCCCGGCCGACCTGCCTCCGAAACGTGGGAGCTTTTAGGAACTGACCTTGCAGGGCCGCAGAGCTGCTCTCCGTAGCATCCCGGCGGCTCGCGGCGGGGAAGGACGTTTTGTTCCGTGATCAGAGGAAAACGGCCCGGCTTGGGCTGGACCGGCGGCGGTGCGCCAGCAGCTCGGTTCCCCTGCCGGCAGCTCGGTTCCCGCGCCAGGCGGGCGGTGAGCCGAGCGCTGGGCGAGCGGGAGCTTGTCGCCGCGGGTTTCCCCGCTCCGCTCTTTCCTCTCCTCCTTGCTCCCGCGCAAGTCGCCCCGAAACTTTTGCTGGGTGGAGGCGCAGGCGCAGGAAGAGCCCGGCCGCGGGCGCTGCCTGAGCCGTGCCCGGCGGATACATGTGTCCGACCTGTTCTTAACGCCCGCTGACTCCAGGGACCGCTCCCTGTCCCCGGGCCATCTCTTATGCTCGGTGCTGTGCTTCCAGCGCCATGCCTTGGCTCCTGCCCAGGCACAGGGCAGAGGAGAGGCCGTATCCCTTTTCCGTGTGCCCCCGCCAGCCCCGCGGGATGCTCGGCCACTGCGGCCGACCCAGTGGGATACGTCACGGCTGGGGCACAGGTTTGCACCGGCGGTGCCTCGTCCTGCTGCCGCCCGCATGGGGGATTTTCCCCCGGGGGGCTCGGAGCAGGAGGATGAGGAGGATGAGGAGGAGGGAGGCAGGTGCAGGGGAGCTGCCTCGACGGCGCCGAGGGCCATCCCCGCCGGTCGCCGCGCCGGGAAGCCCCGCCGCTTGCGCTTGCTTCGGCTGCGCGGCCTCCTTAGGGAGCTGGAATCTGCTCGGGAGATGGGCTTTCTGAGTTGCTTTTTTTGGTTTTGTTTTGTTTCAAATGACAGCATTTCCCCTTTAAATTTACATCTCTAGCTGGGGAACACGGAGCCTGGTGAGAGAGGGAGTGCGAGACTTTTTATAAAAAGAACGAGTCGGGTTTTATTATCCCTTTGAGACAAGCAGGGAAAATCTATACTGAAGGCATGAAATAGCAATAAAAATGGACTTTTTGCCAAAGCAAAATTAATTGAGTGAATCTCAGTCCTCAAGCTCGAGCTCCGAGGGGCTTACGAGCTGGATATGAACCACGGTGCCCCCTTCCCGGCGCGATCCCCCAAGCAGGGCCGCCGAAAGCTCCCTCCGGTCCTCAGCGCCAAATAGCTCTGGTCGATGTGACCAGTGCGCAGGAGCAAAGGTCTTGTGCTTGGGACGTGGGCATCCCCCTGTCCCCGGCGCTGGCAAGGCCAGTGTCACCGTGAGCCCGCGAGAAGGACCAAGGACCTTCTGCAGGTCCCTTTGGGTTGGGGACCTGCTCCCATGACATGCCTGATGCGGATGATCCTAGGAGTTCAGTGGCAACCACAGCGTTCCTGCTCTCCGCCATCCCCCCAGCTCGTGTCATCCCCCCTGGAAGAGCAGTTTGGGATTTGGGGGATCCAAGAGGAGAAGAGGAGGCGGCTGGAGGTGCTCTCCTTCCCGCCAGCCCTGGAAGTCGAGCGTGGCGCCTGCCGTGTTGTCCTGGCCTGGTCGTGCTTTTTTATTCACCCTTCCCTCCCGTTCCTGCCCCGCTGCGGGACCTGCGCTCCGAGGGCCACCACCTTCCCAGGAAGGCAACCCCCATCCTGGGTTTGCAGCAACAGCTCCGTTTTCGGGAGGCGGAATGGCAGGAGGAGCCGCCGGACGGACCGGCAGGGGGACAGACGGACGGCTTCTTTTCGGCAGATGGTGCGAAGGGGACGAAGCTGCGTGAACATCCCGAGCCCACCAGAGACGCGGGGATTAAATAGCGTGAGGGCCGGGAGGCAGCTCCAGGCCGGAGAAGGAAGGAGGAAGGAAAAAAAAAAAAGGAAAATGGGGGTGGAAATAGGATTGGAGAGTGGAAGGGGGAGAGGAGTGTTGGTCTGAACAGGAATCTCCTCCCACTCCATGTCTCCCCTCCAATTCGGAGGTCCTAGATTCGGTGCCATGAAAATACAGCCCTTTCCAAAGCCTTATCTTGCGGGAGCAGAAACAATTGGCCTGCAAAGAAGGAGAAAACAGTCCGTTTGACTGACAAACAAAAACACATTTCTGCACAAAAGGAGGAGGAGGAAGAGGCAGCTGTCTGGCTGCCGCTCCGGCTTTCTGCCTCCCCCCTCCCTCCGCTGCGCCCTCGCCGTGGGGCCGTGCCGGCGCGGAGCTGCCGCCCTTGCCAGCGCGGTGCCCGGCAGCGGGGCCGGAGCAGGAGCCGCGTGCCGAGGGGCAGAGCGGGGACGGGGGCGCGGGGGCTCTCGGGGCGCCTCGCTGCAGCGACGGCTCCGTGCCTCGATTTCCCCGTCGGGGCGATGACGCTGGGACCTGCGACCTGAGTCCTTATCCCAAGCCAGCCGCTGTCCCAACAAGTCACTAGGGCGACGCTGTGCATCCTGAATTGTCGCCGGGGGGAATCCGCTCGGACAGATGGAAGCAGAGCCCGCGGGATCTCGGCCCTTTGCCACCTCTGCAGAATAAACTCGCCGCTCCAGAGCCTTTTTAAAAAAGAAAGGGAAGAGAAGCTGGTTTTCCCCGTGCGATTCGCGGACCAGCAGCAGCAACAGTTCCCGGTGTGGTACAGCCTCCGGGGGAACTGCGTTCCCGCGGCCATGCCAGGCGGGCGCCCACGCTACGAGAAAACCACCCGTGATGCCTGGCTGCTCCTGGGAGCGCGGGAGCGTGGAGCTGGAGGGTCTCTCCTGGAACCGCTCACGCACAGGGAATTGCCAGGAGATGAAGTTGCCGAGGCCGAAAAGCGGGCATGGATTGATGGAGACCTTCTAGTGGGTTTGGGAGGTGCAGCCCCCGCTTCGGTCGAGTGCCACGACAGAAGCTGCGGGAAATCTGCGGCCCAAAACATTGAAAGAACTTTGTTTCTCTTTAATTCCCCCCCCTAAACGCTTGGATTTTCCGCATTCTTTCGCTTCCGAGGAAAATGAGAAGAACCATCTCCCCGCCTGTCCCGCTGCAGGACGAAGGAGAAACACCAGCGCATCGGGCTCCTTTTACGACTTCTGTGCTCGACTTTCCTCCCCGGGAGGGGAAGCTGCATCGTCAGCGCGTCTCGTGATCCAGCCGTAACCTTTCGTTACCCCGATAAACGTCAGCTGACCAGGCCGGGATGTGGAAAGCCGCGTCTCCGGCAGCCCGTTGCCGCTCGGCACGGCCGGACGGCAGGAAGAGGCCCGGCATCTCCCCGCCCGAGCCGCCTCGGCGGACGTCGCCCGGCTCCGGGGCGATCGCGCGAGGGTGGCAGCATCCTCCGGCCCGGCGTGCCAGCGGGGAAGGAGCGGGCAGCCCGCGGGTGGATTGACGTCGTGACTTCCAGGCACTCGGGATCCTGGCGGATCGCCTGTCCAACGAGCCCTCCCGAGCAACGTCCCTTCCATCTCGGCAGTGTCGCCGTCACGCCGCGTCCTCTGCAGCCACCCGCCCCGCTTCCCCGTGCTGGCACCTTCTCCCGGCACCTCCGTGCCCTGATGTGGCCCTGGATGTCCTCCGGCTCCCGGTCCTTCCCTACCTACACCTACACCCGTCCCCCAAGCTCCCCCTGCCTTCTCCTCCCATCTACCCGGTGGCTTAAAAGCAAACCCGGTGGGAGCTGGACCTCCAGGTGCGCGCGGGTAAATGCAGCGCAACGCTCAGGCTGCGACAAGATCCGTGCCGAAAGGCCTGGGGTTTGACTCTTGAGCGGAGAGCACAGTTTGGGTTTGAGCAGCCGACGGCTTCTCCGCTCTTCCCGGCGCGTGCGGGAGGGCAGCAGGCGTCTCTCGAGCTCGCACCACCGCTCGCAGGGGCACGGTCCAGGAGCTGCTCCAAAACGTTGCTCCGCTCCTCGGGGTTTGGTGCCGGCGATACGCGCCTCGCCGCCGCGGCACCGCGTCGCCCGCGACACCCTTCCTGCCGGCTCCCGTGGCTTTGCGCATCCCGTTTCCCAAGCTCTCTCACCCAGACTGATCCCAGGTCGTAGGCGTGTGATCCCGGCCTTGGCTGCAGCTAGGTGCGGTGCCAGGCACGACGTCCATCCGTCTGTCCGGCAGTCTCTAGGTCTGCTTTCTGCCGCCTTTACGACCGTGCAGGGGCATCGTTCTTAGGTAATAACTGCCAAGGGTGGAAGGGACCGCAATAAATAATTTATTCCGTGCGTTTCACCTCTTTTCTATTCACAAATTGTTTGTGTGGGGTTTTTTTGGGGGGTTAGTTGCGTTGAGTATTCAAATTGGCTGCGATTTCCCCCATCGTATTCATTATTCAAAATTGTTCTCCGGATAATTTCTGCAAATAATCTGTGGTCTTCGCTCTTTTGTGAATACTCGGTCTCAAACATTAGAGCCGTTTTAATTGGGATCCTGGGTCACGTGGGGTATATCAGTTTCCTGATTGGGCAGGCTTAATTTTTAGACTTGAGGTTTGGGAAGGGAACTGTTGCAATTAAGAAGTTGAAATTCACTTACTTCTAATATCTTCAATTGCTGCTTAAAATTAACAGTCTGTCTTTTTTTTTCTTTTCTTTTTTTTTTCTTTTTTTTTTTTTCCTTCTTGGCCAGAAATCCCTGCCGGTAACGCGTTGGCAAGAAACACTTGGAGAATATAAACAAAAAGGTGGCGCAAAACCAGCTAAATTTAACATATTTAAAAAGTTGAGCGATGATTCACGATGACTTGTTTTGTATTATTCTCCCAGCTCCGGTAAAAATAACGGTCAAAATAATTTTAAAACATAGAAAGTTGCGTTGTAAAGGGACGTTTTTAGCGCTCGGTTTATAAAACCTTCCATGCGAGGCTTGCCTTGGCGGCAGCTGTGGCCTAGCGCCGCGCTCGCCGCGGGGCGGATAAGTGACATGCCCGAGGCCGCGCTCCGACACCGCGGCACAGCAAGTGCCTGCGCAGCCTCCTCCCCGCGGGCGTCGGGGCGGAAAGGGGCTGAACTGGTGCGTTCCCGCTAACGGGCCGGCTGCCTCCCGCCGCCGCCGCTCCTCGGCTCCGTTTCCTCTCCCCGCTCCGCGGGGCTGAGCCGATACCTCCCCGCCGGCCGCCCAGAGCAGCGTGGGCTCCCGCGGCTCATTTCCGCCTCCGAAGCGGAGCTGGGCGCTCGCGTTGCTGCGGGGGCCGCGCGCCCCGGCCTCTCGCTCCCCCCAGCCGCCGCCGCTGCCCCTTTCCCTTAAAAATACCCCCTCTCTAAAGGTGCGGCAGGGACACCTTAAATGCAGAGCTGTGGCGTGCGGTTAATCGTATCCTCTTAACGGGTTTATTCGCTCATTAAATATTTAAGACTCGTTTCTCTTTATCAATAGTGTGGAGGCGTGCAGGCCCGGCGCAAAGATTTATGCGCACAATAGCGCTTAGATTTGTTCGACAGCGTCTGAGAGCCGTTTGAGCCTCGAGTTGGGGATGGGGACGGGGACGGTGGCTGCCTCGGCGTCCCCCCGCGTCGCTTCGGGAAGAGCTGGTCCGCTTGGGAGCGCGGCGGGGGGTCTCGGTGCCCGGCGTGAGGACACCTCCGCCGGGGCTCCGCAGCCGCCAGCTGCTGCCAGATGTGCTGCGCCAGCTGCAGATGTGCTGCGCCGGGAGGCGATGCCCTGCTGCGAGCGTGCTGCGCCGTGCGCTGCGCCCGGTCTCCGTCCTTGCTCCGAGCGCGCTGCCGGTGCCCGCGGGGGTGGCCGGTCCCGGCCCGCAGCGCCTGTCACCATCTCCGCAGCATCCAGAGGGAATGTCCCGTGCCAGGACCTGTCCTTGCCCGGCTGCGGCTCGGAGGTGGCAGCCGGTGCCCGCGTTTTTGGCCCCGCGGCAGGTCGTTCCCGCAGGCTCACACGCGGCCGGGTCGTCCAGAGCGTGCACGTGCCAGGCATTTCCCCAACCTTCTCCTGCTTCGCACTGTGCCCACTAAAATTAAAAAAAAAAATGGATCTGACAGCAGTAAAACTGCCAGGCGGCTGCCACTGCTTTTTTTTAAAGTTCTATGATAGCTTCCCCCCCCCCCTTTTTTTTTAATAGCTAATGCATCTGTCACTACTTTCCTAATGAGCTTTCCGAGTGGGCCTCGGGGACCTCTACCTCTCCGTGCGGGTTTGGAGAGCGGCTTCCCCAGGGGAGGCAGAGCGGCTTGGGCTCCCGCCTCCCCCCGCCGCCCTCCCCGGCTCCTCTCCGAGGGCAGCTTGTCCGGAGGGAGGGGAAGGCAGCAATATCGGCGCGCTCGGCGCGCTGGCTTGCACCCCCTGCAATCACAGCCAATAATGACAAAAAGACGGGGCTGCTGCCAGAGATAGAGAGCTGAGCTCCAAGCGTTACAGCAATGTCACAGCCTTGGGACTGCTGCTGGCTGCTACTGGAAAGAAATTTCCTCACAACAGGCAGAGTTATAGGAAGGAGCCATTGATTGCATTAAAAAACACCCTCCCCACCTCTTCTTTTTTTTTTTTTTTGGCATGGATTTTCAAGGCTTTTTTTTTTTGTGTGTGCTTTTCCCCTTCTCTCTCCGTTTGCCATTGAAGTTGCGTTCAATAAAACCCATCGCCCGGGAGCGCCGGGTGGATGTTCTCGGCAGCACAATGGGCAGAGGACTGCAGTGCCGAGCCGCGGAGCGGCCGCCCGCCCGGCGGGGGCACCGGCCCGGGGGCGCCTTCTATTCCATTCTATTCTATTCTATTCTATTCTATTCTATTCTATTCTATTCTATTTTTTTATTTTATTTCAATATTTTTGCCCCCCCCCACCTGCCGGCCCCCGCTACTACTTGTAATGACAAAAGGCCAAGGGAAGGGGCTGGGGGAGCAGGGCTGCGGTTCGCCGGGGGTCACGGTCTCCATCCGTCATCCTTGCAGCCTGTTGCCGGGTAAAAGCCCCGGCTCCTTGGTTTATCGGACCGACTGCACAGTGAAAGCATTTTCGCCACCCCCTCCCTCCCCCCCCCAAAAAAAAAAGAAAAAAAGAGAGAAAGAAAAGCTGTTTTAACTGAATCAAAGGGATGGACTTCCCCTTGCAGCCCATGGGAGACTTTCCATCGGCTTCTCTACGCACAGAAGGGGGGGGAAAAGGAGGTTTGGTGACTCAGACCTTCTTCCTTCCTCCGACGCTGTTGGCAAACGTAGGGCCCAATTCGGCGAGGGGCTGAGCACCCCCATCCCCGCGCGGCTCGCTGGGGCGCGGGAGGACGCGGCGCTCGGCAGGGCCGAATCTCCAGCCGTGCCGTGCCCGAGCTTCCCATCAAACCGGAGCGTGCTGAGCCGGCCTTGGCGGAGGAGCTCGTAGCTCTTGAACGCCGGGGAGATGCTTTGAGATCTTTAGGGAAAAGGTGGGAAATTGTTATCAACGTGGGCCACATGGCCAAGGGGGCTTTGAAATCCGTCTATTTATAGGGACGCGAGTGCCGAGGAGGTAGAGCCTGGGTGAACGGAGCGCGCCTAGCGGTAACGGGAGGAGGACAGGGAAGGGGAAGCTCCGGAGACCCGCCGGAACGCCTTCCCGGCGGGAAGGTCTGCTGGGGTTGTTGTGCTTCTTCCCGGGCGAGAGCCGCGGCGGCGGACGCCTCCATCGCTCGTGAGCCGGCCGAGCCGGAGGGCCGGGAGCGCGCTGCAGGGACAAGCCCGCGCGGCGCTCCGGCGGGCGGGTCTGACGCCCTAACAGGTCTCGGCTTCGGTTTCCGTCGCTCCCAGCTCGCCTCTTAGAACGGAGGAATCTGCCCGGGAAACCTCAGACCTGTTTTTCCAGCTTCGCCGCCCGATTGGGACGCCGGCTCGGCCCGCGGCGCAGATCCCCGGGGAACGGCTTTCGGATGGGGGGGTTTGCCGCGGCGGTGGCACGCTTCCCGCCTGCAGCCGGGGCCACGCGGCTGGAGCTGGAACGTGGAGGTGGAGCTGCCCTATGGCAGTGCGTGAGCGTGGAGGCTGCTGGAAGTCGTCTTGCTGGGGGATTCCCATTTTCCCCAGCTTTTTCCGGTGGCTGCTGCAAGCCCCTTTCTCGCTGTGCAGCTGAATGCACGCTGGTCCAGCCCGGCGCCTCCCGGCAGGCTCCGAGCCCATGGGCGCTGGGCGCTGCACCAGCCCGGCTTGCTGCCCCGAGGTTAAAACCGAGTTGGGCCACTTGTTTGTTATCCATAGTCGGGAGACACGGCAAGACCCGGGAAAGCATGCGGCGCATGCTCCGGGGAGCTGCAGCCTCGCTCGCCGAGGACCTGCGCCGCGCCGCGCCGGGGTTATTTTTTTATTGTTGTTTTTTCACGTTTTTTTTCTTTTTCTTTTTTCCCCCCCTCTCCCGGACACTTTCCTTAGGTTCTTTCTCTCCTCTCGTTTTCCCTGCTGTCGAATGCAAGCCATTCAGACCCAAACGGTTCAGTCTGCTCTTTGTGTCTGGAAAACAGAGCGGCAAAGACAGCTGGACCTGCCCGCGATGGCCACGGCCGTGGCAACAGTGGCTCTTTGTTAGCGCCCTCGTCTCTGCCCCCGTCCCCGGCGTCGGGGGCCCTGTCCCTTTACAGCTTTAGTGCGCCGCGTCAAAGCCAGCGGAGAGTTCGGCTTATTAATGGATTCGCTAGGTTAATATCCCAACAGTTTTTTCCCCCCCTTTTTTTTTTTTTTCCTTCCACCAGCATAATTTATAAAGGGGGACGAGGAAGGGGGAGAGAGGGAGAGGATAAGCCGGGCCCGTTTCTGGGGAGGAGGCCACGGCACGGCGCGGCACGGCACGGCGCGCTGCGGAAACGCAGCCAGGCTGCTCGGCCGGACCGCGGCGAGGCGAGGCGGTGGCCCGGCCCGTCGCCTCGCTGCCTCCGCGTAGGGCTCGCTCCATCTCCCTCTCCTGCGGGGTTCCCTGCATCAAAGCTTCTTCCAGTTCTTATGCTAATGAGGTGCATTAATGCTTAATGACTGTGAACAGGCTTGTTTAATTGCACCTATCTGAGCAGGAGGCACGTTGCTGTATAAGAGGGAACGACCATGTAAGCAGCTGCATGCCCTCCTGGACAGTCTTAATTACATGTAAAACTGATGTGATCTAAACCACCAGGCTGGTGATTAGTTTAGTGAGGCAGGTGGTACTTTGCAATTCAGTGCCTCAGAAACTCTAGCGCGGGCGAGATCGGATTCTTTCGTAGGCTGTGGAGGATAAGGCAAGCCCTGATCATCCTTGAATTTGATGTTGGGTGGGGACAAGCGCGGCATAGTAGATTAATTTAATTAATTTATTGCAGTTAGTTTGCAAAGACATTATCCGCGAGCGGCTGTGCAGAATACTGAGCAGTCCCATTAACGCACTGCTATGTCGCCTGCAAACCCTCTGCCCCCGCCCCTTGCAGGAGGAATGAGCTGCAATGGTCTCAGCTTTCTGCAGCGTTATCTCGCGCTGTTTGAATACGCCTGATTGTCTGAACTACAAAGGGGCCCGGCGCTAATGCAAAGCCATCCCTATTGGCACCAGACCTAGATTAATGACTCTGCATGCCTTGCCTTGGCTCTAAGCTGGATTTCCCTGAAGCGGCTCGCGGGGCTGCTGCCTGCGCTGCCGCGCGCGCGCGGCTCGCGGGGCTGCGGGGCTCGGCCGGCGGGAGCGGTGCCGCCGGGAGCGCCGCCGGGCGCCGGGGCGGTTAGGCAGGGGTGCGCAGGTAGGCAGGTACCTGTCATCGCAAGCCATCTGCTGCTAATTACCCGCGCTCGCTCCTTGCAATTATTTGTTTTGCTTTTATTCGCTGGAAGGGGATTAAAACCAAAAAAAAAAAAAGAAATCCAAACCCTCTTTTAGAAGCAGATGACTTTGGGCAGGGGAATAAACCGAATCCTGCAATGCATCAGGGTCGACTGTGCCCCCAGGACAGGCTTTTCCCAGCCTTGCGCTGCCCGGGGGCTCGTCCTGCCTCCCCACGAAGGACGCTGCCTCCGGCTCCCCAGCGTCCGGCTCCGCTCGAGCTCTCCGAGGGCTCCGTCTCGCTGCCCGCCGAGGCCCCGGGACCGGCGGCTCTTCCTGACGTTCCTCCCGCCACAGCCGCTTCCTCCCGGCTCCGCCGCTCCGTCCCTCTCCGCTTCCAGCCGCCCCGGTTACTTTTGGGAGGCCGCAGGCGAGGCGCAGGGGCTTTTCCTGCATGGGGCGGCACGGGATGCTCCGACCGCCAAAGCCTTGCCCCGACGTCCGCATCCTGCCACGGGGGCCGCGAACCCGCCCAGGAGGCGTTTTGGGGACCAGCCCCCCAAATGAAGCTTTTCCCCCCCCAGTTCCGGCATGCTTTTCCTGCTGGCACCGCCACCGCCGGCGCGAGCGGATACCGGTCCTGGCGTGACGAGGGCCGGGAGCGGGCGAGGGGCCGGGCCCCGGCATCCGGGCTATCCCGACGGTGCCTCGGCGGATCAGGCTGGGGCTTCCTGGTGGATGCGCGCTCCCGTTTGCAGCAGGACGCCGGCGGGGCCGAGCGAGCGCCTCGGCACACGGGGCCCGCCGGAAAGGCAGGAGCGTTTCGCGGAGGGCCGCCGCCGGAGCGGCATCGCCGGCGGGTCGAGTCGGGGCGCGCCGGTGCCAGCCGCCCTGGGCCCGGCGTCGTGTGCAAAAGGGCGAAACACCCTCGCGCCGAACCCGAGCCCGACCGAAACCTTTTTTTAGCGCTCCCCTGTTTGCCAAGCACACTTCCTTTCTTTTGATTCTTGCCACCTACATACAGTCTGACTGCAACGGCAAAAAAAAAAAAAGAAAAGAAAAAAAACATTGCAACATTCAGTAGAAGGCTTTTCTGTCTAATGACGTTAAATTTATTAACCAAAACTCCAGCTGCACCAGGCTGGGATCTAATAATATTCAGGCTATGGAGACATCAAGTAGAAAGAAGCTTAAAGCCCTTTTTATTTCACAGTAAAACTGTCAGTAAATAACTGGATTGTCTTGAGACTGAGAAAATGGGGATTTATCTTCCCGAACATGAAAAGTGTGCTTATTTTTTTTTTATCAGCTTCAAAAAGCCCCAGCAACCTTGATTTTCCTTCCACACCGTTCTCGGCAGCTCTGCCAAGCCCCCAAACCACACAAATCAAGAGACAGGCTCTAAAGATATTTTTAATTAAATTAATTCCTTTTCCTTCCTTCCCTATTTCTCCCCCGTCCCCTCCTCCATCCTCGCTTTCGCTCTCCCTGTGTCCCCGGCTAATGACTTCTAAGCACTGTGACATTTCAGCGCTGGCTGTCACCAGCACCACCCCTCCACGCGGCTTATAAATTGGGCACGGAGACATAAAATTCCCCGCAGAAGGTCCCCGTTTGACGATATTCTCGGAGGTAACCCTCCGATAGCTCCCTGTTTTCTTTAATAACGCTAATAGGCATAGATTAATTAAACTGTTATATTACTTCCTTCTTTCCAGCAGCACCAGTTAGAAATCTTATTACCTGCTCCTCTCCGCCTGCCTTTTCCCCAAGGTGGTTGCGTTCCAGCCGGTTTCCAAGGTTTCTCGGCGGCGCTGGCGCAAGGTGAAACTGCAGGCGCCGTCTCGGCACGGCCGGATCCTGCCCTCGGCCCCGTGGCCGCGGCGGGGGTAAGCGGGGTGGCGGGAGAGCCTGGCGGGGCCGAGGCGGCTCGGTCCTGCGGGACGCGTCCCCCCCTTGCCGAGGCTCCCGCCTGCGGGGAGCGTGGGCATCCGGCGGTTCCTGGCGAGACACGGCGGTTCGGACGGCGGGACGGTGTGGCTCCGCTCTCGCGGGCGGCACCTCGGATGTCCCGTGGCACATCTGGCCGTGGCGGCACATCTGGCCGTGGCGTTGCCGAGTCGCTCTGCGATTGCGTTTTACCGGACGGCGGGAACGTGCCGGTCCTGGGGGGACATGTGGTGGGACGCGTCCCGGCGGGGGGTCGGTTTTGCCGGAGCGCCATGGCGGAGGTGGGTGGGAGGCGGCGAGGGGGAGCGCGCCGCGACGCTCGCGCACAAAATGCCGCGTTGCCATTTGAAATCCGCTCCGGAGCTTCCTGCTCTAATTAAATTTGTCACCATCGTTACTCTAATGCCTGCCATTCCTCCAGTGCTTTTTGTTCTCGACATTCCCAAACATGACAGAGGAGAGGGCAGAGGCTCCGGGTCCTCCGAGTTTCCGCAGTGGGAGCCTTTTTCCGAGCGAGGCTGGGGGAACACGGCTGTAGGAGCTGCTCCGTGACGGGAACGCTGCCACCGCCGCCGCTTTGGAGGCATCAGCGCGGCAAATGGCGAGAGCCGCGGAGCCCGGGGGGTCGGGGCACTCGTTGCACTTAAGCGTAAGGCATCTCCCGGGGGTGCCGCTTTGCAAAGCCGAGCGGCGCCGAGGGCCTGCTCCCGCCAGCCCCTACGCGAGGGACCTCGCTCCGAGCCCCTCCGGAGGCTCCGGCCCGGATCGGAGGCGGGGAGGGCAAATTAGGCCTTAATGCACATATATCTCCGGCGAGGACCTGATAAGGGAACTCTCCTATGTTAATTTACCTGGGTTATTTACTATACTGATTGCTGAAGGTACTCTGATTAGCGCGTGAAATATTTCTATACCTTCGGTCTGATTAACCCATATCTGCAAAATAAATATTTGTCTCATTACAGTTACGCGTTCGTGCAATCAAAGCCCCTATCGTAATGGAAAAGGGGAGAGAGTATCCGTGTGGGAACGGCCGGGAATGGCGATGCGGGAAGCATGGTTTCGAGAGCGGGGAGATGCAAAGCGTTGCCAGAGCCGGAGGGGACGGCTTAGCGCTCGCAGCCTCGGAGCCGCCGGCTGGGAATACCGCGGAGGGCCTGGCGCGCCTCCCGGTTCGCCGGGGCTAAGCGGGACCGACGCCGTTTGCCTGGGCGGCGTTACGCTCCGGCGCGAGGAGGAGGAGGAGGGCGAGACCTTGGGAATCACAGGGGGTGAGTCCCAGCAGGATCCCGCCGCTTTCCGACGCCGGAGCCGGGAGTTCCCGGCAGTGCCGTGCACGCGCCAGCCTGCCAGGCGAGCTCTTAAAATAGCCCCGCGCCGCGTTCGGCCCTCCTGGCCCAGATCCGGGGCCGCCGGGGAGGCCGGCGGCTCTCCGCCCGCGGAGCGAGCCAGCCGGGAGCAGAGCATATCCCCCCCCCCCGCCGCTCCCTTTACTCTCCCCCTTCGCGTGCGCTCGGAGCGGAGCGGAGTTTTATTGCGGCCGCACAGGCGAGCGGAGCCGAGAGGCCGTTTGATGCCTGGCGGGTGGCGGCGCGGCGAGGGAAGCGTCCCGGATGCGGCACGTCGCGAGGCTGGCAGCGCCGCCGAGCGCCGCGCTGCAAAGGAGCCGGAGTCATTTTTCTTCTAAGGGCGGGGGGTAGCGGGGAGGAAATATGAAGGCAGCCCTGTTGCTAAGGAAATCTGCTCTTTGCACGGTCGTACATTTAGGTAATGCTAATGAAAGGCCATATAGTAGCGAGGTGCAGATGTCAGCGCTGTGCACTCCTGGATATTTGATTAGCAATCCTTTGACTTTGCCTCCTCCTAACAGCGACAGCTAAGTGCACGGGTATCGCGAAAATAACCCCCCCCTTCTCCTCTGCCAGCCCAACGGCACACGTACGCGGAGAGAGGAGAAGCCGTACCAAAATAAGACGCTCCATAATGAACGTGTGTTTTTTTTCCCCGCACACGCCCTGGAGAGGATGAGCGCGAGCATGTGATGAGAACAAAAATAGGCTCAGAGCTCAACGCGCTGCTGGACGGCACCGCGCCGGCACTGTGCCGAACCCGGCGCGGGGGCCGGGAGCGGCCGAGCGGCTGAGCATCCCGTCTAGAGGCCGCTGGCCCGCCGGTGCTCTCGGCCTCGGGAGCGCGTCTCTCGGAGGCTTCCCCTCGGCCTCGAGCAGCAGCCGGCTGCTTCTGCCGCCGGCGCTGGGGATGCCGGCACTGGGGATGCCCGGGATGTGTCCTGCTCTCCGGCGCTGGGGATGCCTGGGATGCATCCTGCTCTCTGGTGCTGGGGATGCCCGGCTATGGAGCGCCGCGTCCTGCTCTCCGGCGGTGCTCCAGGAGCTGGTCAGCCCTTTCCCTGCGCGCAGGGCTCAAGCGGGTGCCTCCGGCCGGGCATCGCTCGTAGAAGCACCCGCAAACGTCGCCGCTCGGCGCTTGCACATCGTGCCTGCCTCGGAGACCCGCCGCTCTGCGGGAGCCTCCCGGAGCCCTTACATCCCTTCGAGTCCTGCCGGGAGCCCTGCGGTGGTGCAGGGGCTGGCGGCGCATCCGGGGCCGGCAGCTGGGTTTCCGCGGAGCCGCGTGCGTGCGCCGCCGGTCCGGACCGCACCGCCTCTGCCTGCCGCCGTTGTGCAACATCCCCAGGGCGATGACAGCAGCGCTTACGCGGAGCCGTAATACGGGGAAAGCACTTAGTCATTTGGAACTGTTCGCCCGGTGGCTGCCCTCCCTTAAGGTGGTTCCCGCTTCTCCTCCTGCCGCCGCCTCGGGGCAGCTTCTCCCGGCGGCGGCGGGCGGCTCGGGGCGCCGTTTGGAAAGCTTCCTCGCTTTGGCTGTGCGCGGCGGCGCTGCAGGGGGGGGAACCTGGCGCCGGAGGCTCTGCCTCAGCCCCGGCTCCGCGCTGCACCGCTCCGAAGGGGCGACACCACGGAGAGTGCAGGGAAGTTTGGGCACAAGCTCCCACGGAGGTGCCGTGAAAAGGCCGGGTGCTATTTATTGCAGAAAGACGGTGAAAAGAAGAGGCCGCGATAGAAGGAGAGAGGCTCACGCGCGCACGAGCAGCGCTAAACCCCGCGCGGTTAAGGCTGCAGGGTCGAGCGCTGAGCGCCTAAGGAAGCCCAGCGTTAGACGCCCGCGCGGCTTGCGTCCGGCGTGCACGCGCGCCTCGGGGCGCCGTCCTCGCCCCGGGGCCGCGAGCGCGTGGGCTGCCCGCCGCTCGGCTGCAAAGCGGCCCCCCGCCCCGTATGGCTTCTCGTTTCGGTTCGGTTAAAGGAGGAGAGGGGAGGTGGGTTTTGGTGCGAATCGCCTGCCTGCCGGCATGCAGCGTGCAGGGCGCCCCGGCAGCACCCGGGCTGCGAGTTGCCACCGCGAGAGAGCCCTCCGCCGGCATAGCGTGCTGCAGGCTGCAAAGGAGACCCGGAGAGGGGATATTTTCCTCCTGGAAGCTGCTGAGGAACTTGCATTTCGCTGCTAGCGATCCACTGCAACCCGGGAGAAAGCAGAGCGGTCTCACTGAGCCCAAGGAGGTAAATTCTTTCCTGGCTTTGCCGGGAAAAAACAACGCGCTCTCAGTGCAAACTTCCCCGAAATCCAGGGCGGCGGCATTTTATGTTGGCTCTCAACCACTTCGGAGAGAGCAGCTAAGGAGACCGGTCAAGGAAATCCCCTGAGTTTTCCTTGCCAGCAAATCTGCGGAGCGTTTGGTAGCGGACGGAGGTGCCGCCTGTCTCCCCGAGCCGGGCACGGTCCCGGTGGCACAGGCTTCGTGAGCAGAGGAGAGCGGCCGCGAAATCGTTTCCGAAAGACGGGATTGGAGGGGGATGTGTCTAGCAGAGCACAAAACGCAAAAGCCATGTTGAAACTTTGCATTTAGATGCGCGTAGCAGCAAACCGGCGAGCTTTCCATAAGGACCAGCAGATTTCTTGCCTCACAGCATTTGCTTAGAAAGTGTTCATAAATATACCAGCCACTGCTAACCGTCCTTTTCTGCTGGGAATTGCCATTAGCAGCTAAATTCGGCGTTTTACATATAAAAAGCCCTGAGATTTAACTCCGTGCGATGCTTTCTTCAAAGTCCTTGTAAAGAGACGGCTCCACTCCGGATGTCATCTGAAAGCTGAAGTTAGGTGTTGGAAAAGGAAGGTTGTAATACGGTTCAGCGTCCTCCCTCAGCACCCAGTGACTGCGCGTAGCGCGGTCAAGGCGAGAGGCCGTGGGAGGACGGAGCGTTTGCCACCAGGACGGGAATATCGGAAATGGGAGTTGCTGCAAACTGAAGCGGTCTCCGCTGAGCGTTCACGAACGGCGCTCTCCCAAAGGCCAAAACCGGACTGGTTTGCGTGGACGCAGCAAGAAGCACGTCCCCGACGCTAATTATCCCCTGCCACGTCCCACGTCCCTGCTGCAGAGCGGAGGGTGCCGGAGTTGCTCAGCGGCCTTGAATGTGGAGAGAGATTTCTGTTTCCTCGGCTGCTTTCTCAGAAGTACCTGGACTTTTCCAGCTGTGATTACACCCATGCAAGAACGAGTCTGGAGCCAACGTCTGCGTGGAGCCGCTGTTTTGGAAGCGAGGTGCAGTCTCATGCCCTGGTCTGCCAAGTAGTTCCCAAGCATTGGGAGCTAGGATGGGGTTTCAGTGGAAGCAGATTGTCCCATTTCTCCCTATTCTAGCACATTCCTTTGAAGCAGCACATCACAGGCAGGGTGGTGATGGACCATGGGTCTCATCCAGCCTGGCAGCTCCCGTGGGCTCCGGAGGGGCCGAGCCCAGAGGGACGCGGTGGCTGGGGCTCCATGGGGAGCGTGTTTCTGGGAGGGAGCCCGTGCTTGTGCTGCTGATACGGCTCCAGCATGGCATTGCAGAAGGATGAGGTGGCAGGAGCAGGAAGGAGCAGGAGCACAAGGTGGCCATGGAGCTGAAGGGCAGCACGAAGCACAGTCCGGACTGCAAACGGAGAGGGAAAGGGCTGGAGAGGAAAGGACACGACCCAGCTGGTCCTCTTTGGCTTTGGTCTCGAAGGGAGAGGGGCCAGGGTGGGGAAGAAGGAGGGGATGACTCATGAAAACATTGGTGTTTCCATGAAGATGCAGTTACCTGAGGACAGGGAGGAGGAGGAGGGACCGTGCCTGGAAAAGGCGGGGGGAGAGCTGGAAGAAGTCCCGCTTGGGAGCCCCACGCTGTTTGCTTTGGAGCCGGCACGGTGGTTGCTTGCCGTACGCTGATGGTTGTGTGCAGAGCAGAAGGTGGTTTGTGGGCTTGTTGCTTTGGGGCAAAAAAAAGGAAAAAAAAGGGCAGAGCTGGTTTTCCTGGAGGCCTGTGCGGTGGAGAGGCCGCTGGAAGAGAGGAGAGAGCTCCTGGAGCTGCAGGTGAAGGAGAGGATGGAGGCGGATCATCCCAGCCGCCGGGGTGAAGGCGAACGCACCCCGGGAGCTTTAACCAGAGGCCCTGGCCACGGCGGCGCTGAGGTTTCGGCTTCCCCACCGCTGGCGAGAGAGGAAGAAGAAGGGGCTGCGGTTTACTCGCAGGATCCACTCTGCAGCCCGGAGGAAGGCACGGCGACGGGGCTTGGGCGTTGCAAACCCGTCCCTTCCCCTCGCGAGCCGGGAGAGCAGCCGCGTCCTCCTCTCGCCCCGAACCGCAGCGAGCCCTTCCTCCCGCAAACTTTCTCTTCCTTAGCCCTTGGGTGGCTCCGGCTCGCGGAAGCCTTATATGCAGCGTCGGACCGGCTCTAATTTTTATCCCGGAGGCAAAAATCACTGGAAATAATGCTTCATCACTCTGAAGGTCCTGACACCACCCTTAACCGCCACATCACGAACCTCCTGTCGCAATTGTGATCTGCGTATGTGTCAAATCTTGCCTCGCAGATAAAAGCTGCTCCGCAGGCACCTTTTGTACTAAAATACGAAGCCTTTAAAATGTGAACGAAACAACAAAATGTAGGACGCCACACAAAGCTGACCCACTGGGGACGCGGGGGGGGGAAAAACCGCGAGAAGGAGGGCTTGACACACAAAAATTGTTTTGTTAACAAAGCATCATTGTTCCGTTCTGAATCGGTTTGACTGGAGTGGTAGAAACACCCCATCTGGAGACAGATGGAGACTTTTCTGGCTGGAGAGGCGGCGGGAGGAGGGAAGGCTGACAGCCCGGCAGATAGCATTGTCTGCTGCTACCTTGGCAATGGAGGGGAGGGAGGGCGGGCAGGCGGCCGAGCGGGCGTCCCCTCCCGAAAGCCGCCACCGCTGCCACTGCCGCCGCGCCGGCCCCCGCCGCTTCCCGCGGGCTCCCGGCCCTGGGGTTTGCAGGAGGCGTGTGCCCGTGTTGGTGCTCCCAGCTTGGGCGATGCTCTGTGCTGGGTTGGTTGGGTACGCGGGGTGTCGCTGGGGGCTGGCACGGCGTTTCGGGCTGCAACATGGTGTTTCAGGCTGCAATGCGGCGTTTCGGGCTGCAACGTGGCATTTTGGGCTGCAACGTGGCGTTTCGGGCTGCAATACAGCGTTTCAGGCTGCAATGTGGCGTTTTGGGCTGCAACGTGGCATTTTGGGCTGCAACATGGCATTTCAGGCTGCAACGTGGCGTTTCGGGCTGCAACACAGCGTTTCAGGCTGCAATGCGGCGTTTCGGGCTGCAACATGGTGTTTCAGGCTGCAACACAGAGTTTCAGGCTGCAATGTGGCGTTTTGGGCTGCAACGTGGTGTTTCGGGCTGCAACACAGTGTTTCAGGCTGCAATGAGGCATTTTGGGCTGCAGCACGGTATTTTGGGCATTACCTCTTGAGGGCTGGCCCCGGTGCACACCGTGTTGGCAGAGCCCGGCACGGTGCCGTGGTGCTGCATCCCTTGCACACTGCGCCAGGGCTTGCTTTGGTGTGGTTTTAGCCCAGGAACCAGAGACGGAGGTGGGAATGGCCTTGCAAAGCGAGCACCAGCCAGCTTCCACTGTAGGCTGGAGAGCGCTTGCTCTGGCTCTCGCTCGGTGCATTGGTTTTGCCCCAACTTTTGGGACAGCAGGATTTAGGCCGCCAGAGGATGCCAGGTGGAAACCAGCACGTGTAGAGCTGCAGGCAGTAAAACCGGTGATAGCAGAAAGAGTTAATGCTACGTCTAAGCAAACAGGGAAGGGACATCGGCGGGGTGCTTGGGTGCCCCAGGAGGCAGGGTCTGGAGGAAGCCTGAGGACCAGCCCTTCGAAATCGCCCTGGCCACCTTGTTGAGGTTGGAAATGAGTGAGGGGAAATCTGTGCTTGGATGCCTGGGGCCTCTTAGCTACAGCACACGCTAAACATGAGCTGGTTTATGGCAGCAGGCTGTGCTGGCACGGTGTCTGCTCTCCTTGCGGATGGCTCACCAGCAGCCCCTGCTCCCTCTGCTGCCTTCCTTCCCTGCCTGATGGGAACTCCACGATGGGTTTCGCTCCTGCCAGGGCTTTGAGGGATCGTATCCTGCCCACCATATCTGAATTCCTGATTACTTGCTAATTGCTTGACACACTCTACTTGCAATGCAAGAGACAGGCTCACGTCATCCTCTGTGGTTTGCCAGGGGAGAGTGTGAACCTCTTTCTGACTCGCCTTGAAATAGATGAAAAAGAATAGAGCTTGATATGATTAATGTGAAAACTTCAGCTCGGTTTCCTGCCTCCCTATCTGGGCCTCGGTCCTCTTAGCTTCCCTGTGCCTTGTTTTCCGCCGGCTGGGCGCACGCGGAGGGCGTTGGGGACGTTTCGGGTGTTTTCCCCAGGCCCCGGAAGGATTCAGGTGGCTGCCTCGAGGCACCGCCGAGATCGTATCTCAGGAGCTCCTGTTCGAACCTTTGCATTTGCGCAGTGGAAATCTGTTCAGACGCACCGCGGCTTTTCCCGGAGCTGAGACGTGCGTGCCAGCTCGCCGCCCGCCCCAGGCCTTCCTCCTCCGCCCCCGCAGGCCGTGGGCGCCTTCCCTGCCCGTCCGCTCCGTCCCACTCACGCGGAGGGGATCACGGCTTAAAAAGAGCCCTGCAAAAAAAGAAAAGAAAAAAAAAGAGCGAGCCATAGAGCAAAAGACGGTCTCCGTTTCTTGAGCCTCGGCGCTGCGAGCTCCGCCGGTTTTGCAGCCGGCGTGCACGGATCGCTGCGTCTGCCAGGCGGCTTCAGGGCAAAGCGTGGCCCCGGGGAGGGCAAGTGAAAAGGGATGCCGAATGCTGCCGAAAACGCGGGATGGCTTCACGTAGGTCGGAGGTGTTTACCTGAGCTCTTCCGGGAAGCGTCGTGGAAGTCTTAGCGGGAACCAGACCCGGCCTTGCCAACGCCAGGAGGCATGGACAGCGGGTCCACCTCCCGCCCCGGCATCGCTCCCCGCCGGGGACGAGCCCGAAAACAGCTCGGTGCCGGTCCCGGGTGTCCTGGTGGCTCGCTGTGTGGTCCCGGGCAGGCCGTCTCAAATCTTTCACCTTGCTTTCCCCCGGACAAAACGGCGATAAAATTAGCGAGCGAGCTCGCCGGGGGAGCGGGAGGGGTGGCGAGGCTGAATTAATGTTTCTGGGAGGCGAGGGAATCGTTGGATAAAAGGCGTTAGAATAAGCGCAGAGTGGATTAATCTGCAGCAGCTCGGCGGCGCGCTGCTGGCGCTCGCCACCGGTGCAAGAGAGGCAATAAAAGCGACGCGACCTGCCGAGGCTCCCGAGCCGAGACCTGGGGAGATCCAGGGGACCCCGGACGCCCGGAGACGCCACCTCCTCTGCGTGGCACGGCTGGCCTGCCGGAGAAGCCTCACCCCTTAAAAGCATCTGCCGCGACGTGACAGCTGTGCCAACATCCCATTAACCGCTCTCCCTTCGCCCGGGAGCCGTGCGTGGGCTCGGCGCTCAGCGGGCCTTTCCCACGTGCAGCAGGGACGGCGTGGTCCCGCGCGGTGGGAGGCTTGTTGCTCGTTTTGGGGGGGGATGCGGGTGAGTTTTTTGGCATATTTCTTTTTTCCGAGTGCCACTGGGGATGAAACATGGAGAGCACAGATGTGCATCCCCGGCGTACTGCAGCAAGGTTCCTGATTTAAGGGCTGTGATTAACCTCTTTCTGACGGTTGCTAACCAGGTGCAAAATCATAACGGGATGAGGAGAGAGCGCAATGAAAACAGCCAGTTTTCTTCCGTCACCTGGAAACGCATATGGATGCCATTTTCTGTCTAGAAATCTGGCACCGAGCAGGTTTTTGATTCGTGAAGGCGAGCGGGGACACCCAGTTTGTACCAGCGCTGCCCCGAAGGTCTGTTCCCAGAGCAGGGCTCCCACTGTGATGCTAACGAGAAACGAGGCGGAAAATCCTCCTGGATTTGCTGACCTTTTTGGCGTGAATTTTACTTGGAAAAGCACCACTGGGCAAAACCCCAGTGGGCCAAGCCCGTGGGGTCGTAGGGAGCAAAGGGCCCACCAAGATGTGCTGGATTTGTTACCCGCGTGTAACGCCACGTGCATGGATTTGGCTTGGCCGGCTATTTGTGGCCACCATGCCGCGGCGTTTGGGACCTTCTTCTTTCAAAAGCTGGGTGTCAAGAAGAGAAAAGTTGTCGTGGTTTCCCACGGTTAAGCATGAAAAGTGGGGGGCATCGTGGCTTGTGTTTTATCGTCAAGGTTTAAACCAGGAGCTGCCAGACTTCCTAATTTCAGATCTGGCATCTGTATAAATCAGGGCACAGTCAGAGCTTGTGTTGCTTGCTAGGCCTTCAACTCCTCTGCCAAGGACGACGGCAGCCTCCTCAGCTCTGTCTTTTGTGTGTCTCAGTCGCAAGTGCCATATTTCACCTCTTCCCCCGAATACCGCTTTGGCATCGTGTTCGTTTTTAGATCAGCTTCAAAGCTGATCTAAAGTGGCGAGATTTCTCCCCAGAATCGTAAATGTATGTACGCACGCATGTGTGACACGATGCCGTGTTCAAGGGCAATGTCGCACCAGCCGTCAGAGCTGGAGTCAGCAGCTGCGTGCGTTTGGAAAGGTCAGGAGCGTCTTTCACCGTATCCGCCATCAGTCCGAGCTGAAGGTCCAACCTGCACGACTCCTCCGATCGCTGCTGGTCCGGGGAGCCGTTCCTCCCGTGTGGTCCAAGCGCCGCCTCCGGTTCCACCTCCCTTGGCTGCGGGTGGCCAGGAGGACCCCGCGTGCTGGACCTCGCGTGTCGTCCCTAGGAGATGAGCACGGCCGTGGGGCTGAAGCGCCGCCGTGTCCCCGGCGCTGCCGCTGGGCAGCGTGCGGCAGAGCCCCGTGCGCCGTTGTGCGTTTCCACCTAGGGGCAGGGTTGTCCCCCAGAGGACCCACGCCGTGGAGAAGGGGAGGAGCAGAGGCTGGACCCGGGTGATGTTCTCCCAACCCCTCGTTGGGAAGACAAAATGGGCCAGGGTAGAAGGAAGGAGGAAAACTGCCAAAGTGGGCAAGTATATGGGCTTGGAAAATGTGAGGAGACAGAAAAATTTATTAAAAACAATTAATAGCTGCTACAACCAAGGATTTAAACTGAAACCAAAGCCTTAGGGAGAGAGGAAATGAAGTGGCTTAAGACTGTTATTTTATTGCTTAATATTTTTTTTTAAATATGATATGTTAAATGCAAATAAGCATTCTTACCGAGCAGGAGAGGGAGGGAATGGAAGACATGCCGGGAAAAGTGAGTGGGATCTAGGTTTTGCATCGTTCGCTGAATTACTGGCAGGTCTTTTGTAACATCTGTTAAAAATAAAACAAACATTCATTTCCATTTCTTGCTGCCTGAGATGGCTTCTGCAAAAAATTTCAACCTGTCCAGGAATTTGTCTTGAAAGTTGCCCTCCCTCTCCTCACGCCTCCTCTTCTCCAGGGGAGATTTCCTTCCCGGACTTCCCAGGGGCTCCATTAGCCCCACATTAAAGCCTTTTTACTTTGCTCTAAACTCTCCGTCGAAGTCAAAGGAATTCTAATAAACCGCTGGGAAGATGCTGCTATTCACTCTTTCCATGGAAACCCGGCAGTGCCTCGGAGCAGAGCTCCTCTCCGCGAAGCCCGGGTCACGGCGGGAGGAGACCGAGGAGCGCTGGAGAGATGGTTTCCATTATAAGAGACCTTTTGAGAGCAGTAATCGCCGCTCTCCCACCACGGAGACCTTCTCGGCGAAGGGGGTCTCGGCGCGCCGAGGGAGCGCCGCCGGGATCGGAGGGGACGGTGCCGTTAAGCGGCGACACGCCGGTTGCTGAAAAACTCATTAAAACGCTCAATTAGCGGAAGTTAAGGCGGCTGCCCCGTTCCCGTGCAGGGCCGGGACCTGATTCCTCGCCGGCACAGCGGGGCGGGAATCAGCGGAGGAAAGGGGTAGGAAGAAAGGGGTTTCTCGGCTTCGCCCTGAGCCGCGCGCGGGAGCCGGTCCAAGGCGTTAGGCGCGATCGCAGCAGGACCTAGCGTGACGGTGCCCTGGCCTCCTCGCGGGCACGGCCGTTGCAAGGCAGCACGCCGCGGGAGGGAGGAGGGCTTTAAAACACGAGCGAGCTAGTTAGTGATAGGAAAATTAGGAAATGGAAATCTGTGGGATCCGCTTGGAGCCTGCGCACGGCGCTGGCGGGGACTTGCAGAAGGTCTGACTCTCCCCCGGCGCGGGGCGGCGTTGGGGCCAAGAGGCGAGAGCAATCCGGCCGGGCTCGTCCGGAGCGGATCTGGATGGAAACTTTGCCAGCTGGAGGGACGAACGGAAGAGGAATGAGGAAGAGACGGCTCAGCTTGTGGCGAGCAGCGGAACGGATCCGGCGCAGGAGCCGTGGGAAGTCCCGGGAGACGCCGAGGACGAGCCGGGCCAGCGGAGCACAGCAGGGGCAGGCGGGAAGGGAGGAGGGTGGGGAAAGGCTCGTTTTTCTCCGCGCAGAGGAGGAGAAGGAAGCCTTATCTTTGTAGGTCGCGGTGGCGAGACGCTGCCGGAGCTGGAGCGGCTTCGTTTCAGCGGCTCCGGCAATGACATTGCCATGAGTCATGATTTCTTGGTTACTTCAAGGGATGCCCGCGACTTTCCTTGGCAAGGTGAACCCTGCCCGCGGGAGCCGGGCCGGCAGAGCCTTTTAGATACGGTTCGAGCCGGACTTGCGGCGGCTCCGGGGAATGTCTGCTCGCTCGGAGGCGGCCCGCGAACGCGGTCGGCGTCCGAGCCCTGCCCGCGCTTCGCTCAGTGCGCGTGGGTGCTCCTTGCGCCGGATTGCACAAGGACAAAACTAACTTTCTCTTCCGCCCACCCGCGCGGCAGCATCCTGCAGCGGCTCGGGGGGATTTAACCGGTGCGGTAGCTGCTCCGACAAGCGTTGGCCTCCCCGGCCGGTTGGTGTTCAGCCGTGGCTCCCCTTGGGTTGGGCTGAGACAGATGAAATGTGCCGCGAAAACAGAGCCTGTTCTAATCCCGTAACCTCTAAAGTGCTGAGGAATCGTGAAATCAGCCTTTGTGAAACCATAAATCACAGTTGCAGAACTACGAAGCTGCCGGAAAAATCGGGGCCTTTAAAAACCGAAGCGTTTGGCGGCAATTTAATTTGCATATTGGGCTTTTGAGGGCTTATGGTTTCACTCTCCCAGCCACGCTGAGGTCAGGGCTCTTAGAAGAAAGACCGAGATTCTCATGAAATCACATGAGTCCAGGAGTCGGGGATTTGAACCAGAGAACCAGCCATGAAATTACCAGACTGGACAGGATGGCTAAATTTATGGGGTCGTGGTGCAAATCTCAACTCCTTTAGTCTTATCTCAGGTCCAGAAGAACATCTGAGGGGTGATCTCCTCTGGGGCCACCTCGCCTTGGCTTTACGGAGGCTGCGGCGCCGGGCTGTGTCCCAGCCCTGGTGCCGAATGGCAGAGGAGCTTTGCGCTGGGAAGGGTTAGGGAGGGACCTGGGATCATGAAAGATGAATACTGAATCCGGGGAGCATGGCAAGGTCCTGACTCGTTTTAGGGTCCTTCAAAGTGGCACTTGTCACGTCTTAGGTGGCCACAACCATTTGGCAGTATATTAAATATAAAGTAGCCACACTGTGTCTGGGGCTAGGAGAGATCTTGGAGGATGGGATGGAAACAGAGCACTGGAACGGGGTGCCCAGAGAGGTTGTGGAGTCTCCATCCTTGGAGATATTCAAAGCTGTCTGGACAGGGTCCTGGGCAAGGTGTTCTAGGTGACCCTGCTTGAGCGGGAGGTTGGACTAGATGATCTCCAGAGGTTCCTCCCAACCTCAACCCTTCTGTGGCTCTGTGAAACAGCTGCGGGAAGAGTAGATCCAAGGGGAGCGGGGATGGGGCGAGATGAGACCAAGTGGTCTACTTCATCACGTCCTTCTAGGAGGTTTGGTCTGTTTGGCATTTGGAGTCCCTGGTGTCTCGAGTAGTTAAGAGGGAAGAGAGAGCGCCCCGTTGCCCTGCCCCAGCGCCCGAGAGCCGGGGCCGAGCCAAGCGGCAGCGCCTTGGGAGGGGACCAAATGCTCCCCAGCCCCCCTTGGTGGGACTCCAAAACTCGCTGCCCCGCGGCGTTATCGAGGCGAACAGCTCGAGTCCGATGAAAGAAATAGCAAAATCAGGGGTGTGCGCGGAGGGATGGAGGGCTATGGATCGCCATCCCGCGGGAGGGACGCGGGGAGCTGGAGGCAGGACCCCCGCCGTCCCATCCCATCCCATCCCATCCCATCCCATCCCATCCCGCCGGCAGCACCGGTTCCGGCCGGGAGAGCCGAGCATTGGCAGAACTGCTTGCCGGGAGCCCGGGGATCCCCGTCCCTCCTCGCCGTGCACACAGCGCCCGATTTTCCCCGCCGATGCGGGGGGAGGACGGGACGGGGGGGGAGGTTGCTCTTTGCTTTGTCCCCCTCCTGCCAAAAACACCCCCCGAAACCCAGAGGCGCCGGGAGGCGAGCACCGGCGGCGGCTCTCGCTGGCCGGGCGGCGTCGCCCCGAAAAGCCCGGCAGATGCGCCCGCGCGCCTGGGCTTTTCCCTGCCGGGGCCGCAGCTGGCTGCGCAGCGCCGTGTGCCGCAGGTGCGGGTCGTTCGCGTGGCTCCCGCCGCCCCCGCGAGCCGAGCGCCCCGGTTTCGGGGTCGGCTGGACGTGCGGGGGGAGGCGAAACGAGGTGGTGGTGGTTGGTGGTGGTGGGGGGGGTGTTTTATCTGGTGGCACGAGGCTGGAAAAGGTTAAAAAAAAATAAAAAAAAAAATCCAAACTATAAAGAAGCCGGCAGCCTCCTCCTTTTCCCTCTCCCCCACTCGCGCCGGAGGATTAAGCTTCCCCCCCCCCCAAAAAAAATGTCTGCAGCTTTCTGTTGACCCTGCATGATGGCATTTCTGCGCTCTGTGTGCTGCCTCTGCTGATTGCTATTCCTGGCACAAACACACGCACACACACACACACACACACACACACACCAACCCGGCGTAGATCACACGGGCACGGCAAGCCGGCTGCCCCCTCCAAAAAAAAAAAATAAAATAAAGCGGAAAATAATAATAATAATAATAATAATTAAAAAAAAGAGCCACGCAACCGGCGCGGCGGTGCCGCTGCCCCAGGGGCGTCCCCGGCCGCCCTGCCCGCCACCCCGGCGTCTGGGCGCGAGCGCAGCCCGGCCGCCGGCGGCCGCTCGCCCTCGCCTCCACCCCACCTCTCACCTCGTCCCTAGCTCCACCGAGCGCTTGCGGCTGGCTGCCGTAGCAGCCTGCAGCCGGAGCCCTACACCACTCCTACCGCTGGCATTACATTTTCAGGCTGGATGCTATAGGGCCGTTTCTAATTACCTTATATCCCCTAGTGGTCTATGAATAATGGTTAGTGAAGGAGCTCGGAAGGGCTGCTGAGAAAGGGAAGCAAAAAAAAAAAAAAAAAAAAAGAGGAAAAAAAA
>NW_020450871.1:1487450-1489950 GCF_003343035.1 Apteryx rowi | reverse complement strand
CGGAGCCGGCTAATTGCACTTGAAAATAAGAAAATAAAAGGGACGTAACGCCTAGGCGTGCGCATGCGGCGGGCGAATAGGTGCAAATCCGGAAGGGGAGCCAGAGGAGGTCCTCAATCCGTGTCGGCTGCCAAAAAAGCACCGGCGATGCTGGTAACGCCGAGGCTTTATCCAAGCGCGGCCGAGGCGTCTCTCGGCTCGCATTGATTTGCGCGGAAATCGAGCTGCGGCAGCCGCCCGGGGAGGGGAGGGGAGGGGGGGGGGCGATGCCTGGAGAAGGGCTCTGCAAAGCCGAGCCGGTGCTGCGCCCGTCGCCTCGCCTCCCGCCTGGCCTCGCTTTTGTGTGCGTCTGCTCCGAGGGGGAGCGGGAGCGGGAGCCGGGGGTGCTGGGAAGGCGGGCAGAAGCCGCGAGGGCGGAGAGCCCATTTAAATGGGACTTAATGGATTCCCAGGGCAGCTCTTTTAGATGAAAGTCAAAATAAGAGCCAAAGTGAATCTCGGCGGACCTGTCTGTTGCATTAGCGATGCAGCTGTCCTCTCCCTCCCTCCCTTTTTTCTTTAAAAGAGAGGAGAGAGGGGAGAAAAAAAAAAAGAAAAAAAGTGTTATCCGTACGGGAGACAGAGTGGAGTTTCTCGTTCCTATAATGAGAGCTCTAATTGAAGAACTTAGGGCCTCTTGGGAGAGTCTTTACTGATCGCTGCTTTTGTTATTCATGCCGCGCTCCGGTTGCGTGTTTTGGGGGGGGCCGGTGCGTGTCTGGCTGCGCGGCGGCTGGGCCGGGAGGAAATCCCACCCGGAGCGACCTCGGCGGTGCCGGGCAGGTGCAGCCCCCCCCTCCTCCCCGGCGTTCCTGGGCTGCCGTGCCGTGTCCCGGGAAGGGATGCGTGCTGCAAAACCCCTCGGCGGGTTGCAAAGCTGCAGCCTCGCTGCACGTCTTTGGTCCGAGCGGATGCTGCTGGGACAGATCCTGCCCGGGGTCCAGGGTGTCCGACTGGGACCTCCGCCGGCGCTTCCGCCGCCCCCGGGGGTCCGCGCTAGTCTCTCAGCTCGCACCCCCCATCTGCAGCACGGCAGCCGGATCCAGAAGCAGCCGGGATGTTGCGACGGGTCCAGACACGGCGGGAGCTTTGCCGGGCGGCAGCTCATTCTCATCCGCATCCCTCTCCCAGGCCTGGAAACCTTTCGCAGCCACGGTTCGGATCTACGCGGGGAAAACGCGAGCAAACAGGCCGGCTCCGCGGCTTTCGCAGGCGGCTGGGCGGCGGGTTCGGCTGAGACGGGACGGGGCTGTGCCGGCGGGACGGGGCCCCGGCGTCCCGGGCAGAGGCAGGCGCAGCACCGAGGCCGAGCAGTTGACCTGGACGTCTCGCCTCTCCGAGAACGGCGTCTGGACCCGGACAGCGATGCGTTGGGAGCTGCCGACGCCGCATCGTCCATCCCTTCCCTCCCATCGTTGGGTGTTGACACCGATGGGTGTCGCTCCCGGCCGCTGGCTCCGGCGCGCGGGGCTGAGCACGAGCCCCGGGTGCCGCCGGGCTTCGCCGACCCCTTGGCAGGCGGGTGGCCGTGCCCGGGTCAGAGCCGGCTGAGCGGGGAACGGGGCTCCAGGGAGCACCCATGAGTCCTGCTCCAGGGAGCATCCGTGGGTCCTGCTCCGGGGAGCACCCGGGGACCCTGCTCCGGGGAGCACCCATGAGTCCTGCTCCGGGGAGCACCCAGGCGTCCTGCTCCGGGGAGCACCCATGGGTCCTGCTCCGGGGAGCACCCATGGGTCCTGCTCTGGGGAGCACCCAGGGGTCCTGCTCCGGGGAGCACCCATGGGTCCTGCTCTGGGGAGCACCCAGGGGTCCTGCTCCGGATCTCCGCGGCTGCCTTGGGGCACCCCGCCTAGGTGGGATCGTAGCCTCCGATGCGGAGGCCAAGCTTGGGACCCAGGAGAGGCCCTGGAGCTCCTGTTTTGCCCATCCTTGCTGGGAAGAGCCCTGAGTTGGTCCCCCCTGTGCCGCCGGCGTGGAGCAGGGAAGGAGACGTGCTCCTCCCGCAGCCCCCGGAGCGACCCACTCCGTCTGCGTGGAGCCCACTCCGGCGCCGCTCCTGCCCCGAGCGGGGCGTCAGGCCGCCATCCACGCCGATCCTCCCTCTCCTCGCCCCGCGGAGCGGCCTCGCGCGGCCCCGACGCCTCGCACCCTCCCCACCGCCGAAACGGCCCCCAAAGGCACCAGCGCCGGGTTCCCCGCGCCCGCGGCCGCCTCCGGGCGGGACGGTTTTCCCAGGGCGCCTGGATTTGGCGCGGGAAGCACCCGTTCCCGAGGGCCGGCCGGCCGGCAGCGTCTCCCAGCGGCGCCCAGGCAGGGGGGCTGCCCGCGCTTGGGGGAAACGTCGCGGCGCCCGGAGCGAGAAGGAGGGGTTTCCATCGCCGTTTAATTTACTTACTTTCTTATTTATTTATTTCCGGCGCTCGCCAGGCTGCTGTCATTGGAGCAGGGCGCCCGTCCCCCC